>NC_083689.1:109164244-109474089 GCF_033118175.1 Dama dama
TGTGAGAGAGCTGGGGGGCCCCTGGGAGGGAAGCTTGACTGGTTCTCCTCTGCAGACACCACTGGATGCTGCACGAGGTGACGTTTTCTGCATTAGAGTTTAATCTCACCTGAACTTTACCAAACAGGCGTTTGTGGTGGCTACTGCTGCTTCATCCTTTCTCTCTCATTAGGACCATGACTTTTGTGAACTGAAGGGGCCCCTCACCCATCTTTTTGGTAACAATCCTGAACCTGCCTTGCCAGTCTAATTATTAGCAAATTGCTCTTGCTAGATCAATGGGCATGCTTTCAAGTCTAATAAGAATGAAGGAAAAGTGTTCAAAGCTGGAGATATTTTTAGTCCGACAGAGAGATTGATTTTCTATGAGGTCCCGAATTGACTTAAAAAAAAAAAAAAACTTCTTTTAAACTCCAGCTAACATTTCAAGTTTGCAACTCACCATATGAAGGAATGTTTCCTTGGATACCCCTCCATTCCCACCAATTTCTCATCATTGCTCTTGGTTGGGAACTCATTCATGCTTTCTTGGTAAATGTAACATCTTACTGTTATCAACTTTTGCTATATATATATATTTTAAGTGCAACTCAGATGCTTAAAACCATAAGTATGTATCATGATTCTGTAGGCTGGCTACACATTTTGGCATGTAATTGATCATCTGAGGCTAAACTGGCCTCATTCAGATGCTTGGGAATTCTGCTGGGGAGCTGGGAGGGCTGGGGTCTCTCCCTGTGGCTTCTCGTGTTTTGGAGGCAGTTTGGGTCAGTCCCATAGCATGCAAGAAAGGGCAATCCTGAATGCACACTTATCAAGATTCTCCCCCCAGTTCACTGGCTGGTGTCCCCTTAACTGAACCAAGGCAAGAGACCATATTCAATTCGAGAGCTGGAGAAGGTGGCATCACTCGGCAGGGGAGACGGCAGTCACGCTGCAAATGGCCGTGTATACAAGGAGGCAAGACGAGGCTGCCACCACCATCCTCTGCCTCACCAGTTCAGCTGAGAGGCCGGCAGGAGGGGGCCTCACAGAGGACGGTGTTAGGGGAGGGACCTTCCTATATCTTGTTGTTGCTGTGATTCAGTCACAAAGTCGTGTCCGACTCACTGCGACCCCACAGACTGCAGCAAACCAGCTTTCCCTGCCTTTCCTGATCTCCTGGAGTTTCCTCAAACTCACGTCCCTTGTGTCGATGATGCCATCCAACCGTCTCATCCTCTTTTGCCCCCTTCTCCTCTTGCCCTCAATCTTTGCCAGCTCCAGATCTTTTCCAATGAGATGACTTTTCACATCAGGTGCCCAAAGTATTGGAGCTTCAGCTACAGCATCAGTCCTTCCAATGAATATTCAGGGTTGATATCCTTTGGCATCGACTGGTTTAATCTCCCTGCAGTCCAAGGGACTCTCAAGGGTCTTCTCCAGTGCTGCAATTTGAAAGCATCAATTATTCAGCACTCAGTCTTCTTTATGATCCAACTCTCACATCCATACATGACCACTGGAAAAACCATAGCATTGACTAGATGGACTTTTGTTGGCAAAGTAATGTCTCTGCTTTTTTATATTCTGTCTAGGTTTGTCATAGCTTTCCTTTCAAAGAGCAAGCATCCTTTAATTTCGTGGCTTCAGTCACCATCCCCAGTGATTTTGGAGTCCAAGAAAATAAAACCTGTCACTGTTTCTACTTTTTCCCCATCTATTTGCCATGAAGTAATGGGACCAAATGCCATGATCTTAGTTGGGTGAATGCTGAGAATTAGTTAGCTTTTTCACTTTCATCAAGAGCCTCTTTAGCTTCTCTTCGCTTTGTGCCGTAAGGGTGGTGTCATCTGCATATCTGAGGTTATTGATATTTCTCTTGATTCCAGCTTGTACTTCATCCAGCCTGGCATTTCTCATTATGTACTCTGCATATAAGTTAAATAAGCAGGGTGACAATATACAGCCTTGATGTACTCCTTCCCAACATGGAAACCAGTCCATTTTCCCATGTGCGGTTCTAACTGTTGCTTCTTGACCTTCATACAGATTTCTCAGGAGTCAGGTTAGGTGGTCTGGTATCCCCATCATTTAAAAAATTTTCCACAGTCTGTTGTGATCCACACAGTCAAAGTCTTCAGTGTAGTCAATGAAGCAGAAGTAGATGTTTTTCTGGAACCTCTTTGCTTTCTCTAAGATCCAACAGATGTTGGCAATTTGATCACTGGTTCTTCTGCCTTTTCTAAATTCAGCTTGAACATCTGGAAGTTCTCGGTTCACATACTGCTGAAGCCTCGCTTGAAGGGCTTTGAGCATTAAAATGGTACATTTCCTCTTGTACCTTGAAGGGTGCCTAGTGTGGATGGATTTCCTTGAAGCTCACCTCCACTGCAAGTTTCTTCATTCTGCACTTCCTCACTCCTTGAAGCTTTTAGAAACTGTACTAAGACCAGATGTTGACAGAGGAACTCATGGCCAGGGGGAGGGGGAGGGTGCTCCAAAGCAAGAGTGGAGCTTAATAAAGAAAAAAATGGGCACAGGATAAGATGAGCAGACAGACGTTGATTTCATTCTGACACTATTGCCAGGAGCAGGGCAGAGTGCCCGGAGCAAGTCTGGATCCTTAGCCTCACTGACACAAACGGCAGAAGGTTTTAAACCCTGAGGATGAGCCAATGGAAAAGTACCGGAGCACACTTAGTTACTCCTGAGTTTGCAAAGGTTTTTTTCTGTGACTAGGCCGCCTGTGTTTGCCAACTGGCACCCGTGGAAGTTGACTGCTACCCTTCACAGAAACTGCGAGAGTAGGGCACTTTATCCTTCAATGTTGACTTTTCAAAATGCTTCATAAGTCCTTGAAAAAAGCATTTCCTGGGTTGTAAAATTGGCAAGAGGCTGGAAAAAGATTTACATACAATTCAAAGTGGACGAGAAAGGATTTACAATGGCCAGTTTTCGAAAATAAATGCTCTAAGAAAAGTCAGATGCCTAGAGGGAGGAAGATGACTGTCTGAAGTTTAGTCAGGCTAAGGGGATGGTTAAGACCATCTTGATCAAGCTGTCCATAAGCAGAACACCCTATTAGATACTTCTGCACAGGGCCGCCTAAGCTAGACATCTTCCTCACATAATGACTATCAGAGAGAAGGATACTTCGACAGTTTGATATTTTAATAACTATTCCAAAATGTTTTAAGAATTTTAGGGAAAAAGCTCTGTTTCTAGGAATGAATAGTCAATGTCATATGAATGTTTCTCTAGGTCCCAACTATGCATCTCTGACCCAGTGATGTATCTACAGTGAGTATCATTTACTGAAATACCCGGTAAAGGCCAGGGAGCTGATATGCATTCTACAGAAGAGGAAAATTAGAGACATTAGATGAACTGCTTCAAGTTTTAAAGATCTGTACAACAAAGATGGGGTTTAGACCAAAATGTGTCTGACTACAAATGCCTTTGCTGTTCAGTCGCTAAGTCATGTCCAACTCTGATCCTGTGGACTGCAGCACACCAGGCTTCCCCGTCTTTCATTGTTTCCCAGAGTTTGCTCAGATTCACGTCCATTGAGTCAGTGGTGCTATCCAACCATCTCATCCTCTGCTGCCCCCTTGTCCTTTGGCCTTCAGGCTTTCCCAGCATCAAGGTCTTTTCCTTTGAGTCAGCTCTTCGCATTAGGTGGCCAAAGTACTGGAACTTCAGCTTCAGCATCAGTCCTTCCAATGAATACTCAGGGTTGATTTCCTTTAGGATTGATTGTTTGATTGATTGATCAGTCCTAAAATGCCTAGGCTCCAAGAACTTCTCTAAGAAGCTCCCCTTAGCATGAAATCTGGCCTTGGATTACTTTAAGGGATGCTCAGACTCTGTCTTAAGTATTCTTTAACTTCCTGTGTATTTCTCCTTTTCCCCACAGTCTGGCATCTGTGCTTCCCAAACAGTTACCCTTATGCCATCTGGTCCTCTGGCCTATCAAAACCAGATCTCAGGTACGGTCCTGATGTCTACCTTGCAAAGGTATCAGACTGGGTATCCTTTTAATTGGGAAAATGGAATGTTGATATCCTATGCAGGGAAATATAGTGGACAGTACAGTGGATGAGGAAAGCATTGTTTGTTTACATTTTTTTTTTTTTGTTTTTGTACTAGTGGGGTGAGGAGGAGAAGGTGCCAAATCCATAGTGCCTGAAGACAGCTCAGCACAGCCAGCAGTGTGTAGAGCGACAGACTTGCTAAGCTGGTTCCACAGGAAGCATTCACATGCTCTGAGAAGCTGCATTCCTATCAGTAGGAGAATATTCATTTTTTTAACTTTCCTGATATAAGGAGATTTCTTAATTAAAAGTTTCACAAGTACCGTTTTCTCCTTCTTGGAGTTGATTTCCCATCCAGTTTTAATGTTGTTAGTAGTAGGGTTATTCTTAAAACCATCCCTAAAAAATAATTAGCAACCTCTCCAAAAACTGCTAGACCTCACTCTCTAGAAATTCTGTTCATGCCGTTCTAACTGCTACACGATTAACAGTTTGCTAGTTCCTGTGAGCAGTGGAAAGAATGAGCAGTGAACGTGGATTTAAGGATTTCTCATGCTCATGCTCGTTTGTTTCAGGAATGGGAAAGCCAAGAGCGAATTAGTTAGGACAGGGAAGGAAACAAGATCCTTCTCCCCTCCTTTAATGCCCCCATATGTTATTTCCGAAATAAATAGCCCATAAATTATAGGCCAGGAATAATAAAATGGTTCAGTTTTATGAATGGTGACATAGAGGAAACACAGTAGAACGGACGACTTGCTCCTCAGTTTTGGTTAAGCCTTCGGAGGCTTCGCTCTCCAGCAGGCAGAGATGTTGGCACCGCCCTAATTGTCTCATCTGGCGAGTCCGTTTGGCCCCCGGGAAGGGGGCCAGATCACAAATGTGAACTACCCTTCTCAGCTCACACTGAGAAAACGCTTCTCTAGTGCTTTGTACAAGGCAGAGGCCGAGCGACTCACTGTCATTGCAGCCCGCCTCCAAAGACCCCAGCCACAGACACTGTCCATCTGCATCTTCCAGGGTGGTGGTGGTGGTTGTTTTTTAAGCCCCAACAGTTCCCCATGTGTGGAGAATTTGGTTGCAGTGAGCTGCAAATCACTCATAACTTTCCTTTGGGAACCTCACAAGACAGAGAAGTAGCTCAAAGGATACTATTTTTAGAGTTTCAGTTAGGTTCATCTTCAGCATCTAGGTAAGAAAAACGTGATTAGAAATGCTCCAGAGATGGAAAAAAGGGGCCTTCGCTTACCTCTGGACGTTTCAGAACTCAGATTCCGTCTCCTGCACTCTGCTGAGTCCTCTGGAGCGGGCCTTCGTGGTGACGTCAGCCGGCCGCTGGGGGCTCCGGGAGGCCGGTTCCGGGCCGCGGGGGGCGCCGGGAGGCCGGTTCCGGGCCGCGGGGGGCGCCGGGAGGCGGGTTCCGGGCCGCGGGGGGCGCCGGGAGGTGGGTTCCGGGCCGCGGGGGGCGCCGGGAGGCCGGTTCCGGCGGCGGGGGCGCAGTTTCTGAGAAGGCCGCTGGCTCCGCCCCCTCTGGCAGGGCGCCGAGACGCAGACTCACTGCCCTCTGTGGGCAGCTGCGGCCTTTACTCTTGGCCAGGAGACTGGCTTGAGACCTGGTTCCGTCACCACAGTGAGTTGTGGGAAACGGTGTCCAGTGTGAATGAACTTCTGCCTCTGGGTGTGTGGAGGTACAGAAGGCGATATGAGACTGTGCCCTAGAAAACCCCAGACGTGCAGGCTGGGACTCAGAGTGTGACTTGACCAGCTGGGTACCATTCTTGTTAGGTGACGAGAGCCTCCCCAAATCCCCACCTAAACGGTTGATTGTTACAGACCATCACAGCAGGAATGGATGTTTCACTGAAGGATCAAGTGTTTAACCTGCTGAAACATTTATTTTACATTCGCTGTTAAAACTTCCCCCATCATATACAACCCATCTGGGTAGAGGGCTTAATAGTAAAATTGATGGGCTCAACATCGTAATCAGGTCAGTAAACTCTCTGATTTACTGACATGGTCCAATATTTTGTCCACCTGATTCAAACAGCCGACTCGTTGGAAAAGACCCTGATGCTGGGAGGGATTGGGGGCAAGAGGAGAAGGGGACGACAGGATGAGATGGTTGGATGGCATCACTGACTCAATGGACATGAGTTTGAGTAAACTCTGGGAGTTGGTGATGGACAGGGAGGCTTGGCGTGCTGCAGTCCATGGAGTCTCAGAGTCAGACACGACCGAGTGAACAACAACAAAAGCAATGTGTCAAATAGTCACACACTAGGTAAAGGGAGGGAGGTGAGGAAATACATTTTTATTAACTAAAAATGCTACTTGCCAATACAAAGAAACAACCATTATAAACCGTTTTCATTGCCCTTTATGGCATATAGTTTAATGTGTATGTATTCTACATTAATAGGCAACAATATTTAACTGTGGGCAGACAAGGAAGTCTCCATCCTCTATAAGAGGGATTACAGGAGCAGTCTAGTGAAGGGGATGGAACCAGGTATCTGGTCTAAAGAAGTTCAAGAAAGAGAAGGATTTTAGTTAGCTCTTTAAAGAGTTAACGGAGAGTCCATTTCTGTAGCAATGGCTGTGACTCTAGTTGAATCTCTCTGCTGTGATCCATGCAGTAAGAAACGCAGACATACAGTAGGATAGGACTTTTTTCTGACCATTGTCTTTCTTCTGTACAGGTCTACATGCACGAACATGCAACTTTCATGCTCCCTGGCATAGAATACACACCTCCTTATCTGATATATTTAACCAGAGGAAGGATATTATTCTGTAAGAGCAAGTTTCTAAGATAGAGGCTACATGGCTCACCACAGTCCAACATTTTATCTTCTATCAAAATAGGTCCCTTTGGGAAAGACAGAAAATCATGTTTTGTATTCCTTTGTGGACCTTTTAGTGATGGTTGGTTTTATCTCTGAGAATTATTTTGTTATATGTTTTTATATACAATTATTTTCTAAATGTGCTGGTTTTAGCATGGTTGAGGTAATATGACTCTCATACCAAAGGAATAGACTTTTGTCATGCAAAGCATTCTTTTGGAATTGATGACTTTCAAGCATCTTTGATTACTGTAGTGACTCAATACACCTTCTTTTTTTGATAACCTCTCTTTTCGCTACCAAGATGCTCATGTACTTAACATCCTTCAGACAGAGCTTCATCCAATTCTTGAAAACCAGGACCTCTCTTCTCATCCCAACTTATTTCTTCATCTGTTCCCTTAAATCCCTCTCATTGCTCATCCATACAGACATTCTATTTACAAACATTTCTGTCTCCCACACCATTAATCTTCTGGCTCACTTTCCTCACCTTTCAAGAGACCCAAATGTATCCTGTTCTCCAACCACCTACCTTGACACTGTGTTTCCCACCTGACACTATGCAAACTCTCTTCTCATGTGAATTTCTTACTCCATCTTTACTTCTCTTTGCCTATAATATTAACTGTATTCTTTTATCCACTGTTTACTCCTAAATTTGCTATGATTTGCTTCCAGCCTCCCATACTCTGTGTAAGCTGCTCTTGAAGACCATGAACTAGCATCCAGGTGTGAATCCCAGTAACCTTTTCCAGTTTGCAGCTTCCAGACTTCTCTTGTGCAGACTGCTCTCTGTGCTTGCTGCTGGTGACAACATCTGTTCCCTCCCGCCTTCCTCTGTCTCTGACCATCTATGCTCCTCCTCATTTGTCAAGTGTCGCTGAAGCCCAAGCTTCCGACTTCTGCCCAGTGTCCCTGTTAGTCTGCTTGTTTTCCTTTAGTGATATCACCCAGTCCCAGCCCTCTCCTCCATGGCTCCCGAGGGATCTCTCTAGGCCACACTCTTCTTTATGGAGCTCTAGGTACACTTGCTGGACATTTGGGACATTTAGGTGTCCCAAACACTCATTAGACTCAGTACGTCCCAAATGAAACTTATTCATCCTGCCAACTAGAATTTAGACTCACTATTCTACCAGTATTTCTTTAGAAATTCAAAAGAATCAAGATTTATAAAGAGTAATTTAGTAATTGCCTCACATCTGAGGGGTAGAAAAATACATTTTAATTTCAGGGGCAGGACAGTGTTATCCCTGTTCCCAGTTTTATAAGAAGACTAGACCTGATTTCCTACTATATTCAAAGAAACCCTATGACTCCTGACTTAGAATAGATATAAATCCCGAGCCTTTAGTTAAGAAATAACATTTCTAATTCCTTCTTTGTCCTAACCTTCTCATATCACCTCCTTCAAACCTAATCCTAGACCTTATGAACAACAATCTGGTTCCTGGGGATTTTTAAAAAATTAAATGTAGTTACCCAGAATTCGGTGTGTCTGAAATGTTTGTCTATTTCAAACATTTGCTAGAATTGCCACTTGACGTGGAACGCCAACAGGCACTCAGAGAATCACTGAGCTCCAGACAGACTCCTCCCTACCTCACTGTGGAGTCATCATTGGTGACAGAGTTCATTTGCAATTAGTAATCAGAGTAGTGATTGGCATGAAGTTGAAAATGACTAACGGTAATCACATTTGAAATATTGACTCATCCATTAATCTTACCTGCTAAAATCAACTTTATTGAAGAATAATATACTTAGCAAAATGAAACCATTTTAAGTATGGCGTTCAATGAGTTTTTAACTCATTGGGTCCCCATACTAATTAAGATAAGAAATGTTTTTACCACACCCTCCATTTCCCTCAGAGTCCATGTGAATTTGCTAGGATTTTCATAACAAAGCACTACAAGCTGGGTGGCTTAAACCCTGAAATGTATTGTCTTGCAGTTCTGGTGGCTAGGAATCTGAGATAAGGTGGTTAGAAGTGTTGGTTCCTTCTAAAGCTTGTAAAGAAGAACCCATTTCTTGTCTCTCTCCTAGCTTCTGTTGGCTTGCTGCATTCTTTGGGAGTTTTTGGTTTGTAGATGAATCACCTGATCTCTGCCTTAATCTTCACATGCCATTCTCTCTGTGCCTGTGTCTGTGCATCCTAATTTCCCTATTTTGTAAGGACATGGGTCATAGTGCGTGAGAGTCTAATAGTCTCATCTGGACTACATTTGCAGAGACCAGAGACCTTATTTCCAAATAAGGTCTGATGCACTGGAGTTAAGAGCTAAATACATCTTTCACCATCACTCCCCTTTTCCTGAGAGCACGGCCCAATGTACCACATGAAGAAGAATCCCTGTTCAGTGATAGAAATGTTTAAGGAGAGTCAGGACATGTTAATTGCATGAACAGGTTGTTCAAATTTCCATGTCAGCTGTGTCAAGAAACATTTATGGTTTCAGTGTGGTTTCCTTCATCAGCCAACAGAGTTCAATATATAACAGCTTGACAAGCCTGAATCATCACTGTTTCTCATCTATGCAGTCTCAGGATCTGCTGGGTTAAAGGCCTTCATTTCCAGGGCTGATGAAGTAATGCTCTGATAAAGGGGTGCAATAGTGGACCCATCAAACTTGAAGCCATGACTCCTATTTGGACATTTTGGAATCCTCGTGCTATTGAACCAGTAAAGAAAGGAATTACCCAACCGGTAGAGGAAATTCATCTTAATTTCAGTGAGCTTTATCATTAGGTCCCAGTGAGGATCTGGAATTATTACTACACAAATATGGATAAAGAAGTAGGTTTAAAATGCAGGAGACTCACCAAGTCATCTTTTGATGCCTTCAAACTCAGTGATAATCACACATTGAAAATCATAGCAATCATAACACCAGGAAAAAGCACTCGAGGACTCTGAAGCCTCAGGATTGAAGGTCTGGGTCACCTTGCCAGGCAAGCAAATTAGATCAACTGCTGATCCAATCAAGAGCTGATTAAAGGCAAGACAATCCAGAATGAATAGTGAAATAGCTAAGTAAAATGATGGCACATATGTTCTTGTTTTGCTATCTGATTTTTGGGTGAGCATGGGCAAAGACTCCTAGAAATTGATGAAACCTAGAGGGTCAGGCTTACAGGAGTCACTTTCTCTTCATTCTTACCCATTTTCTCCCCATCATTCTTCTTTCGTTACTTTTTGTGAACTTTTCTGTTAGGTTCTGTGTTAGTTTATATCCAATGCCAGGTCCTCTATCAGGACTGACATATTATTTGGAAAGATTCTGAATCTTTGTAAGTTTTTAAACTTATTAAATATATGAGGCATATAGAGAATGATATTGCAGACATCCATTATACCCACCAAGTAAAATCTTGCCGATTCTGTTGAAGCCATTTCTTACTGCTTCCCAGAACTGCTGTATGCTCTGCTCAGAGATAGCTACCCAGCTGAAAGTGGTGTATGTGATCTCCATGCACATGTATTCACAAATGGTGTGTAGGTTCACGTGTTTTAACAAATAAATATATGGTATATATTTTTCTAATTTTCTTTTGGCTCCACAGTACAGCTTTTGAGATCTTAGTTCCCAGTCAGGGATGGAACGTGGGCCCCCTGCAGTGGAAGCTTGGAGTCCTAACCACTGGACTGCCATGGAATTCCCTGTCATTCATTTTTTGTTCAGTGTGATTTTGAAAAATGTTTTTGTTGATTAACCTAGATTATTTTAAAGTCCAGAGATTGGTGAGGTTTTTTTTTGGGGGGGGGGGCATTATTTTAATTTTCACCATTCTAATGTCATCAACTCTCCCTGTAACTAGAATGTTTTATTCTTATTAGCAGAAGTCCTTATAATTCTGGAACAAAAGAGATCCAGAAGAGATCATTTCAGTCTAAGACATGCATCAGAGAATGAATGACTGCTACAGAAGAAGGACTAGTTTTCTCTCCTGTGCACTACTATGGAGCTTGTGTTCAAGACAATTCTTATGAATTTCAGCTTTGCAAGAAAGTAATTCCAGGTTAAGACCAGAAATTTCAACAGAAGTTATTGACTCTGTTACCCAATTGCTTGCCAATAATTATTGAAGATAAATCAGTTCTGCTTGCTTTTGTCTTCTTTTTCCAAGAGAATTTCCCATTCTCATTGCTAGTAAGTATATTGTATTGAGAAGCAGTTAAAAAAAAAAAAAGGATGAACAAAGCTTCATTGGGAAATAACTCTAAATTTCTTACAGAGAGCTACCACCAGTAACTGAAAAGGATCAATAAACCCACAACTAACATCAAGCAACACCACCTCTATTAAACATAACAACTATACCATGGTGCTATTGTGCTGTATACTTTCTTTCCTCTTAAAAGAAATTCATGTTAAAACAGAGTTTTAGAAGTCCAACAAAGTCCTTATAAACACAACTACTCTCCAGAAATTTAGAATCCATGTCAGTGTTTGAGGTTTTAGTTTTTCTTCCTTAGCTTAGTACCAAAAGCTACCTCTATACCTGTTCTCTTGACCTTTATTACTCTCCCAAGAAAGTCTGTTTGGGGGCCTCAGAGCAAGTGGCAACTGGTATGTTACCTTTCTCATTTATAGCCCAGTGCCCTTCTAGTTTGGTATCAGGCATTATCAAATACATTTAGTCGTGTCACGTCATGTAGCAGTGAACAATACAACCAGGGCAGATTCCCATGTAAACAAAGTAGATGAAAGAAGCTAGTCGAGTGCCATGGAGCTTTGCTTGCTTGTTTTATTTTCCTACTATTGCACAAAAGATGCCAAGAAAAACATTCTCAGCTTCGAATGAATTGGACTCTGGGAGTTGGAACACTATTGATGCCATATAAAGATGGTATTCACCTTGTGTTTAGATGTGTGGGCGTCAGCTATCCTGTGTGTTTTAGTTCATAGATCTCTAGATTAAGAACAGTTGCATCCAGAGGTCTGCATTTGGACTTGGTGTAAATCTTGAGACCCTTTCCCTACTGCCTTCTTCCCTTTAGTAACATGCATTTACATGTCTTCCACCCCTTTTCATGGCCTGAGAGCTCAGTTCTGTTTAGCGTGGAGTGATACTCCATTGTCTGGGCACAGCACAGTTTATTTATCTGTCCACCGACAGAGGACATCTTGGTTGCTTCCAAGTTTTGGCAATTATGGATAAGCTGCTACAAACATCTGCGTGCAGGTTTTTGTGGACATGAATTTTCAATTTCTTTGGATAAATGCCAAAAAAAAAATAATTGCAGGATCTTATGGTAAGGCTATGTTTTGTTTTGTTTCTTTGTTAGAAACCATGTAAGTGGTTTCCAAGTGGCTGTACCATTTTCCATTCACGTCAGCAGTGAACGAGGGCTCTGTTGTTCCACATCCTGATTGGAATTTGGGGTTGACCAGTATTCTGGATTTTGACTCTTCTAGTAGGCATATGATTCTATCTCATTTTAATTTGCATTTCCCTGATGACATGTGACACGGAGCATCTTTTATAGGCTTGCTTGCCATCTTTTTGTAACTCTCTTGTTGTCTTGAAAGGAATCCTTATATTTTAAAACTGTTGACCTAGGCACAGTTAAAACTGCTGAGCTAGGTAATATTGCATAGATATTAGAATAGAGACATTGCCCATGTCTCAGTTACTTGATTCATGGGTCAGGAAGGGTGCCCGTGTTAAAGAGTTGAGGGTGTGTGTGTGGAGGACGGTTGATCGTGTACCCGGAACACGCTGAGTCCTTTCCCACAGCCGTGGTAGGCTGCAGGCTTAGTTACCTCAGTCCTCCTGGAAGGGAGTCTCTTGGCCATATGGAGGGAAGGGATACAAATCCGGCTTGCATTAGGTTGGCCAAAAAAGTTTGTTCGGCTTTAAGTACAAATAAAGTACATGCTTTTTATTTTACAAAGAAATTTATTGAACAACTTATTCAGTAACCCAAATGAACTTTTTGGCTAACCCAATATAACAGTGTAAGGACAGTCTGAAGAAGAGCATCACTATTACCATGAAAAATGCTTATTTTCTGCCATAGAAAATTTCACTTTGAAGTTGCTAAAGGCTCCGTCAGTTTTGCCTAGGGTCTGCAGGGTCTGCCCTTGCCCCTGAGGATGTTAAAAGCTTGGATCCTGGCAGTGACACCAGTGTAAGGTGGGGAACAGAACGTGCATATAACTCCTGAAGAGAGAGAAAGACTAGGAAGGAGCAGCGATTCATAAATTCCCAGCTGAGACTGAATTTAATGAGCTGAGAGGAAATTTGACTGAAAAGTAAAAGTTTTGCACCAAGCTCTAAGCTCCCAGGTTCTAGTACCATCCAGTAGCATTGTGATAGAGTAATATTTTCAACATGTTAATTTGCGTTCCTCCTCCCTTTCAGGCAGATAATAGCCTGGACACATTGCCACAGGGAAGAAATGTGGAGCAGAAAGCCCATCAATTTTAAGTCTCTTTCTGAATTGTGTGTTCAAAAATCCTCGGGCTTTAAGGTAGCATGGACAAAAATATTCTCAGTAAATGTGCACTAGGGAGCCAAAAGTTTAAGGAAAGTGGGTCCCCTCCTGAAGATTTAAAGGTAAATTCCCAGCTAAAGGGAAGGAAGGTCTGGAGGGGAACTGTTGAGGTCAGGGACCTGAGGGGGTCCCGAAGAGGCGTGCTGGGGTCGTCGGAGCCGTTCAGCCCCTGTCTCTGGTTACATCCAGACTCTAATCCCGTCCAGTGTATCTCCTCTACTTGAGCAAACAGTAGGATCGCACTTCTCAGTTCTCTTCAGACCGGATATAGCCTTAGGACTTACGCTGACACACGCAGCGTGAGCAGGGCTGATACGTGTGACTTTTAAGGGTCATGGTGTCACTGGCCACCTCCCCACCGGAGCGGCTTTTGCGGGAGCAGAGATGAAGCCTGTCTCCGCCCGAGCCTGAGTCCAAGGACAGGGCTTCCCTCCCAACCTGTGCAGGACGCAGAGGGGCCGAGAGACTGTCTACCCTAGCAGTCGAGACTTGGGAGGGGCGTGTGTGTGTGTGTGTGTGTGTGTGTGTGAGAGAGACTTCATCAGGCCTTAGAAACAGAGCTTCCAGTTGCTCTCAGGCGTCTAGCTGCTGCAGGGCCCAGACTCTGAGGCCAGGTTTCCTGGGCTGGAGCACCACCAGCCACCGACCACCTATGCAGTCCTGGGCAAGTTAGTTGTCTTTCTGTACCCGAATTTCCTTACTTGGAAGCAAAATAAATTCTACTTAAATGGGAGGAAGAATAGTTTTCTGCATAGCACTGGTGAGGAGTAAACAAGTTAACATTTGTCAAGTGGTAAGAGCAGCGTCTGGCACACAGATAACCCATAAATGTTAGTTCCCCCTCTTTCTTACCACGCCCTTCCCATGTCAGGCCTTCCCTAAGAGATAATCCATGACAAAGAAATGAGCAAAATATTAACTTCCAAGGATTTTAAATGGTAGCTTAATTCATTTGAAGTCTTAAAAATGTATCAAACGAGGGCCTTAATGAGAATAATAGATGGCCCTCTTTTATCATACCTGTTTAGCTTCATTGATTGCAGTTAGGTCTGTGCCCCTGTAAGGTAACTAGGCTTTTAATATTACCCGACTTCCAAATAACTGGTTTCATACGAGTTCCCCTCCCCAATTATGCTCTTTCTTCCCCCTTCCCCAGGGAAGGGGCCACCAAACATTCAGGAAGAGAGCTAACTAATTAGCTTTTAAACTTGGTTTCATCTTCTTACCTGCAGTGAATCTAGAAACCTCTCTGTGCTATCTGGGTGAGTGCTGCAGGTTTTAAAGCCATCTTTGAATATATTCACTTGATTTTAAAGACAAAAATCTCCCAGGAACTTTTAACCATGGGCACCAATTTCGCTTTTCTGAGTGGCTGCTCTCTGAACTTATCTGAAGCTGCCGTTAGAGGTGGTTGGGATCTGTTTCCAAAGATTCAAGTTCTGTGCTGGACCATTAAGCCTTTGAGGGCCAAGAAAAACCACAAAGGATTGCTGATGTCAGGACTGAGGGAGAAACAAGCTTTGAAATATAGGAGAGGAAAAAAAAGCAAAGCCTCTGCAGGTATGTCATCCCCAGCCAGATAAAAATACAAACCTAGTGGACAATAAAGGCATGCTTTGCAAAGCTGCTGCCCGTGGGGTGAAACACTGAGGAGGGGAGGTTCAGAGAAAAACCTAAACCTGATGTTTAATTACAGTGTTACCACTAAATCCTTTCAAGTCCATGTCGGTGACCAAAAAGGAGCAGAGTGACAAGAGTGCACAGGCAGACGTTTTAGAGAATCCAGGGTACAAAAGCTCTGCTTTCTGTTCAGAAAGTCTCCCCAAACCCTCGATTCTAAATCACAGGTTCCATCTGCATGGCTCTTCACAAGATCACAAATTTCAGCTTTTCCTCCAGGTTCCTGACGAGAACATTAAACCAGAAATAAGGTCACTGGCAAAGTGATTCAGGCTTTATTGGATTCTTAAGGTTGTTTCCCAGGGATATTTATAAGAGAAATGTAATTTTGGAAAGAAAAATGTGTTGTGAATGGATGGCGATTCTTTCTGGCCGCAGATCTTTATTAAGGCAAAGCACTGCAGCAACACAGAAGAATTTGACTCTCGGCTTTAACTATGTTTCACAGAAAAATGCACCAACCACAGTGTTCTGTAGAAAGACCTGGAGTTTTTAATGCCTTTAGTTGTGTGGTTTCCTGATCTACATGGGGCGTTGTACATAAATATGCAGCGCCCCACTTCCTTGATGAAGGTAGGCTTTCCTGCTTTATGGGTCTGCATACGTTGTACTGAATTTGGCTACCAGGGTCCAAATTTATGTTGAAGGCAGATCCAAGGAAAATTGACTTGAAAGAATTTCTTCAAAAGTAACAGAAGTACTCACATTAATTGTAGTTTCTGGTAGATGAGCTGATTAGATAAGATCATAAGACATGTATTAATGACAATAATACGAACACTTATTAAAAAATCAATTTAGGAATTATGGATCACAGAGAACACTATCCATTTATCATGACTTTTTGTATAGAATTTTCTGTTTACCTCCGCTCAAGAGAAT
This sequence comes from Dama dama, assembly GCF_033118175.1. NCBI lineage: Eukaryota > Metazoa > Chordata > Mammalia > Artiodactyla > Cervidae > Dama > Dama dama. The sequence continues at coordinate 109,180,180 of NC_083689.1, forward strand.
TGTCATCATTCAAAGTGTCTTCAAAAACATACTTTAGGAGACATTCTATAAGTTTCAGCTTTGCTTTCCACACACGGGCAGGTGAAACACAGATCGTTTTCAATTGAGTCTGGTCAGGACTCTAAATAACTTCATTTTGCTCAATTTCTATTTCATCTCAGCTCTTATTATAATTCCTTTGGGTAAGATACTGTTCTAGCTCTTGGAAAAGTTCTGCATTGTGCTTCCTTTCCTTTCATCATCCTTCATTCTTTCTTTGATCTCTTCCTATTCCTCCTCTTCTTCATCCGCTGCATTTAAAGCTGCTATTGAGGACCTTCTAACATAATAAAATTCCAGACTAAGAAATTTCCATCCTTTTAAGTGTCATTGTGGACTGTGATATAGCATCAGTGATATGGAGGCTATTAGAATAAATTTATTCATCAAACAAGTTTGTAGGCAAGTGTCTGAGGTCAGTTGTGTTGGGAAATATAAAGCACACATCTGTATCCAAAGAATTTACAGACCAGTAAGCTGTATGCAGATCAAGAAGCAACAGTTAGAACTGGACAGGGAACAACATCCTGGTTCAAAATTAGGAATGGAGTACATTAAGGCTATGTATTGTCACCTTGCTTATTTAACTTATATGAGGAATAAATCTTGCGAAAAGCCAGGCTGATGAATGACAAGCTGGAATCAAGATTGCTAGGAGAGAAATAAACAACCTAGATATGCAGAGGACACCACTCTAATGGCAGAAAGTGAAGAGGAACTGAAGAGCCTCTTGATGAGGGTGAAAGAGGAGAGTGATAAAGCTGGCTTAAAGCTCAGCATTCAAAAACCTAAGATCATGGCATCTGGTCCCATCACTTCATGGGAAATAGATGGGGAAACAGTGGAAACAGTGTCAGACTTTATTTTTCTGGGCTCCAAAGTCACTGCAGATGGTGACTGCAGTCATGAAATTAAAAGATACTTGCTCCTTGGAAGGAAAGCTATGACCAACCTAGACAGCATAATAAAAAGTAGAGATATCACTTTGCCGGTAAAGGTCCATCTAGTCAAAGCCATGGTTTTTCCAGTAGTCATGGATGGATGTGAGAGCTAGACCATAAAGAGGGTTAAGTGCTGAAGAAATGATGCTTCCAAATTGTGGTGCTGGAGAAGACTCTTGAGAGCCCTTTGGATTGAAAGGCAATCAAACCAGTCAATCCTAAGGGAAATCAATCCTTAATATTCATTGGAATGACTGATATTATAGCTGAAGCTCCAGTCACCTGATGTGAAAAATCATCTCATTGGAGAAGATCCTGATGCTGGCAAAGACTGAGGGCAAGAGGGGGAGGGGGCGAAAGAGGATCAGATAGTTGGATGGCATCATCGACACAAGGAACATGAATTTGAGTAAACTCCGGGAGTTGGTGATGGACTGGGAGGCCTGGCGTGCTGCAGTCCATGGGATCATAAAGAATCAGACACAACTTAGTGACCAAACAACAAAGTTGTAAAGATGGAAAAGTAGAAGAGTAGGGTAAATTGTTCAAAATCCTTCATGACTTTCTCCCTTATAAAGAGTTACCTCACCACAGGAATACCCAAAAGAGAGGAGAGTTTAAGGGTTTCATTTCTTTTTGTCTATTTGAAATTTCTTTGTTTCTAAACAGAAGTTATCTTTCAGCAAGTGGGAGTTTATATTAAATTCATTCTATTCATAATGCATTAGAAATCTAAAATATCATGTTCTTAAATCACATTGGAAGAAATTGAAAACCAGGCATTGGATGATGTGAAAATAGTATTTGAATGAAACATCACAGTAGAGGATTCGTATATATGAGTATGACATTTCTCACTTGACCAGAGTTGACTGTAGAAGCTATTAAGTTGGGTTTACATGGTACAACCAGAACAGTGGTTTAAAACCCAGTTGGATTTAATGCTTTCCCCCCTGAGTTTATTGTTTCAGCAAACAGACTTGTAAAAGGGTCAGCGTGGTTGAGTGATTCATGTAAACCAACTCCAGACCTGCAGTGAGGTTTGGGCATGTGGCCCTTAACTTGACTCTGTATAACTTTTACCGCTCTTTTGATTTCCCTTTAGTTCTTTGAGATTGTTTGTGTTGTTCCTGGTACTCGTACTGATGAAGCAACTTGAAATATATTTACCACAGTGAGACAGTTTTTCTTAACCAATTTACTTTACAAGCATTGTATTTTTTTTTTTTTTTCCTATGTGCTTAAAAACCTTCTGGTTTTTATGGCTGAGCCTCTTATCCTGGCTTTCAAGGATAAGATGGAACTATCTGTGGTAAATATCTGGGGAAGGAGTCAGGCACTCAGCACTCATTTTTATGCCTTTTTTTTTTTTTTTTTTTGCTTTATCCTGTGTGTCAGAGGCTACAAGCCTTGGAAGTACATTTTCTAGAACACTTTGGCTCCTGTGTTTTAGATAGGGTGACGTTTTGCCAAGTAGACACACTTATGCAAGATTAAGAAAGAAGGAGAGGCAGCAGCTATTTTATTCTTCCTCTAACTCTAGACTTGGTGCTTTACAGAGATGAGGGGTGTGGTGATCTCTGTTTTCATTTACTTTTCACCTGCTATAGGTGTGTAGAGAAACTGTGATTTCACCAGAAATGTGGTTCTGCACGTTCTTAACCTCTGGACCCGAGTGCCTGACTCTGTCCAGGCCATTCTATAATTTTGTAAGCTCTTAATTTCCCATACTAGTCTATTCTTTTCACTTTAAATACATAGACTGACTTCTCTTTTTCTAACTGAACCCTGACTATAATATAAACACTCCTCTAATGAAGTTGTCTAAGGCCAAAGACAAAATATGGTGGATTCTCTTGTCACTCCCATTCTTCAGATCCATCCAAGTCAGCCTCCACACTACATTTCCTGCTCCTGAACACCCCCACTAAATCCATATTTCTTAGCTCTTCAAGTGGGTAGGAGCTTACAGAGAAAATTGCTCAGTTTCAATTTTGTTCCTCTTTTGCATTGTTCTTTCTTTTAAATCACATTTGTCTCTTTAGTAACCCTCTTTAAATTGTAAGCTCCAGGAGAACCAGTCTCTTTAAAATTTCTTTTCTTCTGATTCCTTCACAGAGGCAACACGTCATGATATATATAATAGAATTTCCAAAAAAGAAACAAAGGAAAAAACCCTCTGTGGTTTTCTTCTCTAATTGTGAAAGTTATATTTGCTTATTATACACACATATATAAGAAATTAACCAGGTGGTTTTAGTTCAGTTCAGTTCAGTCGCTTAGTCGTGTCCGACTCTTTGCGACCCCATGAACCGCAGCACGCCAGGCCTTCCTGTCCATCACCAACTCCCGGAGTTCACCCAAACACAGGTCCACCGAGTTGGCGCTGCCATCCAGCCATCTCATCCTCTGTCGTCCCCTTCCCTCCTGCCTTCAATCTTTCCCAGCATCAGGGTCTTTTCAAATGAGTCAGTTCTTCACATCAGGTGGCCAAAGTATTGGAGTTTCAGCTTCAGCATCAGTCCTTCCAATGAACACCAGGACTGATCTCCTTTAGGATGGACTGGTTGGATCTCCTTGCAGTCCAAGGGACTCTCAAGAGTCTTCTCCAACACCATAGTTCAAAAGCTTCAATTCTTCGGCACTCAGCTTTCCTTATGGTCCAACTCTCACATCCATACATGACCACTGGAAAAACCATAGCCTTGACTAGATGGACCTTTGTTGACAAAGTAATGTCTCTGCTTTTTAATATGCTGTCTAGGTTGGTCATAACTTTCCTTCCAAGGAATAAGCGTCTTTTAATTTCATGGCTGCAATCACTATCTGCAGTGATTTTGGAGCCCAGAAAAATAAAGTCAGCCACTGTTTCCAATGTTTCCCCATCTATTTGCCATGAAGTGATGGGACTGGATGCCATGATCTTAGTTTTCTGAATGTTGAGCTTTAAGCCAATTTTTTCACTCTCTTCTTTCATTTTCATCAAGAGGCTCCTTAGTTCTTCTTCACTTTCTGCCATAAGGGTGGTGTCATCTGCATATCTGAGGTTATTGGTATTTCTCCCTCAATCTTGATTCCAGCTTGTGCTTCTTCCAGCCCAGCATTTCTCATGATGTATCCTGCATAGAAGTTAAATAAGCAGGGTGACAATATACAGCCTTGACGTACTCCTTTTCCTATTTGGAACCAGTCTGTTGTTCCATGTCCAGTTCTAACTGTTGCTTCCTGACCTGCATACAGGTTTCTCAAGAGGCAGGTCAGGTGGTCTGATATTCCCATCTCTTTCAGAATTTTCCACAGTTTATTTTGATCCACACGGTCAAAGGCTTTGGCATAGTGAATAAAGCAGAAATAGATGTTTTTCTTGAACTCTCTTGCTTTTTTGATGATCCAGCGGATGTTGGCAATTTGACCTCTGGTTCTTCTGCCTTTTCTAAAACCAGCTTGAACATCTGGAAGTTCACGGTTCACGTATTGCTGAAGGCTGGCTTGGAGATTTTTTTTTTTTCCATTTATTTTTATTAGTTGGAGGCTAATTACTTTACAATATTGTAGTGGGTTTTGCCATACATTGACATGAGTCAGCCATGGATTTACATGTGTTCCCCATCCCGATCCCCCCTCCCACCTCCCTCTCCACCAGATCCCTCTCGGCCTTCCCAGTGCACCAGCCCCGAGCACTTGGCTTGGAGAATTTTAAGCATTACTTTACTAGCGCGTGAGATGAGTGCAATTGTGCAGTAGTCAGGTCGCTTAGTGGTAAAGAATTCACCTGCCAAGCAGAGGATGTGGGTTTGATCCCTGGGTCGGAAAGATCCTCTGGAGAGGGAAATGGCAACCCACTCCAGTGTTCTTGCCTGGAGAATCCCATGGGCAGAAGAGCCTGGTGGGTTACAGTCCATAGGGTCGCAAAGAGTCAGACACAACTTAGTGACTAAACCACAGAACACGACTTAGCAACTAAACCACAAGCAATAAGAAAGTAACATAATCTATATTTTTTGGCTGTTAAAATGTCCACTCCCATGAAAGGAGGGTGGGCAGATTTACTGGATTTAGACTGGGAAGGAGCAGTGGGATGGCCGGACTCTGGGCCCAGCCCCAGGCCCCCTGCCCAGGGCAGGGGAGAGCCCTTCAGCGCCCACAGCAGCAGCGGTAGTGGTGGCAGTCGCCCGGTCGTGTCCGACTCTTTGTGACCCCGTGGACTGTAGCCCGCCAGGCTCCTCTGTCCATGGGATTCTCCAGGCAAGAACACTGGAGTGGGTTGCCATGCCCTCCTCCAGGGGACCTTCCCAACCCAGGGATTGACCCCGGGTCTCCTGCATTGCAGGCGGATTCTTTACTGTTTGAGACACAGGGAAGGCCCACAACAGAACTGCCCACAGTCACTTCTCTGCAGGGCCTCTGAGAACCTCCGATCTGGGAAGAACACTGAGGGCTGGAGGACAGGGGCTGAGCCTGGAAGCCGGTCGTGGGGAAAGGGGAGCGGGCCGAGGCGGAGCCGGGGTTACACTGAGCCCCTCGGGGGCCTGGGGGCTGTGGTCCCGGCCTCCTGGGCAGCGCTTCCCCCGGGGCCCTCCCCAGCCTGGCTCTGGGGCCGCCTCCACCAGAGACCCACTGTGGATGGCAGAGGCAGATGCATTCTCTGGCTGGGGCTTCCAGGGATGCCCCCCGCCTGCTGTCTGGCCTGGTGCCCCGAACCCCCAGCTGGCCCCCAAGCCCAGGGGAAAAGCAGAGGAAGGAGGAGTCTGGAAACGGGCACTCAGCAGGTGCTGTGCCAGACGCCGGCCCCAGGCCCGCAGAGGGGACCGCGCCTGTCACTGGGCGCATCACTAGAGGATCCGGCCCCTCACTCCGCTCCACCCGTTTCTGCCAGAGAGTCCCCTCCCTGGGTGCTGCCACGCGCGGCCTGGGGGCGGGCTGACCCCAGCGGGTCGGCTCTGAGGTTCAGACCCTGGCCTCCCGCCTGCCAGGCATGGTTCCTCCTGGCCACGGGGACCGGGTCAGGTTCCAAGCAGAGGACGTGGCTTTGCAAGCGGTCATCAATAGGCAAGGAGGCGAGGAACCATCAGACCGCAGAGGCTGTTCTCAATTTTCTAATTCAGAAAGAATCACTATTAACATACCAGTTAATAAGAATCATTTTATTAAATATAAGTTGAATTAGGAATAGGAATAAAGTGTATCATTTTTTCCTACTAACATCATGAAACATTTTGCCATCGTTAAAAATTTCACATGAACATTGAGATGGCTTCACAGCATTTTATTGCACACATGCACCATCACTGAACAATTGCTCTATTCCTAAATATTTAGGTTGTTTCTAGATTTTTTACTATAAATAATGCTGCAACAAAAATAATAGCACAAAAATCTTCACAAAAAAATTCTCAGCATATTATTTCTTTAAAGATATTTAGGGGTTGTCTATTAAAAATGAATAGCATTATAAGTGACTTGTCGAGAGCTATGAGAATTCAGAGGAGAATGCAAAGAAGTCATTGGTAAGAGTGTAACTTTCCTCCAATATTGATTTAGTAAATAATAAACAAATAAGCAAATGAATGAGCAAAACAGGGCTGTTGCAAATCCATTTCTCGTATGGCGCATAAATAAAAAGTCGGATGCTGCACTTGGAAGTGTGCTCTCTACCAACATGTGTCATTTGTATCTGTGCAGTTAGTTTTACTCTATCCTGAACCTACTATTGATTTTGAAGCTTCTCTTGCGTACAAGGTTGATCAAAGTCTAGTACATATTAGCACTATCAAGTACAGAGTCCAGTCAAGGCCATCACTTCACCAGTCATTTTAATTTAGGAACAAAGCCCTTAAGCTCAGTGAAGTCCAGATGAGGGGCGATACTGGGGGCCCCCGAAAGCCAGGTCGGTGGCCCTTGGGCAGGTGGTCTTCCTGGGAAGAGCAGACTGCTTGCAGGAAGAGCAGGAGGGCGGCCCCATGGTGCGTCGATGGGCCAAGGCAGATGTTCTGCGCTAAATAGAACCGTTTTGAAGCTTAGTCATCTTAGGAGTCTGCTCTTTGGACTATAACCTGGACGAGCATCATGATGAGATCATTTCTCAGCTGAAGGAGCTGCAGTGTGTAAACAAAGATAGCTGTTTGCAAGTTAGCCCCTGGGCAGTCAATTCCTAGAATTGGCATTGAGCATATCAGACACTGATAGTTTCTTTTTACCATTTTGGTGCTTTTAAAACTGGAAAACCACATCAAATACCAATATAATATAGGGGGAAATAAAGGTCAAGTTTCATATAATAAAGGAAATCAATTTGTTCTGCTGACAATCCCTAGAACTTCAGCACTCAGCACGTTCAGAGGGAGCTGTGTGATAAAAAAAAAAAAAAAAAAAAAAAAAAAAAAAAAACACCAGTGGGGGAAGCTTCTTAAAAGTTAGAACTAATCTGATGAGCAAGATTTCTTTGAAAAAATGTTCCAGAAGGAAATCCTGAAGGAAGCAGAACACAGCAAAATATAATGTTGGTCCAGGTAACAAAGTTCGGGTTCACCTTGCAGAAACTTATAGACAGTCTTCCCTTTTCTTTGGCATGAGTGATTAATAGCTGGTTCAGCCCATAATTTGTCATCTCACACGCTGGGCTTTTGGCACGCTGATGCATGTGCAGACAACACAGATCTTGCTTTGGCACTGGGTCTTGACGGGAATAGTACCCGAGACAGAGCATATATTCTGTTGGTGCACTGTTCTGGGTGACCTAGGAGCAGAGACAAGGTAGATCTTCCAAAATGCCTAAACAGCGGGTCAAGGATGAGAAGTTCACTCTCGAAGACAATAGTAGGAAGTCTTTTTAAATGTGAATTCGCATGAATCTGGCACTGTTTTTAAGTACTTTGCATGTATTAACTCATTTAGTTCTCACAACAACCACAAAGAGAGCCTTGGTTAGGATCTCCTAAAGGTGAGGAAACTAACTCATAGGTAGAACTCAAGGCATCTTCCCAAGTCACAGAGCTGAGGTTTCTGGGATGGGGCATAACACCCTTTCCTTAAAAATCTCGCTGATGACTTCCAGTGCATGTGTCAGCTCTACCAGTCCAGCTTCAAGCATCTTCTGTCTCAACCCCTGTTACCACACAGTGCATCCTCTCCATTCGAGGCACTCAGATGCTGTGCCATTTTCTAACTTTGTTTTGTCTTACCGTATCCACGTCTATCTGACTTATTCCTTCATTGCTTCACTGCTTGGCAAATTTCAACTTCAAAGTTCCTCTGAAATATCTCCAGTTTCTAAACTGGTCCTGGATGTCTCCTTTGCAGAAGAGAATAATTTGTCTCTCCTCCATCCTCTGATAGCCTTTCTTCCTTGCCGTGATTAGCACTTAACACGTTGTATCATTTGTCATTTTTAATTTTAAGTGGCATTCCTTCAGAACAGGAGTGAGAACAACGTGCTACTCATTTTTCAAAAGACCTTCCACCTGTGGAAGACTGTGTGATTCAAAAATGTACTTTATAGGCTTATGCTGAGTTAATAATAGCAAATAAATGGTTAGCAACATAAATAGATTACCAAACACCAGAAGAGTGGGAACATTATCAGACAAATTAGGGACAAATTATGTTTATTTACTTAAAGATAATATCAGTCTTCCCTGTAGCTCAGACTGTAAAGAATCTGCCTGCAATGCTGGAGACCCAGCTTCGATCCCTGGGTTGGGCAGATCCCTTGGAGAAAAGTATGGCAATCCACTTCAATATTCTTGCCTGGAGAATTCCATGGACAGAGGAGCCTGGTGGACTACAGTCCATGGAGTCCAAAGAGTCAGACACAGCTGAGCAACTAACACTACTACTTAAGGTAATATCTGTGATTCTCATCTAATTACTTTGTTTTGTGGTTCAATTGCTCAGTTCTGTCTAACTCTTTGCAACCCATGGACTGTCCCCCACTATCTCCTGAACTTTGCACAAACTCATGTCCTTTGAGTCGATGATGCTATCTAACCATCTCATTCTCTGTCTCCCCCATCTCCTCCTGCCCTCAATCCATCCCACCATCTGGGTCTTTTCCAATGAGTTGGCTCTTTATATTAGGTGGCCAAAGTATTGGAGCTTCAGCATCAGTCCTTATAATAAATATTTTATATATATAATTACTTTATAAAGTATATATATAGTGTATATACTTATATATATATAATTACTATATATATATATATATATATATATATATATATATATATATATATATATAAAAGCAAGGGCTTCCCTGGTGGCTCAGATGGTAAAGAATGCCTACAGTTCAGGAGACCCAGGTTGGATCTCTGGGTCAGGAAGATCCCCTGGAGAAAGGAATGGCAACCCACTCCAATATTCTTACCTGGATAATTCCATGGACAGAGGAGCCTGGTGGGCTATAGTCCATGGAGTAGGACATGACTGAGTGACTTTCACTCCCTCTCATATATATAAAGTATATATGAAGTATATATAAAGTAATTATAGACTGTATATACACACACACATGCACACACACACGTGTGTGCATGTGTGTGTGTGTGCATAAAATCTGGAGTTGATAGACTGCTAGCATACTCACAATTGTGGATATTCCTTAAAAAACTGAAAACAGAACTGCTATATGACCCAGCAATCCCACTGCTGAGCATACATACCGAGGAAACCAGAATTACGTGACACGTGTACCCCAGTGTACCTCAATTGAAAGAAATATGTGCACCCCAATGTTCATCGCAGCACTGTTTATAATAGCCAGGACATGGAAGCAACCTAGATGCCCATCAGCAGACGAATGGATAAGGAAGCTGTGGTACATATACACCATGGAATATTACTCAGCCATTAAAAAGAATTCATTTGAATCAGTTCTAATAAGATGGATGAAACTGGAGCCTGTTATACACAGTGAGGTAAGTCAGAAAGAAAAACACCAATCCAAAAAATAAATAAATAAATAAACAAATAAATAAAAAGAAAAACACCAATCCAGTGTATTAACACATATATATGGAATTTAGAAAGACAGTAATGATGACCCTATATGTGAGACAGCGAAAGAGACACAGATGTAAAGAACAGACTTTTGGAGTCTGTGTGAGAAGGCGAGGGTGGGATGACTTGAGAGGATAGCATGAAACATGTATGTTACCACATGTGAAATAGATGACCAGTCCAAGTTCGGTGCGTGAAGCAGGGCACGCAAAGCTGGTGCCCTGTGATGACCCAGAGGGGTGGGGTGGGGAGGGAGGTGGGAGGGGGTTAGGATGGGGGACACATGTGCACCCGTGGCTGATTCGTGCCCGTGTATGGCAAAAGCACCACAATACTGTAAAGCAATTAGCCTCCAATTAAATTAATTAAAGAAAAAACAGCTTGGCCCCCGAGCCCTTCTTCTCAGAACGCGTTCCTCTGACCTTTGCTCGGCGGCCGTCTTCACCGCTTGCTGCTGCTCCCGACAACCCGCGCCCCTCTGGTGCAGTCGCTGTCCGCGCGGGTCCCGGCTGTGCGGTCAGGGGCAGCGGCTGGAGGAGGCTCCGCGCTCGCCTCGCCCCTCTCGGCCTCCCCGGCCTCCGCTGCTCTGCGCGTCCGTCCCCCAGGGGGTGCCCACGGGCGCCCCCGTGAGGCCTCAGCGTGTGTGCTCGGCACAGACTTGGCGCAGGAGGGGCAGTCTCCCGTCTCACGGGTGGGGAGGGGCCCTGCACGAGTCACGACCACTCTGCGGTCCTGGCTGCTGTGCCCTGCTCTCCCGAGTCCACTCGAGTGAGATCCATGGCCAGGAGTGGGACTTTGTCATCAATAAGTGTGAAAGCGTTAGGAGAGGGTGCAGTGTGGCTGCTGAGGCAGATAAAAGGGGAGGGAAGCGTGAGAGAGGCGTGCCTAGCAAGAAGAAAAGAGGGAAAGCTTGTCAGAATCTAGCTAAATGAAAATGCTCATCATTTTGAGAATAAAGGCAAACAAAATGTGGGAAAGAAAAATAAATATAACAAACAGCATTTATCTTACAATGCTGTTATAAATATTTTGCATACATTCAACTTATAAAACACTATTAGATAAATAGTAGCATTCCCATTTTACAGGAGAAGACTGAGGTACAAAGAAGTGATGTAAGCAAATGAGTGACAAAGGTGGATTTAGTAAAGGTAGAAAAAGAGTCGTTCTTAGTTATTAGGTTAGCCAAGACGTTGGTTTGGACCTGAAGAACTATGGACGGAGGTTCATGACATTGTACAGAAGGCAGTGATCAAGGCCATCTCCAAGAAAAATAGATGCAACAAGGCAAACTGATTGTCTGAGGAGGCCTTGCAAATAGCTGAGAAAAGAAGAGAAGCTAAAGGCAAAGCAGAAAAGGAAAGATACACCCATCTGAATGCAGAGTTGCAAAGAACTGCAAGGAGAGTTAAGAAAGCCTTCCTCAGTGATCAATGCAAAGAAATAGAGGAAAACAATAGTATGGGAATGACTAGAGATCTCTTCAAGAAAATTAGAGATACCAAGGGAACATTTCACGCAAAGATGGGTACAATAGAGGACAGAAATGTTATGGACCTAGCAGAAGCAGAAGATATTAAGAAGAGGTGGCAAGAATACACAGAAGAACTGTACAAAAAAGATCTTCATGACCCAGATAATCAGGATGGTGTGATCACTCACCTAGAGCCAGACATCCTGGAATGTGAAGTCAAGTGGGCCTTAGAAAGCATCACTACAAACAAAGCTAGTGGGGGTGATGGAATTCCAGTTGAGCTATTTCGAATCCTGAAAGATGACGCAGTGAAAGCGCTGCACTCAATGTACCAGCAAATTTGGAAAACTCAGCAGTGGCCACAGGACTGGAAAAGGTCAGTTTTCATTCCAGTCCCAAAGAAAGGCAACACCAAAGAATGCTCAAACTACTGCCCAACTGCACTCATCTCACATGCTAGTAAAGTAATGCTCAAAATTCTTCAATTCAGGCTTCAACAGTATGTGAACCATGAACTTCGAGATGTTCAAGCTGGTTTTAGAAAAGGCAGAGGAACCAGAGATCCAATTGCCAACATCCATTAGATCACTGAAAAAGCAAGAGAGTTCCAGAAAAACATATATATCTGCTTTATTGACTATGCCAAAGCCTTTGACTGTGTGGATCGCAACAAACTGTGGAAAATTCTGAAAGAGATGGGAATACCAGACCACCTGACCTGCCTCCTGAGAAATCTGTGTGCAGGTCAAGAAGCAACAATTAGAACTGGGCATGGAACAACAGACTGGTTCCAAATCAGGAAAGGAGTATGTCAAGGCTGTATATTGTCACCCTGCTTATTTAACTTATATGCAGAGTACATCATGAGAAACGCTGGGCTGGATGAAGCACAAGCTGGAATTATGATTGCCAGGAGAAATATCAATAACCTCAGATATGCAGATGACACCACGCTTATGGCAGAAAGTAAAGAATTAAAAAGCCTCTTGATGAAAGTGAAAGAGGAGAATGAAAAAACTATCTTAAAAATCAGCATTTAGAAAACTGAGTTCATGGCATCCAGTCCCATCATTTCATGGCAAATAGATGGGGAAACAATGGAAACAGTGAGAGGCTTTATTTTCTTGGGCTCCAAAATCACTGCAGATGGTGACTGAAACCATGAAATTAAAGGAAGAAAAGCTCTGAGCAGCCTAGACTGCATTTTAAAAAGCAAAGGCATTACTTTGCCAACTAAGGTCAGTCTAGTCAATGCTATGGTTTTCCCTGTAGTCATGTATGGATGTGAGAGTTGGACTATAAAGAAAGATAAGCACCGAAGAATTGATGCTTTTGAACTGTGGTGTTGGAGAAGACTCTTGAGAGTCCCTTGTACTGCAAGGAGATCCAACCATTCCACCCTAAAGGAGATCAGTCCTGAATATTCACTTAAGGACTGATGCTGAGGTACTTTGGCCACCTGATGAGAAGAGCTGACTCACTGGAAAAGACCCTGATGCTGGGAAAGATTGAAGGTGGGAGGAGAAGGGGATGACAGAGCATGAGATGGTTGGATGGCATCACCGACTCAATGGACATGGGTTTGGATGGACTCCAGGAGTTGGTAGTGGACAGGCCTGGTGTGCTGCAGTTCATGGGGTCTCAGAGAGTTGGACTCGACTGAGCGACTGAACTGAACTGAACTGAACTGATATCATCTTACAGAAAAACCCAAATGAAATTTTTGGCCAAGCTAATATTAAATGACATATTCTCTTAACAAAACAGTTCTTTAAGTAAAAGCAGATGTAAATTATCTCACTGTATTACAGGAAAATCAAGGACACTTTATATGTGGTTCAGCTAAATTTTAGTTATGAGTTGATTTTCTGGAATATGTATTACTGAAAGATTTCAACTTTGCTTCCTCTGTCTTTTGCTTTACTGATATGTCTTGTAAGAAAGAGAACAAAGGAGAAAAACTAACTGCATGATTTCTTAGAGGCTTAACCACACAGTGGTCTTCCCTAGTGTCTCAGCAGATAAAGAATCCGCCTGCAATGCGGGAGACCTGGGTTCCATCCCTGGGTTGGGAAGATCCCCTGGAGAAGGGAGAGGCTACCCACTCTACTATTCTGGCCTGGAGGTTCCATAGACTGTACACTCCATGGGGTCACAAAGAGTCAGACACGACTGAGTGCCTTTCACTAACCATGCGGTACTCTTCCATTTCCTGCTGCCTGGAAAATTTTAAAAGTTGATACCATATGGAAAAAAGTAATTTTGTGCAGATAATTTGTAGAATTTATTAATGGAGTTCTGATGATCACTAGGGTGGATTATGGGGTGGGGAGGAGTTGGTGAAGCTGAAGATTATCCTCACGTAAGAATCCAGCACTGAGGTTGGGACATAGTGGCTGTGGTGAGGAGTTGGGGAGAGTTCCAAAGACCCTAAGCATATGGGCATTTACTGCTGCATAAATAGCACTACTCAGAAAAGTCAGTCTTGTGAATGGTGTAGAAAGAGGGTCAGCCCACATCCTCTGTGGAGGGCCACGTGGTAAATATTTTAATGTTTTGGGACACATGTTCTCAACTTGTGCGGGCAATTCAGCCACAGTAGTGCACATGCAACTGAGGAAATGCTTGAGTGAATGAGTGTGGCTGCATTCCAATAAAACTTTATTAAAACAAACAGTGGGCCAGATTTGGCCTGAGGGCTATAGTTTGTGGGACCTCGGCTTAGGACCATAAGTGAGCAAAACATGTGCTACTGAAGAGTATAGCTTGTCTCCCTGCCATTTACTGTGATTCTCTTAAAGACTGCTGAATTAAAAGATACTACCAGTACCAGTATCTTTTAACATCAGTAGCACATGTTTTGCTCACTTATGGTCCTAAGCCGAGGTCCCACAAACTATAGCCCTCAGGCCAAATCTGGCCCACTGTTTGTTTTAATAAAGTTTTATTGGAATGCAGCCACACTCATTCACTCAAGCATTTCCTCAGTTGCATGTGCACTACTGTGGCTGAATTGCCCGCACAAGTTGAGAACATGTGTCCCAAAACATTAAAATATTTACCACGTGGCCCTCCACAGAGGATGTGGGCTGACCCTCTTTCTAAACCATTCACAAGACTGACTTTTCTGAGTAGTGCTACTTATGCAGCAGTAAATGCCCATATGCTTAGGGTCTTTGGAACTCTCCCCAACTCCTCACCACAGCCACTATGTCCCAATCATCCCCACCCCACCCCACCCCCACTGGAGTCATTTCTATTGGGCCCTTTGTGAAGGTGGGGGACCCAACCCCTCTTTCCTGGCTTGGTGAGACTAAGGTGACAAAAACCAATGTTCTGCTCCCCCAGAACCTTCTAGATGCTGGGGCGTGGCTACTGGAGGGCCTTGTTGGGAGGTGTCTCCACGGGAGAGGAGCTGTGATGGTCTTTGGATCTGCACTCTTCAGGGGAACTTGGCCCTTTATGTTTGAGGGGTATCCCTAATGGGCTTGCAGTGGTGGGAGCAGAGGGTCAGGAACACGGATGCTCTGATGGGGACGGTGTGACGTGGCGACAAGGAAGGAACGCATAAGGAACCAGGGCAAGAGCAGCAGACCGGCCCCGCTCTGCTGTCTCATTCGTCCCGTGACCTGTCATCATCACATCCCCTTCCCGGGACCTGGGCATTTGTTGTCTGTTGAGTGGAGGTGCTCTCCAACCGGCATCACACGCAGCAAGAGGCCACCTCTTGGGACAGGGGCCTCCAGGCAGCCGTGTGGACCCAGGGACAGTCATTCAAAGGGACACCTGCCATCCTCGGGGACAGGGCCGCAAATTGGTATCTCTGCCCTTCCCTCAGGAAGGGGACGCCGGGGCAGGAACAAGCCCCTTCACAGACAGGAGCACATCAGCAAAGCCCATGAAAGCGGGATTTTCTAACAAAATAAACATGCTTGTTTGCTCTGTTTTCTGTAGCTTTTGCTAAATACTTTATACATTTTTAATGTTAAAAAGCTGTGTCTCCTCCAGCATTCCTCATCCCGGTATGAATGTGTTTATTCCACGTTGTATATCCTTCCATCCCCTGGCTGCCTAGATTGGTAAATAAAGTTGATGTACTATAATTTATAAGTAACACTGTTGAAACTCTGATCCCTATGGAGGCTGTAATCTGCCCTTCCCACACCACCCCCGTAATAGCATTTGTGTGTATTAATGCTGAAAAATTAAATGTTTAAATTTTGAAGGCGTTTGCTATTAAAAAAAAAAAAAAAAAGATACTGGTCAAGGTTCAAAGAAGAGCTTTTCTGATTAGAATTCCTAGAAGTTCTACTCTGAAGAAAAATATCAGGCCAGGTGCTGGAAGTCAATATAAAAATGAAGAAGAGTGGCCTAAAGTCCACAAAAAAAGCGTTGGGGAGGACAGCGAGGCAGCTTTCTGCTCTGAGGGCTCAGAGCCTGGGACCTGGACTGTCAGCTGTAGGGAACAGGGAAGGACACACAGCATCCGCCCTGTGATCCGAGGCCTGAAGACCTGCTCCACGGATTTAGGAGGAGAGACACGGAGGCCGCTGAGCGAGCCTCCCCTGCTGCTGCAGTGCCATCCGCAGTCGGTCCCGGGGTCAGACAGAAGGGAGGCCAGGAAGGCTTACGGGCTTAAGCATTTGGTAGGATATGAGGTTAGTGTGACTTCACTACCTTAGACACGTATTGTGTAGGTTCATTGGTCACTGCATTTTTATACGTTTTCTTTCTTTTAAGTGTTTCCCTTGAGTCTTCTTTTAAAGGTTTTTCTGGAAAAGCTTCATTTCCTCTTCCCTAGACAGATGTTTTCCTCATCTCCTCTCAGCGGTGGTGTCAGCAACCCTGGCCCCCAATGTGTCAGCAAGGTTGAGGCCCTCGGGATTCTAGCCTGGAACACGGCAGCGGCTCGTGGGGCTTGTTGCCTCAGCTAGAGCCTTGGATGGCCGCCTCCGCTCTGTGACCTCTCTTTGGTCGAATCTGACCGGGTCACTTCTTGCTTCAGGACTTTCAGTGGCTCCTCACTGTGTCCAGAAAAGAACTCAAAAGTTCTTCAAGCGAAAGAGGCACCTCACTCCTTTGCTTTTGTCCACTTCTCCAGAATTCCTTTGCCACTGACTACTTTGATATTCCTATGGGAGTAACATCGAATGATTTTTAGTTTACTTCCATGCTGAGCTATGTCTCGCCTCTGTGCGTTTGTTCATGCCAAGACCCCCACTTCTTGACTCGTCTGCCTGACTCTCATCCGTCGTTTAAGACTCAGATGCCCTGGTTTCTCACTGCCTGTGCACATGTCTCTCATTGTGCTAAAACAGTTTTCTTACCTTCACCTCCAGGGGACTGAGCAGGGCCTCCACGCTTATGTCTGTAGCACTGCTCTTGTTTAGCTGATAAGTCACGTCCAGCTCTCTGCAACCCCAGGGACTGTAGCCTGCCGGGCTCCTCTGTCTGTGGGATTCTCCAGGCAGGAATACTGGAGAGAGTTGCCATTTCCTTCTCAGGGGATCTTCCTGACCCAGGGGTCAAACCCACATATCCTACACTGGCAGGCAGGTTCTTTCCGCTGGGCCATCAGGGAACCATGTCCATAGCACAGGGCATGGCATATACTATATTGGTTTTTCAAATCAATTACAAATGAATAAGTAGCTGTGATGACTAGGTGAGCAGAGTGTTCTTATGGATGAGATCCACAACAGGCAAGAAGAAGTCAGAACTTGGAAAAGAGAAGATGGATCAAGCTTGGATACTAATTGCTTTCAACCTAGGATGGTTCTGGATAACCATTGATGCAGGGTATATACGTAAATAAAATACCAGTCATCCCCCCTAGCTTCTTCCTAATTTGTTTTTTGGAAAAAAAAAAAAAATGCATTTAACATAAGAGTTTGTATGTTGCAGTCTCAGGAGATTTTGGCATCTGTATTAGTCCTGAGGAACATACCTCTAGTTTTTCCTGCTTTAATTAGTACTGTTAACTTTTAATGATAACCTCTGCTCTTGGGTCTGCAGGCATTCAAAATAATTTGGGCATTTTAATGTACAGAAAAAATATATATGGACACATTTCAAAAAGCCTAATCCTTAAGCCTTTTCTGCTTATCTGTAGCACTTATCTGTAGCTGTTGCCAGGCTAGCTCATTACCATGGTGATAAATAGCTATCCCTAAAGTTCCCTGTGTAATTCAATAAAAATATCAATAATGGCTATGTTTATCAGTTATGCCTGACACCGTGCTAAGCCCTTCACATGCGTTAGCCCGATTAGTCACGATGGCTCTATCTAGGCGTGGAGGTCCAAGGCCACCCAGCGGCAGAGCCAGGGTTCTGACGCCAGTGACTGTGCCACGTCGTCACATTACGCCTCTGTTCTCGTTTATTAGTTCCGTTAGGTCTTCTCTCTCAGATGCCTTTAGTTCACACAGTCACAGTGGGATCTGCACACCTACTGGAAAGAGCATGATCGGGTAATCCCGACCCTCCACTGACTGAAGTCAGTTCCTTGTTTCAAGCTCAGGCTCAAAGGGTAAACTCTTTTATGCAATTTCTGGCGGCAGGCAGGTGAAAGAAAGAATTCCAAACCATTTCCTTTGTTGGGAGAGACCCATGAAGCAGGTGGGAGGAGATGGGCTGCCTGTCTGACACAGTTCCGGGCAGCCCACAGTCTCGTCTTGGAGAGCAGCCCCACGGTGCTCCCATAATTGCCGCCTGGAAGGTGGGAAAGGGGCCCTGCGATGTCGCACCCAGGGTGGGCCTGAGGTCAGACTCCATGCCAGGGAAGAGGCTCAGGGGTTAGCGAGGCAGTGAGGTCATGTTTAGCTTTTCTTAACACTGTATAAAATATACAACAATAGCCCACAGCTTATTTTAAAGTGCTTTCTTCTGATAGAGCTTATTAGCACATGATTAGAGTTGAAAATTGAGAAGCGAATCCTTCAGTTGCTGACCTGCAGTGTAAAATGCAGTCAGGTGACCCACCTAGGAGGCCTCCCAGGTGGTACTAGTAGTAAAGAAAAAAAAAAAAAAAAAACCCACCTGCCAATTCAGGAGATGCCAGACACGTGGGTTCAATCCCTGGTTTGGGAAGATCGCCTGGAGGAGGGCATGGCAACCCACACAGTGTTCTTGCCTGGAGAATCCCCATGGACGGAGGAGCCTGGAGGGTTACAGTCCATGGGGTTGCAAAGAGTCGGACATGACTGTAGTGACTTAGCACACACAAACACACACATAACTTTCCTAGAAGCAACCAAGACACAGGGTATTAAGTATCTATTAGCGGTCCAGCATGGTTTTTGTGCTTTGGATATCAAAAAAAGTACTGAGAACAAGGTTTCAGCTTATACACAAGGGAAGGGAATTCATTTCGGTGCTGAAAGGCATGTAGAATCTATGGCATTTGAGAAGACAAGTAGATGAATAACAGCTAGACCGGTTGGGCATAGTGCACAGTTGCTCTGAATGCCCACAATCTGCTTATTTTTTCTAATAACACGATGCAGATTTTGCTCCCAGGAATCATGCATTCCCCCCTACTCTAAGGCCATTTAGTTTGGGTGATGACTAAAATGGGAATGGGCACATAACTGATTATAGTCAATGAGACTTAAAAAAAAAAAAAGAAAAGAAATTGTGGATTGCCTATAGCTGAAGCCAGCCTAACACATGAACTAATCGGTTGGGTGAAACAAATTCATGTTTCCTAAGCCAGTTTGCATTGGGTTGCTTGCTACTTGCAACCAAAAGATTCTTAACTTGGCTTTTTCTACTTCTAGATAGAGTATGGTAGACTTCTGCTTCTAAGTAGAATGCAGTGGATGCTCCCAAGGCAACAACTTAACAAAGAAAGATAAGCTGTGAATTTCATATTTCTGAATGCATGAGGGAGCTATAGAAGTAACAGAGGTGAGATTAACTCTTGAGAGGGGAGAAGTACGCTGACCCCTTCCAGTCACGTTTCAACCTGAGTTGTCATCTGGTGTGGGGCATGACCCAAGCGCTAGTCTTGCTGATGCAGCAGGACTCTGCTGGGATGAGGGTAACCACCTAAGCTTTCAGCGGTTTAATGCGACTGTTGTGGCAATTCAGAAACTTGAAGGAACTCAAACATGTTTTTTTCCAGACAGGTTCTGGGGCTGCAGGCAAGCTAAGCTAAAAGCTTCATTTTAAAATGCAGAGTAAAGTATCTAGAGTTGTTTGATGCCTAGGAACTAAGACCAGCCAGTGAGAGAGCATTCATCAACAACAATATGTGTCAGGAATTCAGGACATTTGCTCGGGGGAAGGATATATTGCCTGAAACTTGTAAAGAGGAGAGATGGAAACCATTTACTACTCTGGGGCTCAGTAGTCAGAATCCTATCAGGGTTCTATTAAGAAAAATCTGAGAGATTTATGCCCTTCAAGCAGTAAAAATTAGAAATGTCCTGAATATTATAAGTATTGCAATCTAGTTTTGTCCATAATGAATTTCTAAATGGATTAAGTTGATATTTCACTGCATTTGCTTAATTGTGGAGAAAGCACCCTATGGTGAAAAATAAAATTATCTGGACCTTCTGTGATTGTTTTTTAACTGAAATATAGTTGGTATACAATATTGTGTTAGTTTCAGGTAAACAGCAGACGTCATTCAGTTATATACATTCATTTTATTTTCCATTATAAGTTATTACAAGATACTGAATATAGTTCCCTGTGCTATAGCGTAAACCCTTGTTGCTTATCTATTTTGTGTATAGAGGTTTGTATCTGCTAATTCCTTAGTCCTAATTTGCCCCCTCTCCCTATTTCCCTTAGTTATCCACAAATTTGATTTCTATGTCTGTGAGTCTATTTATGTTTTGTATATAGATTCATTTGTATTTTATTTAGATTGCACATATAAGTGGTCTCATATAATATTTGTCTTTCTCTGACTTTACTTCACTTAGTATGATATTCTCTAAGTCCATCTATGTTGCTGCAAAAGGTAATATTTCATTCTTTTTTATGGCCAAGTGATATTCCATTATATATATATTACATATATATATACACATACATACACACATATCACTTCTTTAACCAATCATCTGTCAACGGGCACTTGGATTGTTTCTGTGTCTTTGCTGTTGTAAACAGGGCTGTGAACATCGGAGTGAAATATATCTTTTTGGATTAGAGTTTTTGTCTTTCGTATATATGTATATCCAGGAGTGGAATTGCTTATTCACATGGTAGCTGTGTTTTTAGTTAAAAAAGGAACTTCCGTGCCATTTTCCATATTGGTTGTTCCAGTTTACATTCCCACCAACAGCATGGTGTTTTTTCTCCACGCCTTCTCCAGCATTTACTATTTGTGGACTTTTTGATGATGGTCATTCTGACCAGTATGAGGTGATACCTCACTGTGGTTTTTATTTGCATTTCTCTAATAATTAGCTATGTTAAGCATCTTTTCATGTGCCTATTAGCCATCTGAATATCTTCTTTGGAGAAATGTCTATTAAGGTCTTCTGCCCAAAATTGGGTTATTTGTTTTTTGGTATTGAGTTATATAAGATGTTTGTGTGTTTTGGATATTAACCACTTGTCAGTCATAGCATTTGCAAATATTTTCTCCCATTCCACAGGTCATTTGTTCATTTTGCTGATGGTTCCCTTTGCTGTGTAAAAGCTTTTAAGTGCGGTTCTGTCCCACTCATTTATTTTTGCTTTTCTTTCTTTTGCCTTTAAAGTCTGATCTAAGAAAATACAGCTATGATTTATGTCCAAGCATGCTTCGCCTGTGTTCTTTTCTAGGGGTTTTATGGTGTCGTGTTTTATATTTATGTCTTTGAACCATTTTGAGCTTATTTTTGCATATGACGTGAGGGAGTGTTCTAACATCATCATTTTACAAGTAGCTGTCCAGCTTTCCCAACATTATTTGTTGAAGAGATTGCCTTTTCTCCACTGTATATTCATGCCTCCTTTGTCATGGGTTAATTGACCATAGGTGTGTGGGTTTATTTCTGGGTTCTCTATTCTGTGCCACTTCTCTATATGCCTGTTTGTGCCAGTACCATGCTGTTTTGATTACTATAGCTTTGCAACAGTGTCTGAAATCTGGAAGGGTTATGCCTCCAGCTTTGTTCTTTTCTCTCAGGATTGCTTTGGCAATTCTGGGTCTTTATGGTTCCATATAAACTTTAGGATTATATCTTCTAGTTCTGTGGAAAAAAAGAAGTCTGCCTATTTTGATAGACATCACATTAAATCTACAGATAGCTTTGGAAGTAGTATGCCCATTTTAACAGTATTAAATCTTCCAATCCAAGAACATGGAATATCTTTCCATTTCTCTGACTCATCTTCAGTTTATGTTATCAATGTTTTATAGTTTTCATACAGGACTTTACTGCCTTGGTTAAATTTATTCCTAGGTAATTTTTTTGACATGATTTTAAAGGGAGTATTCTTTTTAACTTTCTCTTTCTAATATTTCATTGCTTGTGTAAAGAAATGCAACATATTCTGTATATGAATCTTGTATTCTGCTGCCTTGCTGAATTTCTTCATTAGTTATAATAGATTTTGTGTGGAGTCTTTAGAGTTCTCTATATGGAGTATCATGTCATCTGCAGTTAATGACAATTTTACCTCTTCTCTTCCAGTTTGGATACGTTTTATTTCCTATTTCATTGCTCTGGCTAGAACTTCCAACACTGTGTTGAACAGAAGTGGTGAGAGTGAGCATCCTTGTCTTCTTCCTGAATTTAGCACGAAGGCTTTCAGCTTTTACCACTGAGTATTATGTTGGTTGTGAGTTTGTCATGAGTGACTTTTATTATGTAGAGATATGTTCCCTCTGTACTTACATTGGTTAGAGTTTTTATCATGAATGAATGTTGAATTTTATCAAGTGCTTTTTTCCATTTATTGAGATGATCCTATGGTTTCATCTTTTCTTTATTAATGTGGTATATAACATTGATTTGTGTATATTGAACAATCTATGATCATTCTATTTATTATATCTGGCATACAATTAAAAATTAATAGCACCATGAAGAGACAAGGTAATATGACCAGTGACTAAGAGACATAAAATATATGCAATCCTCTGATGATCAAGGTGACAGAGTTAGTATACAAAGTGTTTAAAATAACTACAAGCAATATATTAAAGAAATTAGAGGAAAGGGCCAAATACATAAAGCGTATCTCAAAAAATAAAATAATCATCCTGGAACTAAACAGTAACAACAAAAACAAACCTGAAATTTGTCTGGATACACTAGAACACAGATTTAGTTAAAGCAGGTCAAAAGAAAAGATGCAAACCGACACACAGATAAAAAGAAATGGAAAAAACTGAATAGAGTGCAAAAGACTTTAAAATATTGATATATAGTATGTACCGCATGTGTAAAAGGAACCCTAAAGGGAGAATGCGTAATAGTACAGCAGTAGTATTTAATAAGATAATGATTTAAAACTTTCGAAATTAAAAAAAAATAATTTTTTAATAACAAGATGTTAGATATGAACCCAATCCAAAGATTTAAGAATTTAGTGAGTCCAAAGTAGAAAAAATAATTATAAGCATATACAATTAATCTGTTAAAACAAAACCAAACAAAACTAAAAAGGAAAATAATCTTATAAGCATTCAGAGAAGAAAGCCACATTGCTTTCAAAGAAAATAAAGTTAGATCATTAACTGACTTCTTTACAAACACAGTAGAAGTCAGAAACAGTGGAATGATATCTTTAAAGTGCTGAATGAAAATAACTGCCACACAAGAATTGTGTTTTCTGGAAGAATATCCTTTAGAATAGCATGAATGTTTTCAGACAAAGACTGAGAGAAATTTTCTTCAATCAGCTTTTAGTAAAAAAAAAAAAAAGAAAGCAAAACCTTAGAATTTATCAAGCAGAAAGATTATCAAAAACAAGTAGAGGAAGGAATAAAAAGGCAGAAAGAATAAAAGATAAACATATTGATAGATATATGAATATATGCATATTCATCATATATGAATATTGAATGTGGGGTTTCATTTATGTGTAGAACTAAAATGTATCACAACAATAAAAGGAGTTTAAAAGTCTTGAAGTAATAACAGTGCTACAGAGTGGTAAATGTAAGAAACTGAATTGAACTATATAATTCAAGACTATTTTTTGTAGTGTCTATGGCTACTGGTAACAGATGAGTATAAGAATGCGTGATGAAAGTTAATAGAAAATGTTGCCTATGACCTAAAAGGAGTCAAGATTAGAGGAACAGTGAACAACTGAGAAAAATGGAAAATGAATAACAGGATGTTAGATACGAACCCAATTATTATAAGAAATTGCAACTAACTACTTGTTGTTGGAAAGTTGCTCAGTCATGTCTGACTCTTTGCGACCCCATAGACTGTAGGATGCCAGTCTTCCTTGTCCTTCATTAACTCCCAGAGTTTACTGAAACCCATGTCCTTTGAGTGGGTGATGCCATCCAGCCATCTCATGCTGTGTCGTCCCCTTCTCTTCCCGCCTTCAGTCTTTCCCAGCATCAGTCACTTTTCCAGTGAGTCAGCTCTTCACAGCAGGGGGCCAGAGTATTGGCGCTTCACCTTCAGTGTCAGGCCTTCCAGTGAACATTCAGGGTTGACTTCCTTTAGGACTGACTGGTTTGATCTCCCTGCAGTCCAAGGGACTCTCAAGCTTCTCCAGCACCACAATTCGAAAGCATCAGTTCTTTGGTTCTCAGCCTTCTTTATGGTCCAACTCTCATGTTCATACATGACTAGTGGAAAAGCATAGCTTTGACTATGCACAGAGACCTTTGTTGGCCTAGTGACTTCTCTGCCTTTTTAAAAACCTTATTGGGTTTGTCACAGCTTCTCTTTCAAGGAGCAGGTGTCTTTTAATTTCATGGCTACAGTCATCATCCACAATGATTTTGGAGCTCAAGAAAATAAAATCTGCCACTGTTTCCATTGTTTCCCCATCTATTTCCCCATGAAGTGATGGCACCTGATGCTGTGATCTTAGTCTGTTGAATGTTGAGCTTTAAGCCAGCTTTTTCACTCTCCTCTTCAGTTTCTGCCATGTGGGTGGTGTCATCTGCATATCTGAGGCTGTTGACATTTCTCCCGGCAATCTTGATCCCAGCTTGTGCTTCATTCAGCCCAGCATTTTGCATGATGTACTCTGCATATAAGTTAAATAAGCAGGGTGACAATATAGTCTTGACGTGCTCCTGTCCTAGTTTTGCCCTGGTCTTTTGTCCTATGTCCGGTCCTAACTGTTCCTTCTTGACCTGCATACAGGTTTCTCTGGTGTTCCTGGCACATCATGGCTCCTAGCTTGACTGAGGTATGCAAGCCCCTTTGCCATGACAAGGCTGTGATCCCTGAAGGGGCATTGTATTTTATACCCAAACATATATATGTCAGTTATAGCTCAGTAAAGCTGGAAAGAAAATGAGAGAGAAAAAAAAATATAGGATCATCTCATGTAACCTACACTATGATTAAAAACATTAAAAGAAATTCCAACTCATCCATCAGGGAGATTCTCATGCATGAACTACCCTTTGATTCGGATCTGGAAGCATTTGTAAAAGCAGACTCAAGTGCCTGTTGCCTGAGGTACTAGGATTTCCCACTGGGGATGTTGTGAGTGGAATTCCTGGTTGGATCCAGGGTCCTACAAGAAGGCGGCTACTGTGCTTCTAACTCTCTGAGCCCACGGTTCACAGTTTTAATAGCAAAGCAAATTATAGTCTATTGACTCCCTCATATGCCCAACTTTAAGAAAATTTCTACTTCAAAGGAATATAGCAATTACCTATTTATTTGATGGTGGTTGTGCTAAATACACACACTAAGAGACTTTTCAAAAGATGGTCTATGTACGTACTTAACATATAGACTGTAACATCCCCCACTGTTGATTTATCCAAACAGTGAAACAACATAAAAGACAGTACAGGGCAGTTGTTAAGAACATGAGTTTTGGCATCAGCATTCCAATGTTTGAATCTTTAGCCCTGCTTTGCATTAGTTATAATCTAGCTTATCTCTTCTCAAATCCTTTTTACCTTGCTTATTTTATAAGGGGAATTTGGGCCCTGGTGAGCTCTATTACTATTATGTACAACTTCTTACAAATCAGTGGAATGACCCTCTCCTTCACCAAACAAATATCCACCAATTATTTTTCTCATCTGTGAAATGAGAATGCTAAAAGTAATGTACTCACTGAATATTTAGGAAAATTAAAAGAAAATTCATGTACAACTATTAACACAGTGACCAGTGCATACATATTATGTGCTCAATAAACATTAATTTATATAATAATCCTATTCCTATTTACTTTCTTATAAACAACAAAAGAAGCATAATTCTCACCATCTTGGTATTATTGAGGACATCTTTATTTGACCCAGTAACCACTATTTTCTCAACAAGTATTTTCTTTTTTACACTTAGGTAAAATAAATTGAAGGTCATTTCATCTTGCTGGCCTCCTTATCTGGTCTAGCCAGCAGGATGTTCTAAAGCGCAGTGAGATTGACCACGATATCAAGGCTCCCCGTCTACTTAAATTTAGTTAGATTTCTAACAAATAAGCACAGAACAGAAATTAATATTTATTGCTTTCCTTTGGTGGCTTCAGGCATAAAAATATGCTCTTATGGAAACACACAGTCTTCCCACGTGGCCCATGGCTGGGTAGGTGGACAGTCATTGTGGTAGGGCTTTGTGGAATCGGGTTTCCCCATTTGCCGAGACAGTCCCCAGACCAACAAGGAGGCAGATGTACCAACGATTGTAGAGGAAACTGATCATCTTTAATGGACTCCTTGATGTATGTTTATTCTCTTTAAACAGTTTCATTTTATACATGAGCACTTGTTGGGATTTATGTGCCCAGCATTGATCCAAAGATAGGAACTACGTTGACTTAAATTTAATCTAAGGCATAGATGTCTATATCAGCTGCCAATTTGCTGAAACACCTTTTTATCTGTGGATGGCCCATGAGAGCTGATGGTAAGTACAGTGCCTGCAAGGAGAAAACAGTGAGGTCTCTGCAGGCAGCTCTATCATGGAGTTTCATCCAGCGTCAGTCTCTGCATCGGTGAGAAGAGTGTCTCTTGAAGATTTGAGGAGTTTGAAGACTTCATGTTTCTGAGTCCCGTGGTGCAGGCATTGACTCAGTTCTCTGTTGGGTGTCAGGGGAGGGGTGGGCAGGACTCAGGCTGTGCAAGTTTGTGTAAGTTCCGTGTGATCCTTTGCACACTCCAATTCGAGCATCTCTGAGTGGTCGGCCCTGTGAGAGCATCCGCGGCCCTGTGACAGTGTCCGCAGCCCTGGAGACGGAGGCCGTGGGCAGGCCTGCTGGGAGCAGACGCAGGGGGCTTGGGCTGCCTGCTTGGGGAACATGGTGTTTAGGGGGAGGCTTGAGCAACCAGTCCTCACTCGTTGCCTCTGCTCTCCATATTTATAGCTCCCAGCGTGGTTCAGTGCAGCTGCCAGCTCCTTCATCATTTTAATACTTTTTCTGGACTCTCTGCCCATTGGTAATATTTTTCTGCTCCAAACTGTTTAATTTATTAATGCTTCCCTGAAGAATGCAGCAGTAGTTAGTTGCTGCACCCAGGAAAACACAGACACACACACACCCATGCACAAGCTATCACATTAGGGACATGAGGTGATTAATACTTGCTATCCCTACACTATTTGAAAGCCTCTTGTCCATGTATGTTAATGGGAATGAGGACACCATCATCTCTACCCTTTCCACTATGCTTGGGGTGCAGCTGACGCTGGCCTGAGAGTGTTTCAGCGGCAGCCGTGAGGGCTGCTCCCGGGTCCAGCTCTCGTCTCTGCTTTTGCACTAGCTGGTCTGCACATGTTCTGCACACGGCGCAGCAACATGAACCTTCAGTCTTGGTATAACCCTCTCTCTGAAGGCCCGGGGAGAGCAGCCCTTAGTGATCTCTCTGTCTTTCTCCCTGGTTCATCTCCTTTGAGTCCCCGCTTCTCAGACCAACGCTTTCTCTTTGTCTCTCTCTCTCAGTGGGCATCAGTTCCCTGGGAGTCACCCGTGATGTGCTGAGTTAAGCTGTGGAGGAGGTCACCCTAGCGGGGTGATTCTGAAGGCCTTGGGAAGGAGCGCAGACGTCACACACCAGTCTCAGGGGTGCCAGGCCCTCAGCGTGATCGCCTCCTGCGGGTTGCTCCTGCAGCTGGAGGAACTCGGCAGGCGCACACAACAGTCCCCTGGACCCGCCAGAGTCTGCAAACACCTCCTCAGTGCCTCAGAGGTGGAGAAAAAACTCACATGGGAAACCGTTCTTCTTCAGCTTCATTAGGCCGTGCAAAAGCTAATCAACTGCACACATTAGCTGCCCCTACCAGCCAGGGCCTGAGCATCTGAGGGCAAACGGCAAGCAGCCTGGCTCATGTAGGCTTTACAGGGTTCAGAGAAACAGCAAGGTTCTAAGCCAGGCCTGCACACAGGTTTTGCTTTGTGCACAGACGGCCTTTTAAAATGGATAAAACTTTTTTTCATTCTGTGGCTTTTCAAAAGGGGAGCAGACGCACATCCCGGTAATGGAAATTTCCAGAATGCATAGGTGTGAACAAAAAGGACTCTGAGCCTGCCTTTTGCTCTTTGGCCAGGCCGGGGGTATCAGCCTTTCCCTGATGCCGTGTGGTCAGGGCGGCAGTGACCTGTGCAGTCTCTGCTCCACTTCCCATCACCCTTCTGGGACAAATCGGTGCCCCGTATTAATTACATGGCATGGGTAATCTGGGGAGACAGTTAATATCCTGAGCAGCGTCTGAGCATGGCCCCAAACAGCATACTCAGTTCTGACCCATGACTTCAACAGGTACTGGAAAGCTTTGAACTTTTCAAATATCATCTGGACATTTAGTAACATCTCTGCTGCTCACGTCACAGCTTTCTCGACCTGCTCCCTGATGGGACAATTTCTTCTTCCCTAAAGATAGCACGTTTGAAGAAATCACATGGCTTATTCAAGTCTGAACCAGGCATACTTTTTGTACTTAATTATTTTCACTTATTTTCAAAACCAGTTTATAGCACTTGGAGTGTAACTCGTGTTGTGGCTCATGTGGTGAAAGATTCTCTGTGTGCACGTGCAGAACTGATACGCCGGCTGTCTCCATTATAGCCGAAAGCGAGCATGTAATTGGAAGCACTTGGTCTCTGCTTTTAATTGCTCCTTGCCCCTCAGTCTATTCTGTCTGGGCTCTGGAGGACAGAGATATCATTGAGAGTGTTTCCAGGGCGAGCAGATTTAGGATGGTTACTGGGAGAGATGAAGGGAAAGCATAAGATGGAGCAACACACAGTTCAGTCTGCCCGGTGAGAGGGGGCAAGGCGTGAAGAGGCCTGCTCTCGGGAGAACCGCAGGGGAGGAACGCACACAGAAGTTACGGGCAGGAGACGATCAGAGGCAAGGCCTGCAATGAATCTCCTGAGCTATCGATCAGGTGGGGACTGGCTCTACAGAAGCAGAGAGCCTTAAGGGCTGTGGAAAGGCAGGGATGGAAAGATATGTCACCTTGTTCCGAGTGCGTTTGCTGGCCATAGCTGGAAAAAAGATATATGTACGCTCAACAAAAGTTGATAAGACAAGATATATGCCCGGTAGCCTCGGAGCAAATAGCTGGGCATTGTCGAGAGTGAGCAAATGATCACCATTCGGAAACAGCTCCCTGCAGTAGGGACACACATCAGGCAGAGCGACAACCCTCTCTTGTAATGCTGTGCGTCGCCTGTGAGTGTGGCCCCTGCCGCTGTGTCCCGGACCATCTCAGGAGCACCAGCACCCTTCCCTGAATCCTCAGAATCGCTGGCTCATCTCACCAAGTGCTGTGGACGGAATGCCTGTGTCCTCCCAAAGCGGATGTGCAGAAGTCTTTCCTTCCTGTGTGGTGGTATTAGGAGGTGGAGCCTTTGGGTGGAAATTAAGTCAGGGGGATAGGTCCTCATAAAGGGGAGTAGGGCTTCTATAAGAAGAGTCCCAGGAAAGCTGGTCTGCTTCCTTTCTGCACTCTCTGCTAAGCGGGGTACAGTGAGAAGCTGGCTCCTTCCAGTCAGGAAGCAGGATCTCACTGGGCCCCAGAAATACTGGCACCTTGATATCAACTTCCCAGCCTCCACAACTGTGAGAAATACATTGCTGTTGAAGCCACGCAGTTTGTGATAGCTTGTTATAGGAGCCTAAAATGATTGTTCTGTAGGTGTCTCTAGGCCCAGAGTAAAGTCTCTCCAAATGGTTACAAGCCACAGGGCCTCGGACTGGCAACCAGGGTGAGAGCAACAGGCTTCTCCACTCATCACAGGCTGGAGGTCCCTGTCTAGAGCTCCCCCACTGTGAACGCTGCTTGTCCGAGATGGGCCAACATATGGTAGAGAAACAGACCATTCTTACAGAGCTATACACTTTTTGTGAACACAACAGCAATCTGTATAGGAGCCCTGATGAATATACTGGATCTAGGGCTAATGCTTCAGGTTCTTAATGCATTTTCCATTATTATTGAAAAAGATCTTTGTTTTTCCAACTAGCATGCAAGCTTTCTTCTTTCTGGTATTTAGCTGTGACCCCGTGCTTCTGGTTCTTATCCATTTACCCCTTTCTTTAACCACTGGAGTCTGGTCTTCATCCTCATAACTATATTGAGACTTCTTTCTTGAAAGTCATCAGTATAGTCCTCTGTCTTATCAAATACAGTTCTCCTTAACTGCACTATTTGACTCTTTGGAATATGTTTCATAAACTTCTTGTTGCCTTAGTTTCTATGATATGATCCTTTCTGGACTCTTGTATTTCTTTTGTTTTTTTCTTTCTTGCCTCTCCTTGACTGATCCTCAAAGATGATAGTTCTTTAAGATTCCCGATCTTACCCTTTGCTTGTATCTCTTTGGAAGTTCCTCTTTGACTGAAGTCATTTATTTTTGTAACATTGCTGTGAAGGTGAACACTTTGAAAATAGAAGTCCACAGCATTGATTTTATAGTATAGTATAGGTCTGATATTTCCAAAGTAATAGACATGTCAGTTTACATTAAAGACAACATGCTATAATTCTTTATTCATCTCTTTCCCCTGAAGTTTTGTTCCCTCTCCCCAACCATTTCAGTCCCTGTCTTTTCAGGACTAATGCCTATTGGACAGAGTCCCTTCCAGCCTCTCTGCTTTCTGTTCCTCCCACTCTTCTGATGGGTCCCTGAAATTTGCACCATCCATCTTATTCCTATTTCCACTGAGTTCATGCAGGATATTGCTCCTAGGTTCCTGCCACGCCAGTTCTGAACCTGCTGTTGGAGACTGTGTCCGCGTGCTAACTGCAGTTGAGGGGATGATGGATGACTGTTCTCATCCTCTCCTGCATACTTCACCCATCCTTCCTCCTCCCTGTTTTCCAAGAACTGTCTTTGGGCTCAGTCTTTAAAGGTGCCATTATCAAGGCAGCACTTGGGTGTGCTGCAGCTGACCTGGTCCCAAAGCACGTGAAGAAGAACTTAGTTCACTAGGTGGGAAATGGAGAGCTGTGGGAGGGGTGTACGCTGGAGGAGGACTCGGGAAGTGTGAGGCTTCCTGAAGTGGAGCAGGTCTCAGCCTTTCTATGTCTCAGCTTCCTGATCTGTGAACTGAGCATTGTGAAAGATTTACTTTTTCATTGAAATATGGTTGATTTATAATATTGGGTTAGTTTCAGGTATACAGCAAGTCATTCAGTTACACAGATATACATATTTTCAGATTAGCTTCCATTATAAATTATTATAAGATATTTAATATTATTCCCTGTGTTATAGTAAATCCTTATTTTTTTAATATATATAGGAGTTCTTATCTGTTAATCCCACACTCCTCCTTTATCCCTACTCCCCTCCCTTTCTCCTCTGGTACCAATAAGTTTTATTTCTATGTGGATCTTTTTCTGTTTTGTATATAGATTAATTTGTATTAATTTTGAATCCATGTATAGGTGATATTGTATAACATTTATCATTCTCTGTCTGACTTCACTTACTGTGATATTCCTTAGGCCCATCCATGTTGCTATAAATGTTTCATTCTTTTTTATGGCTGAGTAATATTCCATTGTATACATATCTACTACTTTATTTTAAGCCAATTGTCTGTTGATGGGTGCTTGGGCTGTTTCTATGTCTTGTCTATTGTAAATAGTGCTTTTATGAACATTGGACTGAATGTATCTTTTCAAATTAGTTTTTGTCTTCTTGGGAGGTGGTGTTATTGGATCATGTGGTAGCTCAATTTTTAGTGTTTTTTTAAGGAACCTCCATACTGTTTTATACAGTGATTACACCAATTTACATTCCCACCAACACTGTAACAGGATTCCTTTTTCTCCACACCCTCTCCAGCATTAATTATTTGTAGACTTTTTGATGAGGCCATTCTGACCAGTGTGAGATGATACCTCACTGTAGTTTTGATTTGCATTTCTCTAATAATTAGAGATGTCGAGTATCATTCCATGTTCATGTTGGCCATCTACACATAGTATTTGGAGAAATGGCTATTTACAATGTCTATTTAGAAATCCTTAATCTGCCCTACAATGAGCATATTAATACATGACTCCATGGTGTTACAGTAGGGAGTGACCATGATGACCTTAAGGTTTCTCTTGGCTTGACTAGCGTTTAGAAAGGCTTCTTTCTGCACCATGGTCCAACTTCCCTCTCACCCGGGTCCTTACAGAATCCATGTAACCCCTGATTTCCCACCATCCCACCTCTTAAAAACTCTCCCTTTAAGTCATTGGAGATCAGCTCAGACTGAGTTCTGAAAAAATTGTGAAAATACTACTGTGCCATGCATTCCTACCATGATCATTATGATCCTCCCAGCAAAACAAAGTCAGAACAGAAAATGCTCAGAGAATTCTTGATTTTTGCCAATAGGAAAAGTTGGTGGTGAGGGAAGGGATAGGTCTTATTCAAAACTTTGAGCTATCCAAAACTCAGGCAGTATATTGTAAATCTTGAGGTGGACAGTAAAGTAAAATGCACCAAGATTACCTACTTCCTAAGCCAGAATGCCTGCTAGGGGCAGAGGCCTCAGAAACCTGCTGAAGGGCAGGGGGAACACAAGTCTCTGGGTATTTCATTTTATTTTTAATTTCTGAGGGTAGATCAATTTTATAGAATTCCTTTAAGGGTATTGGTTCATAGCCCCTGATGCCTTAGATGATTCCCAGTCCGTAGAGCAGAAAAGAGGAGATTGGAGGTCAAATTCACAGTCATAACTAATGTCTCCCTTCCCTTCTCTCTTCTGTCATACCAAAACCAAGCAAATAAACACAGCACAAAGCCCCCAGCTCAGCGATCTCCATTTCTATCTGTTCTTGGTTTGGGTCTCAAGCCAGGTCCAACAGGACTCACCTCACAACAGCACTCCTGCTCTCCTGTCGTCATTCAGTTGCTCAGTTGTGTCCGACTCCTTGAGACCACATGAATCTCAGCACGCCAGGCCTCCCTGTCCACCACCAGCTCCCGGAGTCCACCCAAACCCATGTCCATGGAGTCGGTGATGCCATCCAGCCATCTCATCCTCTGTCGTCCCCTTCTCCTCCTGCCCCCAGTCCCTCCCAGCATCAAGATCCAGTGAGTCAGCTCTTCACAGCAAGTGGACAAAGGCTTGGAGCTTCAGTTTCAGCATCAGTCCTTCCAATGAATACTTTAGGATAGACTGGTTTGATCTCCTTGCAGTCCAAGGGACTCTCAAGAGTCTTCTCTAACACCACAGTTTGAAAGCATTACTTCTTTGGTGCCCAGTCTTCTTTGTCCAACATTCACACCTGTAAGTGACTACTGGAAAAACACAGCTTTGACTATACAGAACTTGCTTGGCAAAGTCATGTCTCTGCTTTTTAAAATGCTGTCTGGGTTGGTCATATCTTTTATTCCAAAGAGCAAGTGTCTTTTAATTTCATGGCTATAGTCATCATCTGCAGTGATTTTGGAGCCCAACACAATAAAGTCTCTCACTGTTTCCATTATTTCCCCATCTATTTGCCATGAAGTCTTGGGAAGAGATGCCATGATCTTAGTTTTTTGAACGTTGAGTTTTAAGCCAGTTTTTCACTTTCCTCTTTCACTTTCATCAAGAGGTTCTTTCGTCCCTCTTCACTTTCCACCACTTGCATGGCTGAGGTTATTGGTGATTCTCTCGGCAATCTTGACTCCAGCTTGTGCTTCATCCAGCCTGTCATTTTGCATGATGTGCTCTGCATACAAGTTAAATATTCAGGGTGACAATATACAGCCTTGACATACTCCTTTACCAATTTGGAACCAGTCCATTGTTCCATGTCCAGTTCTAACTGTTGCTTTTTGACCTGCATACAGGTTTCTCAGGAGGGAGATAAAGTGAAAGTTGCTGTCATGTCTGACTGTATGACACCCTATGGACTATACAGTCCATGGAATTCTCCAGGCCAGAATACAGGGCTGGGTAGCCTTGCCCTTCTGCAGGGGATCTTTCCAACCCAAGGATCTAACCCAGGTCTCCCACACTGCAGGGAGAGTCGTTACCAGCTGAGCCGCCAAGGAAGCCCAGAGCCAGGTCAGCTGGTCTGGTTTTCCCGTCACTTTAAGAATTTTCCGCGATTTGTTGTGATCCACACAGTCAAAGGCTTTAGTGTAGCTAATGAGGCAGATCTTTTTCTGGAATTCTCTTGCTTTTTCGATGATCCATCAGATGCTGACAATTTGATCTCTGGTTCCTCTGCCTTTTCTAAATCCAGCTCGAACATCTGAAAGTTCTTGGTTCATGTACTGTTGAAGCCTAGCTTGAAGGATCTTGAGCATGACCTTGCTAGCGTGTGAAATGAGTGCAATCATGCGGTAGTTTGAACATTCTTTGCCATTGCCCTTCTTTGGGATTGGAATGAAAACTGACCTTTTCCAGTCCTGTGGCCACTGCTGAGTTTTCCAAATTTGCTGGCATATTGAGTGCAGCATTTTAACAGCTTCATCTTTTAGAATTTGAAATAGCTGAAATAGAATTCCATCACCTCCACCAGCTTTGTTTGTAGTGATGCTTCCTAAGGTCCACTTGACATTGCACTCCAGGATGTCTACCTCTAGGTGAGTGATCACATCACCATGGTTATCTAGGTCATTAAGATCTTTCTGTGTAGTTCTTCTATGTATTCTTTCCACCTCTGCTAATATCTTCTGGTTCTCTTAGGTCCATATCCATCTTTGAATGAAATGTTCCCTTGCATCTCTAACTTTCTTGGAGAGATCTCTAGTGTTTCCCATTCTACTCTTTTCCTCTGTTTCTTGGCACTGTTCAGTTAGGAAGGCTTTCCTTTCTCTCTTTGCTGTTCTTTGGAACTCTATCCAGACAGCTCAGCTCGAAAGAATCTGCCTGCAATGTGGGAGGCCTGGGTTCGATCCCTGGGTTGGGAAGATGCCCTGGAGAAGGGAAAGGCTGCCTACTCCAGTGTTTTGGCCTGGAGAATTCCATGGACTGTATATAGTGCATGGGGTCGCCAAGAGTCGGGCAGGACTGCATGACTTTCACTTTCACTTTCCCCTTTCTCTTTGCCTTTCACTTCTCTTCTTTTCTCAGCTATTTGCACAGCCTCCTCTGACAACCACTTTGCCTTTTTGCATTTCTTTATCTTGGGAATGTTTTTGATCACCACCTCCTCTACAGTGTTGCAGACCTCCACCCATAGTTCTTCAGGCACTCTATCTATCAGATTTAATCCCTTAAATCTATTTGTCACTTCCACTGTATAACCATAAGGGATTTGATTTAGGTCACACCTAAATGGCCTAATGGTTTTCCCTACATTCTTCAATTTAAGTCTGAATTTGGCAATAAGGAGTTCATGATCATAGCCACAGTCGGCTCCTGATCTTGCATTTGCTGACTGTATAGAGCTTCTCCATCTTTGGCTGCAAAGAATATAGTCAATCTGATTTTCAGTATTGACCATCTCCTGATGTCCATGTGTAGAGTCTTTTCTTGTGTTGTTGGAAGAGGGTGTTTGCTATGACCAGTGCGTTCTCTTCACAGAACTCTGTTAGCCTTTGCCCTGCTTCATTTTGTTCTCCTAGGCCAAACTTGCCTGTTACTCCAGGTATCTCTTGCCTTCCTGCTTTTGCATTCCAGTCCCCAGTGATGCCTCTGCTCAGGGCTGTTTCCCCGAGGGCAAACCGTTCTGGGGCAGCCTCAGTGTGGCAGAATCTCCCATGGCCGTAAGTTGTCTTGAACCCTGGTCCTGTCCCTGCCAGGAATTAGGAGAGTCAAGGTGATGCTCTTCTCCCAGTTGCAGCCAATGGTGGAAAGGTTATTCACTGGGGAAACAGAAGTCTTGTTTCCAGGCTGTGGAGTCTGTCTTCAAATTATGTGATTAATTCCCAGAAGCCTGCTTGCTCTGAGATTAGAAGTGTATGAGAGTGTGGTGGTGGAGGGTGTCAGGGCAGGGGGTGGTGTATTTACAGTGATGCGCTGAATACTCAGTCATTCAGCAGTAGTACCGGCTGATAATTATCCTTGCAAAAATCACAGTGTAACAATATTTGGGGCTATAGAAGGCTTGGCAAAGGACTCTAGAATGAGAGGCCAAGACAATGCCTGGCCGACCCTGCATGTGGGCAGGGGTGAGGGACAGCACTGGGCTCTCTGGCCTTCTCGGGGTCTCAGGGTCAGTGGGCCCCCCCACCCCCCGGCCTTCTCGGGGTCTCACAGGGTCAGTCGGTTCCCCCCCACCCTTCTCAGGGTCTCAGGGTCAGTGGGCTTCCCCACCCTTCTCGGGGTCTCAGGGTCAGTGGGCTCCCCCGCCCTTCTTGGGGTCTCAGGGTCAGTGGGCTCCCCCGCCCTTCTCGGGATCTCTCAGGGTCAGTGGGCCCCCTGGCCTTCTCAGGGTCTCTCAGTGTCAGTGGGTCCCCTGGCCTTCTCGGTGTCTCAGGGTCAGTGGGCCCTCTTCTCAGGATCTCTCAGGGTCAGTGGGCCCCCTGGCCTTCTCGGGGTCTCTCAGGGTCAGTGGGTCCCCTGGCCTTCTCAGGGTCTCTCAGTGTCAGTGGGCCCCCTGGCCTTCTTGGGATCTCTCAGGGTCAGTGGGCCCTCTTCTCAGGATCTCTCAGGGTCAGTGGGCCCCCTGGCCTTCTCGGGGTCTCTCAGGGTCAGTGGGCCCCCTGGCCTTCTCGGGGGTCTCAGGGTCAGTGGGCCCTCTTCTCAGGATCTCTCAGGGTCAGTGGGCCCC
Source organism: Dama dama (assembly GCF_033118175.1). Taxonomy (NCBI): domain Eukaryota; kingdom Metazoa; phylum Chordata; class Mammalia; order Artiodactyla; family Cervidae; genus Dama; species Dama dama. Next base: position 109,216,899 of record NC_083689.1, read on the forward strand.
CTGGCCTTCTCGGGGTCTCTCAGGGTCAGTGGGCCCCCTGGCCTTCTCAGGGTCTCAGGGTCAGTGGGCCCTCTTCTCAGGATCTCTCAGGGTCAGTGGGTCCCCTGGCCTTCTCAGGATCTCTCAGTGTCAGTGGGCCCCCTGGCCTTCTCGGAGGTCTCAGGGTCAGTGGGCCCTCTTCTCAGGATCTCTCAGGGTCAGTGGGCCCCCTGGCCTTCTCGGGGTCTCTCAGGGTCAGTGGGCCCCCTGGCCTTCTCGGGATCTCTCAGGGTCAGTGGGCCCTCTTCTCAGGATCTCTCAGGGTCAGTGGGCCCCCTGGCCTTCTCGGGGTCTCTCAGGGTCAGTGGGTCCCCTGGCCTTCTCAGGGTCTCTCAGTGTCAGTGGGCCCCCTGGCCTTCTCAGGGTCTCTCAGGGTCAGTGGGCCCTCTTCTCAGGATCTCTGAGGGTCAGTGGGCCCCCTGGCCTTCTCAGGGTCTCTCAGGGTCAGTGGGCCCTCTTCTCAGGATCTCTCAGGGTCAGTGGGCTCCCCCACCCTTCTCGGGGTCTCTCAGGGTCAGTGGGCCCCCTGGCCTTCTCGGGGGTCTCAGGGTCAGTGGGCCCTCTTCTCAGGATCTCTCAGGGTCAGTGGGCCCCCTGGCCTTCTCGGGGTCTCTCAGGGTCAGTGGGCCCCCTGGCCTTCTCGGGGTCTCTCAGGGTCAGTGGGCCCTCTTCTCAGGATCTCTCAGGGTCAGTGGGCCCTCTTCTCAGGATCTCTCAGGGTCAGTGGGCCCCCTGGCCTTCTCGGGGTCTCTCAGGGTCAGTGGGCCCCCCGCCCTTCTTGGGGTCTCAGGGTCAGTGGGCTCCCTTCTCGGAGTCTCAGGGTCAGTGGGCTTCCCCACCCTTCTCGGGGTCTCAGGGTCAGTGGGCTCCCCCGCCCTTCTCGGGATCTCTCAGTGTCAGAAGGCCTCCTTCTCAGGATCTCTCAGGGTCAGTGGGCCCCCTGGCCTTCTCGGGGGTCTCAGGGTCAGTGGGCTCCCTTCTCGGGGTCTCAGGGTCAGTGGGCCCCCTGGCCTTCTCGGGGTCTCAGGGTGAGTGGGCTCCCTTCTCGGGGTCTCAGGGTCAGTGGGCCCCCTGGCCTTCTCAGGGTATCTCAGGGTCAGTGGGCCCCCTTCTTGGGATATCTCAGGGTCAGTGGGCCCCCTGGCCTTCTCAGGGTCTCAGGGTCAGTGGGCCCCCCAGCCTTCTTGGGGTCTCTCAGGGTCAGTGGGCTCCCCCCCGGCCATTCCTGGGGTCTCTCAGGATTAGTTAGGGCCCTTCGTCTTTTCACCCCCAAGGTCATACTCAAGTTCAAAGAGATTCAGAACACAGGCCAAGAACTGAGTCTTCATCTGGACCTGAGCCTTCTGTCCGAATCTCTTCCTGTCTCTGTGATAAATGGGATTGGACAGCACCACCGGTGACCCCTGAAGACGGTCTGTTTACCTTCAATGCAGCCTCCCTGACTGTCTGTGAGAGCATCTATTTTTGTCAGGACAGGCCCCAGGCGAGCCGCTTTTCTGGCTACTTTTAGCTACGTTTCCAAGAGTCGGTTCTCTCTTCTGCCCTCCTTCCTCCTGTCTCACACCACAGACACACATGAGATCCTCTGCAAGACGCTAAATATTTTTATACTTGGAGTGATTATCCTTATGATTCCATTGCCAAACACATTGGCCACTATTGTTATGAGGCGAGTATCTGGGCAGTAGCCTTCTTTGTGTTTAGCTGATTCAGGTGATTAAGGTCTTGCTCATGAAAAGTAAGCACATGTGTAGAAATGTCTCTTTCTTCCCATCTACTCTTCTTATACTGATGCAAAATTATGGCTGTGATGGCTGGAACTCCAGCATCCTTTTAGGACCATGATGATGAGGGCCACATCCTAGTAACTGCAAAAAGAGTCTGAGTCTCTGGTGACCATGGAATTGTCATTCTAGCCCAGGCTTAATGACATTCATGCTTTTTGGTTTATATATGAGAAATAAATATTTGCTAGCCCTTTCAAGTCCAATTGTAATATTATTTTTAATCTTACATTAACTATAGTATGTCAGCATGTGCTAACATACTGGGTTTACTTTTCTCTTATTGTTATTCTGTGCTAAATTTCTATGGTAGCTTCTAACATCTTTATGCACCTTCTTCTATTTCAAATTTCCCTTAAATAAACTTCAGTGGAAACCAGTGCTCCAGGAACTATGCCAGGTGACTGGAAAACAAAGATTAGTGATGTGTTAATTATATGTCATGCGTGTGAGATATTCACTAGTCCATCCCCCTCCTAAAGAAGTACAGTTGAGTGACTTCTGATGATTACTACAATACAAGTCAGCCTTGCTCTTAGCATAGGAAAAGAGTAGGCCTGGTCTCTGGCTTTGGAAAAAAGTTCAGCTTAGTAGGAAAGGAGGACAGAAGGGCATAAAATGATTAATGTTCACAAGCATCCCAGCAGAGCTAGATTTGTACTCCTTTTCCTCTCAGGCTTATTGTTGAAAAATTAATAAGCTTCTGGAAGTCTACTGTTACAGTAGAGTCAGCAATGACCTCATAAGGAGCCCAACAACTTTCAAATTGGACTCCCTCTTCCCTCACTGGCAGGGTGCAATCCAAGAGGAAAGTGAAAGTGTTAGTCACTCAACTGTGTCTGATTCTTTGTGACCCCTTGGACTGCAGCCCACCAGGCTCCTCTGTCCATAGAATTCTCCAAGGAAGAATACTGGAGTGGGTTGCCATGCCCTCCTCCAGGGGATCTTCCCAACCCAGGGATCAAACATGGGTCTCCCACATTGCAGGCAGATTCTTTGCCTTTTGAGTCACCAGGGAAAGATGACTACGGATAGCCAGACAACTGCAAAACAGCTTTCCTTTTCTCTTTGCAGTTGTTTTAATATTTATTTCAAAGAAAGGTACTTTCAGTCTTTGAGTCCTATTAGAGGGTTCTAAAAACATGAGTGAAAGTGGAACAGGGGAAAATTATTTTTTCCTGCTTTCTCTAATTTAAGGTTTTTGAGATTTTTTTTTTTAAGGGCCAACATGTCCAGTAAAGCCAAGCATTCTTTTTTTTTTTAATTGAAGTATAGTTTATTTATCATATTGTGTTAGTTTCAGGTGTGCACAGCAAAGTCACTCTGTTAGACACGTATATTGTTTCAGATCCTTTTCCATTATATATTATGTATAATGCATTATAAGCCATGTACATTATATAAGGTATTAGATATAGTTCCCTACTCTGTACAGTGAGTCCTTGTTTGTCTATTTGGTACATGGCGATGTGCATCTGTTTTCCCACACTCCTGACATATATAGCTCCCCCTTGGTCCTTTTCCCTCTGGTGATCATAGGTTTGTTTTCTACGCCTGTGAGTTTGCTTCTGTTTAGTGTATAGATTCATTTGTATCGCTGCTTTTAGATTTCACATGAGTGGTATCATATTTGTCTTTCTCTGTCTGACTTCACTCACTGTGATACTCTCTCGGTCCATCCACGTCGCTGCAAATGGCATCATCTCATTCTCCTTATGGAGAAGTAGCGTTCCCTTGTATGTGTACGCCACATGCTCTTTCCTTTCGTCGGTGGATGCTGGGGTTGCTTCCGTGTCTGGAGCCGAGTGTTACTGATGCTACGCTCGGGCACTGAGTGCTGAGCCTAGGAGCGTCACTGATACTGACGTGTCCCTCTTCCTTGTCTGTAACTGCCCTGGCTGCTGGCTCTATCAAGTACTGTGTGCTTGGGACCGCGGGCCTCCTGGCTGTGCATGAGCGGTCTCTTAGCCCTCTCAGCCGCCCCGTGAGTGACGTGGCCACTGCTTTGCAGGGGAGGAAACTGAAGCTTGGAGATGTGAAGGGAACTATTCTAGGTCCCTCCGCCAGACATGCAGCCAGGGTTGGAGCCCAGCAGTGTGACTCCAGAACTGTGCTTTTCACCACAACACGGAGCTTTATAAAATGATCCCAGCTCACACATGGAAGGGTCGGAACCTTGTCAGATCAGACTTAGCACCCCAGGGGCAGGCTGCCTCTCCGCCTTCTTCCTGTGCCATACCAATATGGGAGGTTAGAATGTTGCAGAGAGAAAACTGGAAGACACGTTCCTTTCAAGTTAGAGCAGAGAGGAGAGGTCATCTCTGAGTCGACCTTGGCCAGGTCACTTGTGATTCGCGTGGCAGGCTGTGTTCCATCACCAGTAAAAGCACTGGACCCTCCGTCCCTGACTGGCCTCCGCCCTCTGGATGCTTGGCAGGTGATTTCCATACCTCAGGGCTTCAGGGACCATTACTACAAGGAGGGGAGGGAGGTAGGCCCTGCCTCTTCTGGTGTTTTCTCCTTTCCTGGGAAACTGAGCAGCAGTCTCTCTGCTGGGGCCCTGCCCTCAGCTCTCGTGCCTTTGGGCCAGCTGAAAGAATGACCCTCTGAATGGCGGCCACACTAACACACGGCTTTCACTGCCACAGATGACTGGGCCGAGCATCAGGCTGATCATACTCATGAGTAAATCAAGAAAAGCGATGGCCCTTGTGTTTGCTCTTCTCTCTGCCAGGAATGTTCTGTTCTTATCATTCAGCCGTCAGTGCAAGTGACACCTCCTCATCCAGGACTGCTCTGGGCAGCCGTCCTAAATATTGCCCTCTGATACCATCCCACCGTGTTTAATTTCCTTCAAAGAAAGCATTTTTGCTGTATGAAATCACTAGTGATCATCACTAGTTGCAACGGTATATCACTAGCTATAATGATATATGCTAGTTACACCCCTGGTTATAATGATGTGACTAGTGGTATATAATGATATAGCTCATGAGTAACTAGTTATAGTCTCCTTGAGAACAGGGGTCTTTTGTTCAACAGTATATCCTCAGCTCTGGAGTCCGTGCCTGGCATACAGAAGGTGGTTAAGAAATGTTGGTTACATGGGTGAACGATTGAGTCCCATCATTTTCTTTGGACAGTACTAGAAAAAACAGTCTGTAAAAACCAGCTAGAGCTGACAAAACCTGCACACAGTTTTAACACACACCTCCCTTTGCAACGAAGTTCAGAAATGGGAGATTCTCTCCTCCAGCTGACGAAACCACGTGCGGCGTGGTGTGGCCAAGCTGCTTTCTCCCGGGAGTCCTGGGAGGAGGCTGTTGCTTTCCCCCAGTCCTGCTCCCCCCATTCTGCCTGAGGAAAAACGACAACCTCGTTTTGAGCAGGTTGCTCTGTTTTCAACACCTGCCGTGTACTTTCTTTGTGTCAGTAGCGTGTGTGCACACGCGTGTGCACACACAGGTTTGGCGACAGCTAACACACCGTCCTTCCTAGATGGTGTTTATCTGCCCTCCTGACTGATAAGTCCAGCAGAAGCATGCCTGTGACGTGAGCCGATGCTGGTCTCGGTGGGCCAGGAACATCGCCAGGCAGCTCCCTACTGGAACACTTCCTCACCAGACACCACCCAGGCCTGAGGGGAGGAAGGCAAAAAGAAGATAAACTTTCTTTTGCAACCCAGAGTGAAGTTCTTTGTATCAGCTGCTGCCATTTTCCACCCGGTCTCCATCTCTAGTGCTACCACGGGACCTAACCCATGAAGAAACACAGGCATTTTAGGCTCCCAGTGGATTAACCCTACAAACCATCCATTATTCATTGTAGACTGCAGTGCTCAGCTTCAGTGCTAATGCTTTAGGGGATACAGATGACAAGGACTTGCTCTCTGAGATTTCACATTCTGAGAGGAGCTACGAGACCAACTCTATTTAACACACATTATATTGATTAAGGCTAGGCTGGTTTTCAGCACAGTATTGTATTGTTCCCACATTGGTTCAGGTTTGTAAATCTTGTGTCCAAAAAGCAATTGTAAATTACAGGGATACGTGGAAGTCTAGACTTTTGGCAGCAATTTGCACAGTTCTGGACACAAAGTCGACCCTCGTGGGGAAAGCAGCAGTTTGAGTGGTGCTGGTTGGCCACTCAGTGGTGTCCAGCTCCTTGAGACCCATGGGCCGCAACACACAGCTTCTCTGTCCTTCAGCATCTCCCGGAGTTTGGTAGAGTGGGTTGCTGGGCCCTTCCCCAGGGGCTCTCCCCCACCCAGGGATCAAGCCCAGGTCTCCTGCACTGAAGGCAGATTCTGCACTGTCTGAGCCACCGGGGAAGCCCCTTGAACGTTGTGGAACCCTGCAGATGTTGATCTAGGCTGCTCTTTTTACTAATTGAAAGGAATGGCAGATGGGGCAGAATTTCTGTTCTAATCTCAGGGCACATTTCAAGAAAAGGGTCACGCAAGCCACCTCTAGAAGCACGATTGAACTGCTGAAGGTTGACCCAGAAAGCTTCAAGGGGTCCCCAGAAAAGATGACAGCTATGAAGCTGTCCAGGTCATGTCTGGGAGGCCAAACAGGGCTTTGACTCCCAGCATCCTGGGCTCCCTAATTAGTTACACTCTTGCCAAACTCTCAGGAGCCCTCCCTCTGCTGGGGGCCTGGGATTCTCTGCCTGGTCCCCTGGCCATTGTCTGCCTGCTTTTGTTGTTGGTCTGCCTGCTCTTTTAGTGAGCTTAAGTTTGCCCTTCTTTTGTTCAATTCCCTTTTCTGACCAGCTGCCCTGAACCTCATTCAAATGCCATGTGTGTCTTTTTGAAACCTGGCCATTTAATTCACAGAAGAGCCTTGGGAAACTTCTAGGCTTCAGGTTGTGTAGGGGTCACATTGCTTTGAGTTTCAGCTTCCAAGTGATGTTTAAAAAAAGACTAAAAAGCAGGACTCCAGCTGCACCTTCTGAGTTTCACCAGGTGTGTTAGCAGCAGCCGGCAAGGAAAGGAGGCAGACAGATTGGAATCACATCACGGCGTTTCAAATGGGTTTACTGTACTTGTACTTTGGTATTTCATAGGTGGTTATTACTGTTCATCACAATAAACTGAAAATATAAGAAGAGCAGAATCAAAAAGCCCTAGTGAAAGGGATGGATCTTATGTTCCTGAGGCCACAAGCTGAGAGCTAGAGAATTCAAGATTCCAACAGCCTCTGCTTCAGACTGTCCTACCTACTGAGGCTTTTGTAAGATCACTCACTTTCTGCAGACCTCTACACCCTTCCCTGTCTGAAAGAAAGAGAGAACCCAACCTGTTTTCCCAGACCCTTACGCCTGTGAGAGAATGACTCAGTGCAGAGATATTCCAGAAATTCTCACTGTTTTGAATCTTAGTAAGAGAGGAAAGCAACATCTCAAGAGCTCTCACCCCCATTTTTTTTCCAGAACACTGATGCACCCAGCCACCCAGAAAGATGCACTGTTTTATTTTGAAAATGCTTCCTGGAAATTAGATATTTTTTTAAAAGTCAAACCTTATTTCCCACTACCTCCTGTTGTGCGCTGGAGCATGTACAGGCTAAAAGCTGAAAGAAGTGGATGAAAGGAGCTTCCCTTAGTTATCCTTCCAGCCAGAGTCTCACTGGTGTGTACCCTTGGGAGATCCTGTTCTGTTCCTTGGGATCTTCTGCTCCAAGTGCTCACCCATAATTTGGCCCTTGAGTACAGAGTTGTCCCTGAAGGATTATGCCATTGTTACGAAAGATGTCATGTATGTGAGGGAATATAAATGTTTTAGAGGAGAAGCATTTTCCCTTTAAAATACAGGAAGCTAGCAAGCACGGCACGCATGTTTGCAATCAAGCCTTGTTCCTCACCATTTTGGGTCTCTCTTGGTTCATGATAAGAGATGTTCTTTCAGTAGCATAGTCTGTACCCCATAAGGAAGCCAAACCATGTCAAGCTAAAAGTACTTTAAGCTCTTCATTCATCTAAAACTTCATTTCAACACAGAAATTTTATTTTCCCTGAAGCTTTTCAAATTGACTTATTTTGCAGGGGGAAAAAAACCAAAAACCCTTTGCATGCACTAAGGTCTTTGGGCTTCCCTATTTTCATTCCCTCACTGGCACATTGTCATTTCCCATGTCAGTCATAGTCTGGCCTTTTGCATTCCTTGCCATTTTGTCTCCTCAAGTAGCCCAGCTTCACCAGCCCCTTCTCTGACATTAAGAGTTTTTGCCTTATGCTGAATATAAATTACCACGTTCTAGCTCTATGAAAAACTAGAGTTTCAGATTTTATCTGGCTTGCTCACAGTATTAAACTTCAAGAACATACTTTCAATAGCTGAGGTCCAAAATATGATCAGATCTACATTTGATAAATTTACTGGCTGTTAAATTCTTCATTCTGTTTTATATTTTGTAGCTTATGCATTTTATCTTGGTTATCCTTATTACTCATTTTTTTTTCCTTCATGCTGTAAGCATGTGTCCTTGCTTAGTCTGATTACAGTGTGTTATCCTACAAATGCCTGCTTTTTTATAGACGACTTTCATTTTCCCTGACTTGTTTGTATCACAGGGTCAAAAGAAGTCTGAGATCATTCAGATTCTCCCTGCCATGAGACTGATGCCAATTCAGTCACCTCAAGCAGGTAAGACACTCTTTAACAGCATCTCCAGGGAAGGGCAGTGCTTCTCAGCCTTTGTAACTTATGTCAAAGTACCAAATAAAATTTTTGTTTGACAAATATCTTCAAGTCTAATTAGCTTTGCCACTCTTGGCTCTAGTATGACTCTTTATTTCCTTTGATATTTAAGACATTTCCTTAAGATATTTAAGAAAATTTTTCTAAGGAGTATCCTGTTTTTTTGTTTGCTTGCTTGTTTTTGGTCTTTAAATAATATCCCCACTGGTTTTTCCTTAGAGTTCTTGCTATCTGTAAACTCAAGTGGCAGAAAACCCAGTTCAAACCTACTAAGAGACTGAACATATAATTTAACTAGAAGAGCAGAAGTTGGGTGGCTTTGTGTGTTGTCTCAGCCACAGTCAAGCAGCCTCCACGGGACTGGCTTCTCCTCTGCGACACTGGTCTGCTCTCCTCCTGGTGACACCGTTCTCCAGGTTCTCTCTTCGCGTCCATAATATCCTACATCAGTTTGCACTCAGTTCTCGGCCTGCAGTCCAGGGGGAAACAAGAGCATCTTAGTGAAACAAATTTAGATTTTTACAGGCATCATTAAGCATAGAAGTGTGAGGGAGCATGGGTGACAGGGTGTGTTCTTTAGCCGGGATAGCGGGGTAAGGCTTTTCGGAAGGTGTTGTTTGAAGTCAGGCTTGATGGAGAAAACAGCCCTGAAAACATCCCGAGAACGATTGTTTGAAGCGGAATCAGGAGCACTTGCAAACGTCCTGAGACCGAAGGAGTTTGACGTATTCTCGGGGCGTTCGGAAGGCTGGAGGGGCTGGAACTGCAGATGAGGGGTTGGGAGAGTTAGGGGAGGGGCGGCGGGTCACGTGTTGCGGATCCCTGCAGAGCATCCCGCAAAGGGGCTGTGATGTTTATTTCTCGGTGAACTGAAGCCGCAGGAGTGAGTGAAGCCAGGGAGCAAGCGGCGTGAATCAGCTTGCGAAAGCTGAATGTGGCTGCGCTGCAGAAGACGGACCGCGGTAGCCTGTTAGCGGGTCCTCCCGCCCGCCGCTCCCCGTGCTCCCCAAAGGAGGGCCTAGGCTGAGAAGGCCCACGTAGTGGGTGATGCAAGGTGACGGCCGTGTGGAGGGGGAGCCGAGGGGCCCGAGGGAGAGGCCGGAGTGAAAGAAACAGCCTCGCAGAAGCCGGTCCGGCCTCTCACCCGCTCCGATGGGGTTCCTGGCCGTTCTCTGCCCGCCTCACTCACTCAGGGAAATCCTCTGCTTGCATGTGACTGGGGCACATACTAATGCTCGAGTCAGCCCCTCGAGTCAGAACTTCCCCAGAGCGTGGGAGCTGATGGGGGGGAGGTGGCTCAGAGCGGAGCTGAGGCACAGTTACCAACAGTGATGAGCAGATGATAGACGCTGTGAACAGCAGACCACCTTCAGTTTCTCTTCGTTAAAACCCATAGGAATTTGCATCCAAATTACAGCATCTGGGCCTTACGTATTAGGAATTCTTTATATGATTCTCCTATGATATTAAGGGATGGGCTTTTGATTCTTGTTGTATTTAAATAATACAGATGGAAAAGCACAGACACATAGCATTGATGCTAGAAAAATGTTGAAAGTAGAAACCCTGATAGCAAGTTTTAAGAAGACACCCTTCAGGATGTGATTAGATGGCATTATTATAGTAATTTTTGCTGAGCAATGTATTATAGAACTGGACATTTGTTTAGCATTTTATGCGCCTATGAAAGGAGGCTTATATTTTGAAAGCAGGACTTTAAATATTTCATATTTCTCCATTAATTTGGATCTGAATATATCATAAAATAATCTTTGAGCTCATTTTAACTTCAGATTACTTTCAAAGAACCTACCTCTGATTGAAAAAAAAAAAATAGGAACGAGCTTGGTGGACACAGGATATGTTTTGATGCTGGAGGGCCCGACACTGCAGGTGAAAATAAAGAAGTGAAACACCTGTGTGTGTGTTTGGGAATCACTACCAAGGTGAGACTCGGAGAGGTGTGTCTGTCTTTCCCTGAAGCAGAGGGTCAGCAAGCACAGAGAAAGAACTCAAGCCGGGAAGCATTTAAAAGGATCCTACTAAAAGATAAAAAAGGAGACCCCAGACTGTGAAACAGTATTGTTCAAGGTATGTGGAAGCATTCCTGTCAAAGGGGGAAAGAAACAAGCAATAAGGATACCCCGGGCAGAGAGGAATAACATTGCACATATTACTCAAAGGTCAGATGGCAGAGCGACACCCACCTGGAGTGGCGACAGAGGAAGGGGGAGTGATCTGACTTTGAGTCGGTGTCCACAGGCTGTCCTGCAGGGACAGCTGTCCTGTGGAGGACTGGTCAGTGTTTCTTGTGGAAGCCTGATTTCCTAAAAGTAATTTCTTTATTCTGCCCTTATTTGGTACTTCTTTTCGTGTCACTATTCAAGTATAAGAAATTGACATGCTGTTGTTGAAGAACATGCTTTCCTTCCTGGGGTATCTAAGATTTCCCACTCCCTCATTCATGGTCCTAAACAATTTCATACCCTTAGGCTTAGAACCTGTTAACCTGTTTCTCCTAAAAAAAAAAAAAAAAAAAAAGGCTGTCAGACCTCAGGTGGGTTTGACAATATAATTTGTTTTCCAATATAATTCTCACTCTATGGGGGCCTGTTTGGAAAGATCCATTTCCCTGGTCCCTGATATTCAATAGAGTCTCCAACCTGAAGCCTACACCTACAGATGTGATAGAAAAACAATGAATAGAGACGCAAAACACAGCTGAGATTCTCATTGCAGAAACACAACCGAGCAAACAAAAAGGAAACTCTGTGTTGATGTTGTGTTTGTCGAGGTTAAAAAAAAATAACTAGTTGCTGTGACAGGTAAGTCTGAGTCAAGAGAGAGGAGATTGTGTTCTACAGGACTTATTATTAAGGAGCCAGGTTCCTGTTTCTTGTGCCTCTGTGTCTTGGGACCGCTGAGTCCTCTCCATTAAGCTGGCAAATGGGAAGAGAGCTAATGTGTCATGGAGGAGAGACGGGTGGGGAGGGCCATCAGTTACACCTGAAAGTGATCACATCCCGCCCACTCGTCCTCTGCCAGCAGAACTCAGCGCACACGACCATGTCCAGGAGCAAGAGGATTGTAGGATCACTGTCCCTGGAGGGGCCCGGTGAGCAGCCACAGGGCTCAGGTGCTCCAGGCCACTTCCCGTCACTCACCGTCCTCCAGCGGGTGGGCTGGGAGGACTAGTTTCAGATCAGAAGAGACAATTGCCAAATTTTCAGGAATTTTGAAAACTGGTTCTTAAACACAGCCGTTATTAAAAACTAAATTATACCAGCCTAGTATTTTAAAATGTTTAAACCTGCTATTTAAATGTTAATTACTACTTTAAAAGTAAATACTGACAACTCACCAGTTTTTAAATTGTGGTATTACCATTTTTTTTTTTTTTTCTGAACTATATTCTTGAGGTCAGTAATCCCTTTTCATTATACGGGACTGGAATGCAAAAGTAGGAAGTCAAGAAATACCTGGAGTAACAGGCAAATTTGGCCTTGGAGTACAGAATGAAGCAGGGCAAAGGCTAATAGAGTTTTGCCAAGAGAACGCACTGGTCATAGCAAACACCCTCTTTCAACAACACAAGAGAAGACTCTACACATGGATATCACCAGATGGTCAATACCAAAGTCAGATTGATTATATTCTTTGCAGCCAAGATGGAGAAGATCTATACAGTCAGCTAAAACAAGACTGGGAGCTGACTGTGGCTCAGATCATGAACTCCTTATTGCCAAATTCAGACTTAAATCAAAGAAAGTAGGAGAAACCACGAGACCATTCAGGTATAACCTAAATCAAATCCCTTACAATTATATAGTGGAAGTGACAAATAGATTCAGGGGATTAGATCTGATGGACAGAGTGTCTGAAGAACTATGGACGGAGGTTCATGACATTGTACAGAAGGCAGTGATCAAGGCCATCTCCAAGAAAAATAAATGCAACAAGGCAAAGTGGTTGTCTGAGGAGGACTTACAAATAGCTGTGAGTTGAAGAGAAGCAGAAGACAAAGGAGAAAAGGAAAGATATACCCATTTGAATGCAGAGTTCCAAAGAACAGCAAGGAGAGATAAGAAAGCCAACCTCACTGATCAATGCAAAGAGATAGAGGAAAACAATAGAATGGGAAAGGCTAGAGATCTCTTCAAGAGAATTAGAGATAGCAAGGGAACATTTCATGCAAAGATGGGCTCAATAAAGGACAGAAATGTTATGGACCTAATCGAAGCAGAAGATATTAAGAAGAAGTGGCAAGAATACACAGAAGAGCTGTATAAAAAAGATCTTCATGATCCAGATAATCACAATGGTGTGATCACTCACCTAGAGCCTGACATCCTGGAATGTGAAGTCAAATGGGCCTTAAGGAGCATCACTATGAACAAAGCTAGTGGAGATGATGGAATTCCAGTTGAGGTATTTCAAAAACTAAAAGATGATGCTGTGAAAGTTCTATACTCATGTCAGCAAATTTGAAAAACTCGGCAGAGGTCACAGGACTGGAAAAGGTCAGTTTTCATTCTAATCCCAAAGAAACGCAATGCCAAAGAATGCTCAAACAACCACACAATTGCACTCATCTCACACTGTAGTCAGAGAAGGCAGTGGCACCCCACTCCAGTACTCTTGCCTGGAAAATCCCATGGACGGAGGAGCCTGGTGGGCTGCAGTCCATGGGGTCGCTAAGAGTTGGACACGACTGAGCGACTTCCCTCTCACTTTCCACTTTCATGCATTGGAGAAGGAAATGGCAACCCACTCCAGTGTTCTTGCCTGGAGAATCCCAGGGACAGGGGAGACTGGTGGGCTGCCGTCTGTGGGGTCGCACAGAATCGGACACGACTGAAGCGACTTAGCAGCAGCAGCAGCACACGCTAAAGTAATGCTCAAAATTGTCCAAGCCAGGGTTCAACAGTATATGAACCATGAAATTTCAGATGTTCAAGCTGGATTTAGAAATGGCAGAGGAACCAGAGATCAAATTGCCAACATCTGTTGGATCATCAAAAAAGCAAGAGAGTTCCAGAAAAACACCTATTTCTTCTTTATTGCCTAAGCAAAGCCTTTGACTGTGTGGATCACAGCAAACTGTAGAAAATTCTTAAAGAGATGGGAATACCAGACCACCTGACCTGCTTCCTAAGAAATCTGTATGCAAGTCAGGAAGCAACAAAGAACCAGACATGGAACAACAGACTGGTTCCAAATCGGGAAGGAAGTACATCCAGGCTGTATACTGTCACCCTGCTTATTTAACTTATATGCAGAGTACATCATGAGAAACGCTGGGCTGGATGAAGCACAAGCTGGAATCAAGATTGTCATGAGAAATAGCAATAACCTCAGATATGCAGATGATACCACCCTTATGGCAGAAAGCAAAGAAGAGCTAAAGAGCCTCTTGATGAAAGTCAAAGACTTTCAGTGAAAGAAGTTGGGTTAAAACTCAACATTCAGAAAACTAAGATCATGGCATCTGGTCCCATCACTTCATGGCAAATAGATGGGGAAACAGTGGAAACAGTGACAGACTTTATTTTGGGGGGCTCCAAAATCACTGCAGATGGTGACTGTAGCCATGAAATTAAAAGACGCTTCCTCCTTGGAAGAAAAGTTATGACCAGCCTAGATGACAGAGGAGATCTGCAAACTCGGGGGCCCTTCACTGCAGAGTTGCACACGTATCTGGGAAAAAATGAAAGACTTGGTGACAGTTGAAGGGCAATAGTTCCTGCTGCTGCCTAATGCGGGGCGGGGGTGGGCGGAGCCAGCGATCCAACAGCAAGGACAGGACAGGTGTCTGAGAGACTCCTTCTGAGCTTAATGGCTGCTACGACGCCCCACCGCCGCATCTCAGGCAGACTCTCCTGTGGCGATGCTCACGTGAACCATGGGACGAAGGGAGACCTGGGGAGCATAGTTCCAGCTTAGCAAAAATGCCAGTTTTATTCTTGTTTAAATGGAACAAAGAGGAATATTTTTAATGATAAAAGGTACAATTGACAAAGAAGATAAACATCATAAACCATTAGACACACAACAACAAAGAAATGATGATACATAAAGCAAAAATCAGAAGTATAAGGGAAAAGAAAAAAGTATATAATCATAGTGAGACATACTGACATTTCTTTGAGAATATTTCATCAATTGCAGAAAAAAATGATAGGAGCATCTTGAATTATGTCATTGATCATTTCAATATAATAGATTTCTATTTATATTAATTTATAATAACCTTAGGTCCTACACAAATATATTTAAAAATTTATATCTCATACATTGTTATTAGGTGTCCAAACACCAACTTTATATTTGAGTTTAATCCTTACTATTTAGGGGCTTAATAATGGTCTATATAGGGCTATATAGGCCTTTCAGAAGGACTGAGTAACTTGGGAACAACTTCAGCAAGACACATTTTAGAATTTAATAAGTGGAAGCCAAGACAAGGAAACCGAGTTAGAGGTTTTAATGAGCCAGAAGTATAAATGGAAATGACAGCTAGGATCCTTGGCTCTGAGTCTGCCTCCCTCCTCTAAACCGAGTTGAGGAAACAGAAAATTCATTCATCTCAGCATGCCTTATTTCATAGACCATTGAGAGGTTCAGAATTGTTTAAATGGCTCCTTTTTCTCCTCAGAGGAAGGCTTGCTGCATCACCTATTTCGTTCTGGGCAGGACTCAAAGTTGCAGACAGCATCATTTTCATTTCTCCTCGGGGCCGTGATTGAGCTGGACCTTAAGTATGAGCATTCAGTGGCGACCATGCGATTTCCCAGGTGACTCTGGTAGAGAGTCTGCCTGCCAATGTAGGAGACGCAGGAGACAGGTGCTTGATCCCTGGGTGGGGAAGATTCCCAGGAGGAGGAAAATGGCAACCCACTCCAGTGTTTTCACCTGGAAAATCCCATAAACAGAGGAGCCTGGCGGGCTACAGTCCATGGGGTTGCAAAGAGGCAGATACAACAGTATGCACACATTCAGTGGAGACTATACCCTTTGATTCAGGTTAAATGTGATACAATTCCATAAATAGCCTCTTCACACCAAAGCAGCATTATCAAATACAGATTTTCCTTGACTTTCTAGGATTCAGGGTGACCTCAGAGTCTTGACTCTTCGTGTTTCTTTCAAGGGCAAACTTGAGTTTGCCTCTCGTGTCGTTTTCCTGCCTAATGAATGCGTGTTTCTCGAGAGACCTTGATGTCTAGTTATTTCTCACCCGGAGCCACACTTTAACGTGTCATCTGCAGGGTGCAACTACCAGAGCTTTACAGTGTCGTTAAATTAGGTAGGTGTGGGGACCACCGCAGTGGAGGAAGGATGGAGTCTTTTCATTTTACTATTAAAGGGCCCTCTTTGGGAAAGGAAATGGGTGGTTTTTCATGTTTATTGGAGCTGTGGTCTTATGAAGGAGAGAAGAAGGTTCTCCACTTACATTATGCTATTATGGGATTGCAAATAACATACTGCACAACAGTGATTACAGTTCATTGAGTCTTTTGAGAACTCAGCCACCAGGGCTCGGTCTCCCTATAGATGTTGGATTGCATCTATGGAGAGAGCAAGAGAAATTACTGGGTTCAGAATGGGGGAAAGTAACAACAGCAGGAAGACAAACCCTCCCTTTTTTCTTAGTGCTTTGGGTGAGAACTCCAACACCATTCTTCAGTTATTCCTAGTGCCAGCGGGATGACTGAAACGGACTTCCAGTTCTCAGGATTTCTGAGCTCCAACAGGTTAATGAGCACCTACACTAATAGCTCTGTTGAGAATTCAATTTAGAATTTTATGTAAGGTAATATCCACTTCCATGGGAATGAACATTTTTTATCTACACATAGGATTTAGCTCTTGGGATTAAAACACAGTCATCTGTTGGGTAATTTCTTCTGAACTCTCTTGCTGAAACGGAAATGGCAGCAAAATCCAAGCCAGCCTGGTGGTGATGGTCATTAACACCTTCATTTTCCTTTCAGTTCAGAATAGCTTTATTCTTCAGAGCAAACATAAACTGATTTGGGTCTATGCACAGGAGTATCATAAATGCTCAGAGACATGCTAGTCTGCATTAACGAATGCATCACATTAAAGTCAGCTAGGAGTCTCCTGGCAATAGAAATGTTACTGGATGTCATTATATTTGGGTTTAGCTTTTGTGACCTTTAGTGGCCAGCTAACATGGAGGATGACAGACAGACATGTCTTACTGAGAGGAGAGTGCACAGGGTGAGACAGGCTGCAAAAGGCTGTTGCTCTCATCACATAAATCACTTCGCCTCGGCAAGGTTGGAAAAATCTTAGTGATTCATGGGCACAAACTTTAATTTACTATTTTTCCTTGGTGCCCCTGAGGGGCGGTAGGAAGAGGAAGCCTTATTGCAAGGAGCACTGTTCTTCTCCTGGAACAAAGAAAGGGTGTGACAGAGGGCTCAGGGCTCACTGTCACCACGCACTTGCTTGTTTTCACGGAGACTACCTATTGTAAAACCTTTGTGCATAATTGTTTGAGAAGTCTTAGAGCGTCATTCATTTTCTTTTGGACTGCATCTATACGCTGAAGCAGTAGGCTGGTGTTTTGAATGGTTAAGTGACCTGTTATGTCATGATAAACTGAAGAAAACCATTTTCATGGGCATATTGTTTCATGAGAACCCATTTTTGGGAAGTGTCTCTTGATGTCAAGTGTGTGAGAGACGAAACGGGCTTGAGAATCTAGTGAGAGGCAAAACAGGCAGAGGTGGATCACGTACCCTCCTTTCTGTTTTGGAGTCCATCATGATTCCGAGGGGAGAAGTTTTAAAATTTGAAAATCATGTAGCAGAGTACCACCTCTTAGGACTCTGCTCCCACCCTTGTCTGCAACGTGCTAAAAAAAGGGCCTGAGGCATCTGGACTGTGGGTTTATTTCTGACAGTGCCGTCCGCTCCCAATCCTCAGCGCTGCGGCTGGTACCTTCTTATTCGCATTATTACTCTCGGGTATCCTTGAGGTGCAGCATAAGTCGTCTCTGGCAGGAAGCAAACCCGAAGCAGACACTTTAAACATCTCTTCGCGTTCTGCACTTGAGACGGTGGCGTCAGACATCTGAAGCGGCGGGAAGTTCCTTGGAAGGTGATTGCTCAGCATCCACAGTACACTGCCAGCCCTCACACCTGCCCTTAACAGGTGTCCCGGTGCTGTTTTGCAGATCGTCAGCCTGCTTTCACAAGGCCCCTCCTAAGGAGAGGCTCTTGAGGCAACACTCTATCTCTGGCATGCTTTAGAATGTACCCAGCATCTCCAGAGCATGAGTCACGTTGGCAGGTTACATTTAATTTATAAATCAAATAGCATGTTCATTATCTCCAAGGACCTTGAAATTAGCACTGGAAATTAAGTTGAGTTTCAGGCCACCTCTGTTCTGCTTTGAGGAAAACAGCAGGGAATTGGAAATGTATTTGTGGACACCAATAATACTGTCACAAAGGAAAGTTCCCCCAGTGAAACTAGTGAGGTGCACATTTTTAAAATAGTAACGATGATTGCAACCAAAAAAAAAAAAAACCTGTTATTCCTTTTTCAGCAAGTTCACAGTTGGCCAGGTAAATCATATCAGTGGAACTTAGATCATGAGAAGCGTTTTATCACTGCTGTTTTTACACAGCACAGCAGGAGGAATACTCTAGATTCCACTGTCCCTCAAGGCTGACACACTTAGGACAACCCAGTAGGAAAAAGTAGTTCACATGCTTTAAAACAGGCACATCTGCCATTTTCCAGTTTTGTCTCTTTGAATATCATTGTTGTTGCAGACCCATAGGCGTTGTATGTGTATAACAGGACAGTATGCTAAATAATTTTTGTTTGATTTTCCAAAGTTTTTTCCCATCAGATGGACAACCTCTTAGTATTTTCCCACTTTAGGATGTCTTTGAAGACCCCAGAGCAGAAGTCAGAGGTTGTTTCTGCCCCTTTTGTAATGCATAAGTTCTTGAAGGAGTGATGGTTGTATCTCAGAGGGAAGAAGGAGAAAATGGGCTTCCCGGGAGGAACCAGTGCAAGCCTGCTGCAACACCCACAGCAGAACCTAAGGGGAGGGGAGACGCCCAACTGCAGTGGGACTCAGAACGGGGCTTAATGCATACTCTGAATTAAATATATATTATATTAAATTATACTATATTTATATTATATATTATAGAATATATTTTAAAATATATTAAATATCTATTTTGAACTATATATTATGTAATATATATTTGAAATATATATTCTGACTATCTGCTATGCACAAGTTTATGGGGTGAGATTCATACCCTCTCATTTTGTGTGTGTCCTAGCCCTTATGTGGTGCCCTGCGTAATAGTTTGCATAAATCATTCTGCCAGATTGTAGCTGCAAGGGTGTAGTAATGAGTGAACCTCTGTCTCCGCTGCAAACGTGCCCCTCCATGTTCTGCTTTTTGCTGAAACTCGCCAGTCACCTGTCTGCTCTCTCTGCCGGCTCTGCCAGGAGGGAAGCTGGAGGAAGACGGGAAGCTGGCCGCGGAGGAGGAAGGCGCACCTGCCTCCCGCTGGCTTCACGGCCGTGTCAGTGTCCCCCAGGAACGCCTCTGCACGTCAGCGTGGCGGGTCGTTCTAGAAGGAGCACTTGATGTTACACCTGCAGTTTCCCAGAGCCAGGCACGCTGTGTCCCCTGAGACCCGGCTCCGGCCTGTCCGGCTTCCCTCCGCAGCGTCTGCCCCCCAGCATCACACAGCCTTTCTGAGTGAGACCCCAGCCCCTGCTGACGACTCCTCCTGGGAGGTCTGTGGGTCCCCACCTTCAACGGCTAAGTCTCAGAAGTTCTAAACTTCTTCCCCTGATCCTTCAGTTCCAGGGGCCGAATATGTGTCCTACTACATTTGTGAGAGTCCAGCATTTATTTCATTGTGATCTTTCAGTTCGTCAAGAGCTAGATGCTGTTCTGTACATTCTTGACGTGATGCTCTCTTTGATAAAGCAGCAGGCACGGTTTCCGTCTCCTGACAGGACCCTCTCCGGCACGGTGGGAACTGCTCTTGCACCCCTGCCTTGGCCCCTGTGGTCTGACTGACGTCTCCTCCTTACATGCACCTGACTGTGCCTCGGTCTGACTTAACTCACCGCCATAATATGGCAAGAGGTTTGCCGGTAAAGCAGCCTGGTGAGAACCGGGAGATGGGGAATTTCACGAAGTCAGGTTCAAGTTTTGGTTCTGCTGTTTAGTCGCTGTATTGTTTTGAGTGAATTGGTGCACTCTTCCTAGCCTTCATGTTCTCATATGTGACATGTATGTAATAAAGTGTCCACCTTATGCTGTTGTTAATGAACGTCAAATGGGCCACTGAAAAATTCTGAGCGACTCGCAGTGTTCATACATGAGAGTTATTACCATTTTTTAGAAAGAAAAGAAGGTGAAATTCAGAAGAAGAAGAAAAGTGACCTTGCAAAATGTCGAGCCTTGGGGGACGGTGAAAGAAGGGAATAAAAGGGACCCAGTTAGGAAGATAAGAGAGCAGAGTGTGCATTGACAAGGCAGGGAGGTAGTCATTTAGCGAGAGTGAGTGAATGTGTGAAGCTGCCTGGGCTGATTTTTAGTAAAATCTGTCATCTTACAGCAAAGAATCCTTAATGTGCTTCATTCTGCCCTCTGTCCATTTAAAAATCTATGACAGGTCACAGTGATGTTTAATTTACCCAGCTTAAGATAACTGAATTTCTGAACATCAATTTTTTTTTTTCAAATTTAACTGCCTATGTTGGAACCCTTTCTAAAAGAGATTACATATTTCATTACCCTCTTTCATTCTTTTCTTTGACTTATACTTTACTAGAGAAATGTTGCATCCAACCTTGATAACATGTCAAACATTTCTGCTTATCTCTTTCTGAAACTGCTCCCTTTTCTTCCTGTTGAATTTAAGAGTCCATGTCCTTAAACGTGGATCTTGTAACAATTCTGTCACATCCTTAAATCATACTGTGAAGGCATAAAACTCTCATCTGCTCAAGCTGATGCTTGGAATCACCTCACTTTTGTGGAATGACAGGCCACAATTTGCGTACAGGTTCACACACCGACAACTGGGCTGAGCTCATGACACGTGATCTTTTTCCTGGTGTGTTTTCTAGTATTTGTGTGTTATGCTGGATGCCAGGCATAAATTAGTCTCTGCCCTTGCAGAGCAGGCTGGTAAGTTTGACAGCAGCATCTCTTGTCTTCAGAGGAGGTCACATATGAACCAAACCACCCAGTGCCTGCCGTCTTCGACCAGTAACTCAGTAAGGGTCTGTAGCAATTGCTGTTTTTCTAAGTCACCATACTCCCTCCAACAGACACACGCGCACCGTTAGTGCTGGCCAACATGAACGCTGCCAGATTTGTTTGTTCCTGCACTGAGTGGTTCAGGTGGCTGTGAGCTATGAGCATCACGTCAGGGTGAGGAGCAGACACAAAAGCTGTAAAATAAAGCGCAACTCGTGTTCATTTACGTAGTATGTGTGGGTCTATGTATGTATGTGCACATATACTTGGTAGGATCAAAATATGTGTGTGTGTGTGTATCACACACAGTTTCTGCATGCGTTTCTGTTGTTTTTAAAGTGTTCATGGTCTCCCTTCTCCCTATTTGCCCATCAACCCCTTCTCTCTGTATTAACCGGTTTTCCCCCACTGGAAAGGAAAGGAAAAAACTATGCTGACTGCTATGAGTCCTAAGAAACTCAAACCACAAAGGTTATCGCTGTTGCTTACTTGCCAAGTCACATCTGAGTCATTGCGATCCCATGGACTGTAGCCTGCCAGACTCCTCTGTTCATGGAATTCTCCAGGCCAGAATACTGGAGTGGGTAGCCATTCCCTTCTCCAGGGGATCTTCCGACCCAGAGATCAAACACATGTTTCCTGCATTGCGGGCAGTTTCTTTATCACTGAGTCACCAGGGAAGACCAAAACCAAAGATGGGGCTTCTTTTAATCTGTAGTCCTAGTGACTAAAAGAAGCACCAAAGTTGTGTGTGTATGTGTGTGCACATATGTGTGTGTGTGTGCATGCGTGTGTGTGTGACTGAGAGAAAGACTGACAGACAGAGGGAGGTGTAATGGTCAAGCCATAAGGTTGTTAGAGGCAGCAGGGCAATAAAGATGGGTGTGAGGATGGAGAAGACTGGGATCTTGAAGATTCAAGAGTCAGAGAACTGAAGGCCTCCTGGTTAAATGTGAGTGACTCTTGATGACTTTGGCTGGTCATTTGTGTACAAAGGATAACTTTATGTTAATGGACACAAGCAATTTAGAGGACCCAGGACAGACCAGGGTGCATCTGCCAATCTGCCTTTTCCAGAAGACCCTCAAATTCCCTTTCCATACAGTTTCTGCTTACAGTCTGCTAGGGATTAGAGATTTAGATAAGAAAATTATTAGACTACTGTTCACAGTAAAGATACAAAAATTGTGAATAAGATTGTGGAATTACATAGGATTTAATCCACAGATGGTTTGATACATATACTGGATTCTCATGTTATTCCAGGAGAGTAAGTGTTTTAAGGTATGTCACTCTCATATATAAAAATAGTGAATTTTATTATATATTAAAAATGTTTGTTGGACAGGACTAAGTTAGGAGTGTGAAGAATTATGAAGCTTTTCAAAACAAGTAAAGTATAGTTTCAGAATTACTTGGAAATTTTATGTTCAAGAAGTTGTAAAATAACAGCAATGTGATCTTTGATTAGGAACAATATATATATATATAATCACATGAAGAAATGGTACATTTAAAATGGTAGCCTTTATTAAGAATTTTATTTATAAATTATAGCAAACATGTGACTAAATATATAATCAAAGTATTATACATACACTGTAAGAGCTCTGTCCTAAACAAGGGTTTAAAACTTGACATGTCAACTTAAAAAATCATAGGGTAAGAGTTGCATTTGTGTGAAAATTATTAAGAATGTATTTCTAGTAAAGGAGTCTTTGAGTCGTTGCTCTGAGCATCATCTATTCCAGCTTGTGTTGTGCTCACTCAGCCATGTCCGACTCTCTGCGACCCCATGGAGCCCCCCACCAGGCTCCTCTGTCCGTGGGATTCTCCAGGCAGGACCCAGGAGCGGGCTGCCATTTCCTCCTCCAGGGAACCTTCACAACCCAGGGATGGAACCCTGTCTCCTGCCCCGGCACACTGGCAGGCAGGCTCTTTACCACTGAGCCACCTGGGGATCCCTCTGATTCCCTCCAGCCCTGCCCAAGTCCACACTTTATAAATTTCATTTTATTTTTCAGTTCATTCAAAAGACATTCCCGAGGAGTCCACCATATGCCGAAACTATTCTAGCTGCAGGTGATAGAACTATTAACAAAGCAGACACGGTTTCTGTCCTCCTGGAGTTTACATTCCTATGGAGGAGACAGAAAATAACCTCATAATCCAAGAAATACAATCCTGTATTTTCAAAAAAAGATCTCAAGAAAAAGTGGAAAAAAGAAATGGAGAAGGAACGCACAGGGACTGGAGTGGTCTGTTAGATGTGGTGGTGAACAGAGGCCTCCTCGAGGAGGTCGTGGTTGATC
This sequence comes from Dama dama, assembly GCF_033118175.1. Classification (NCBI taxonomy): domain Eukaryota; kingdom Metazoa; phylum Chordata; class Mammalia; order Artiodactyla; family Cervidae; genus Dama; species Dama dama. The sequence continues at coordinate 109,240,020 of NC_083689.1, forward strand.
CGAGTCTTGAAGGCAATGAGCCTGCGAGGCAGGAAGCAACCGAGGCTTCCCAGGTGGAGCCAGCACCCCGACAATGGGCCTGAGGCTGAAATAAGCTGCTGCATTCACGGAAGAGAAAGAAGACCTCAGGCCAAGACGGCAAGAGGGAAGAGAAGATGGCAGATCAGCGTGGAGAGCGGTGTCCGTTCTCTAATGCTGTTATACGCACCTTGTCTCCTGAAATAGAAGCCAAATGTTTGGTCACAACTCTGCAGCCTGGGCCGGTTCAGGGGAGTAGTTCTGCTCCCTGGGTCTGCTGGGCTGAAATGGTTTCACGTATCCCAAGGTCAGTGCTGGCTCCCGGGTGAGTTGTGTGCCGCCCGCTGAAGTTTCTTCATGGGATGGTGACAATATTCCCAGAATATGAGCCTCAGTTCCCAACCGCCTCACCAGCCTCTGCCTGCATCCTGTTTTCGACGTCCCAAGGACGAAAGCAGATCACAAGGTCAGGCCCAAGGTCGAGGTGGAAGGAGGACACGCAGGGCTTAGGATAGCTGGAGGCGGGACTCACTGAAGGCAGCAGTGGGAACGCGAACCACGGGAGGCGTGACGGCTCAGGCGACTCTACTCCTGTATCCTGACTCTTCCAGTCTGCTTTTCTTCATCGTTTACTCTCTAGACTGCGTTTTGGTTTTCCCCAGAGTTTAGATGAAGTTCCTGCCACCACCCTCTAGCAATTAGAAATGATCCCGACCCTTCCTACGTAACTCCACACACAAAATGTGGCCATACGTAAATGTACCACCAGGGTAACGAGATGAGCTGTCGGACGTTGGAGGTGAGCAGCCCTGGTCTTTGGGAGCGCGGTGACAGCCTGCAGCCCGTGTGTGGCCCACTCAGCACCTCTGGTTTGCTGCTTGGGAAGTCTTGAGCCCCCAAATCTTATAATATCTTACTTAAGAGCCACCGTTTCGAGGCAGTGTAGCAGCTAACACTGATTCGGGTGGCACTTTATTCCCACTCAACATTCACTAGCCTCTGCTCTCCTGCTCACAGCACACAGACGTTTGGGGCAGCTCTCTGCTGTTACCAAGCAGTGAGACCTGCTGGAGCTAAGCCGGTCACCGGGAGTGCGTCCTTCACTTTCTCGGGGTTTGGCTGAACTAGGAACATCTCATTATTAGTGACTCAGCTAAGGAAGAAATAAGGAAAGCCTGCTAGAGAGGGTCACTTCATGGAGAGCTTTAACTTCCTCAACTGAAGGGACAAATGGCATTTGCAACATTCTTTCTCTATTATTTTTTCTGGGACATAGACGTGATGCTTGGAGGCATGACAGCCATCTTGACAGAAAGAGGGAAAGATCTAGAGGTTGCCAGAGACACTGGCTTTCAAATCTGAGTTTCTTAAAGCTGCCAGAACACATTCACCATGAACTGGGTGACCTGCAACAATGGAAACTTATTCTCTCACAGTTCTAAAGGGCACAAGCCTGAAATGAGTCTGTCAGCAGAGCCTGTTCCCACTGAAGGCTTTACAGGGGTCCTTCCTACTTCAGCGTTTGTGAGCACACACATCCCTCCAATCCCACCTCCATCTTCACACCGCCACTGGTAGTTGACACTCTAGCCTTTTGTTCTCCTGCTGGGTGTTGCAGAAGCAAGTGTTGACATAAAGGTGTCCTAAAATCAAAGGCGCTGAAATGCTAAGCCAACACCTGGGGGACTGCTGCTCGGAAACTTGTCTGCAGAGAGCTTCATGAAGGGGCTGCGTGAGAGTTGGAGGTGTTGTTTTGATTTTTATCACCCAAAACCTAACCTGTCTTGACTCACACACTGTCTTTGATGGGTAACGGAGGGGGTGAGACTTTAAATGTTTATGTGAATATTTTTCACGTGTACGTCTTCTCATTTAACCATCAAAACAACCCTGTAGGTTGACTGAATACATTCCAGCGATGCGCACATAACCAATCTATGGGAGGCACATAAAATGGGACGTTTTTCACGCGGAGAGAGGCGCGTCTTTCCTGCTGTCTGGTAGACGGGGAGACCGTGGCTCAGAGAAGGGAACACAGCCCTTCGGGCGGCAGGGCGGGGGCTTAGACTCCGGTCCAACCCACGCCCCAGAGCGCTGGCCCCGCGGCCGGCCGAGCGCGCACGGGTGCGTCCTGCTCCCCACGCCGCCCGCGAAGCACGCGCCCTTGCCCAGCGTCACAGTCCTCCCAGGCCTGCTTGGTGCGGGCCGTGCAAGGGTTCCTCTCTAGCAAGTGCTCCTTTTTTCTTCCTTCGCTAGGTCATAATAAAGACATGCTCCTCATCCCAGAGGGTAATGTGCCAGATTTAACCAGAGAAGAGGTGATTTTCCTGATTTTATGGAACTTTTATACATTCTACTGGTTACAGTGATGTGCAAAATCTGATTAGAAATGCAATCAACTTATAGTTAAAAATACTGTGCTGTTATGGTGAAAGAGCAGATCTCATGTTTAATGCTCTTACTACAATAAAAAACAGAAAACAGTGAGAAATTGGTTTTCTCACAAAATGTGCGGAGATACGTAAATGTACACATGCATATTGTCATAGGTTAACCGCTCTGTTGAGTACTGAATAGATACAATACTTATCCTAATTACTTAAAATGTGCATTATTTTGATTTCCAAACTGACATGGAGTGGTCATCTTATTCATGGATTAAATACATTCCAGTGATGTACACACAACAAATCTATGGAAGGCACATAAAATAAGATTAGTTCATGTGGAGTGAGGTGTGTTCAAAAGACCCATTGCATTTCAGTCCCCAATCCAAGTTGTCTGGTTTAGCAGAGATTTTCATTCATCCACACTATGCCAATGATGCATTCTGATAATTTCCCTCTAAATTGTCTTACATTTTCCTCCAAACTATTCCATCTCTTGTAGCAACCATACTTCACAAAGCTTTATGTAACATCAAGTTCTTGTCCCTGAAATAAAAGTCCAGTGGATACCTTCCTTCAGCTAGGTGGAATTGAAACTCTTCTGTTTTCATTTGTTCAAATAACTTTCTAGTCACACAGAGGCCACAGAGAAATCAACAAAAATAGTTGCTGCTCAGCACTTTGGTGGTTTCAGCCATCGCAGTTAGAAAGTGGATAGAATGCCTTTTCCTGACATAAGCCACCTACTTTTTAAATTTCCCTGTGCCTTTCCATATTCAAGAAGCTGTGATTCAAAAAATAAATGTAATTTCCATGTTTATATTAAAAGTCTGCTCCAGATATTCTCATTGAATATTTTATCTTCTCTAAAGTGTATGAGTTTCCAATACAGATAAATAGAGCTCTAGTCTGTGACCTCCTGCCTCTACACTTGCTATTCCATTTGATAGAAATTAGAGTTGTCAGATCTGTAGCAGTCAGAGTTGATTGTAGTTCCTGATAAAGTTAGCCTTTATCAGTTTAAATCCTGCTTTAAAGGACATCAGGACAGCCAACTAGACTTTGTAAAAATTATTAATGTTCTGAATGTTCTTACAAAGCAAGAAAAAGAAACACCTTCCAAATTTCCTGGTGCTTTCACCCTAACATAAGGTCCTTAAGTTGTATTTAACATATAAGGCATTGACTGATATTTGAAGACATTTGATTAAATGCTCACTAGCTTAGGGATGGTGAGCATGAAATTAAAAGACAAGAGATAATAGCAATGATGAGTGCCTGCTACCAAGAGAAATTCAAGTGGCTTTATGTTACATCCAACACCAACCGTTTTCTAGCTGTGCATTTCGACAGGGTGTGGGGTGACTTTTATTCCCGTCTAAGTGAAGTGAGGGTTGGGGTGAAGGTAGAGGATTCCTTCCTCACTCACCCAGTGCTGCGCTTTGTTTAGTCTGTTCCAGCGCAAAAAAGACCTGAAACTGGGCGTGGACCATTTTGGTCTTAGAACACTACCAAAAACTACACACGCATGCTTCATAGTAGAACCATGTACTTATTTCATCAATAGAAAATAAGGTTGGTATTGTTTGTATATTTGAATATCTCAAAGCTCCAAGAGTCCACTTTCTAAGAAAGACAATAAATTATAAGACATCTGCTATTCATAGAAATAAAATCATACTTTATATGATGTTAGCAAGGGCCATTAATTGGAATTAAAAAAAAAAAAAACTCAAGTTTCTATGCATGTTTTGGTACTTGATTACTGTATAAAACCTATTCCAAAACTTAGCTATTTAAAAGCAAAATAGGAGAAAATATTTACAGACTGTGTAGCTGATAGGTGGTTAATATACAAGATATATAAGGTGCTCAGGTAACTCAACAGCAAGATAACAAATGTTCTCTATGAGCATTCATGTTGCTGCAAATGACAATATTCCATTCTTTTTTTATAGCTGAATACTATTCCATTGTATACACACTTCTTCTTAAGCCAGTTGTCTTTTGATGAGCATTTGGGCATCTCTATGTCTTGGCTATTAAGAATAGCGCTGCTCTTATCCTTGGGATGCACGTACCTATTTGAATTAGTGTTTTCATCTACAAATGTAGTGTTTCCACTTGGCTTTCCGCCTGGGTCAAGCAGGTGGAAAGTGTTGAGTGGCATTGTTGTGTCATATGGCAGCTCTACGTTTAGTCTTTTGAGGACCCGCCGTACTGTCTTCTCTAGTGGCTGCACCAGTGTACATTCCTGCCGACAGGGTAGGGAGGTTCCATTTTCTCCACACCCTCTCCAGCGTTTGTTATTTGTAGACTTTATGATCATGGTCGTTTTCACAGGTATGAGGAGATACCTCACTGTGGTTTATATTTGCGTTTCTCTAATTAGTGATGTTGAGCATCTTCTCATGTTCCCATTGGCCACCTGGATATCTTCTTTGGAGAAATGTTGATGTAGGTCTTCTGCTTATTTGTTTTATTAGGTTGCTAGTTTTTTTGAGTTGTATGAACTGTTTTTATATTTTGGATATTAACTCCTTGTTGGTTGCATCATCTGGAAATATTTTCTCCCATTCCGTAGGGTTTTTTGTTCATTTTGTTGGTTTCCTTTGTTGTGTAAAAGCTTTTAAGTGTGATTAGGTCCCATTTGTTTATTTTTTGCTTTTATTCCTTTTGCTTTGGGAGACTGATCTAAAAATATTGCTATAACTTACATCTGAGAATGCTTTGCCTGTGTACTCTTCTACAAGTTTTATGGTGTAATGTCTTATATTTAAGTCTTTAAGCCATTTTGAGTTTGTTTTTATTTATGGTTTGAGTGAGTATTCTGATTTCATTGATCTACTGCCCAGCTTTCCCAGCACCACTTCCTGAAGAGGCTATGATTCCTCTGCTGTATACCCTTGCCCCCTTTGTCATAGATTGATTGACTGTGGGTGAGTGTGTAGGTTTGTATCTGGGCTCTCCACCCTGTTCCACTGATCTGTAAGTCTCTTTTTGTGCCAATACTGTACCATTTTAACTACTGTAGCTTTGCAGTATACTCTGACATCTAGAAGGGTTATTCCTCCAACTTTGTTCCTTTTCCTCAGGATTGCTTTGGCAATTTTAGGTCTTCTGTGGTTGCATATAAATTTTAGGATTATTTATTCTAGTTCTCTGAAAGATGCCATGGACTCTTTGATAGGGATAACATTAAATTTGTAGGTTGCTTTGGGTAGCATGGCCATTTTAGCTATATTAATTCTTCCTGTCCAAGAGTATAGAGTAGCTTTCCACCTCTTCACATTATCTTAACCTTCCTTTATCAGTGTTTTCTTTTTTCAGCATATAGGTCTTTGACCTCCTTGGTTAAGTTTATTCCTAGGATTTTATTGTGTGTGTGTGTGTGGGGGGGCATCATTTTAAATGGAATTTTTTTTTTCCTCCAGGAGAGTAGATCTTTATTGTTCTCACAAAGGCACAGGGGGGAAACACATGACTATATAAGGTGATGATATGTTAATTATCTTGATTATGGTAATCATTTCACTGTATATATATATTAAAATATCCATAAATATATGCAATTTTTGAAAATTATACCTCAATAAAGCTCAAAAAAGTGAAAATAAAATAAAACAATTATTAGGGCATGAATTTGTAATTGGCCAGGATTACGTATGGTCAGTTTGCTTCAGTTCTGTGTGGTATCAGTTGGCCCAAACGAGGCTGATACATTCATTTCTAAGCTGGCTTACCCACAGAATGAACAAACTGTTTATTACTATCAGCTGGTAGGTCACCTAGGACTGTTGTCTAGAATCCTTGATTCTTGTTCACGTGGACTTGTCCGTGTAGTTGCTTGGGCATCTCAGAGCATGGGGGCTGGTTCTAAGAGGGAGAAAGCAGAAAACACTAGTCTTCCTAAAGATTTGGCCTCAACCTGACATAACATCATTTCTTCTGTATTTTAACAGTCAAAGAAATCCCAGGCCAGCTAAAATTCGGGAGGGCGAAGTAATAGACTGCGTTTGATAAGAAACTGGCATCCAGGCACTGTTATTTAGTCACCCAGCCGTGTCCAACACTTTCTGACCCTGTGGACTGCAGAACGCCAGGTCTCCCTGTCCCTCACCGTCTCCTGACGTTTGCCCAAGTTCATGTCCATGCATCAGCGATGCCATCCAGCCATCTCATCCTCTGATGCCCTCTTCTTCTGCTGTCAGTACTTCCCTTCATTAGGGACTTGCATGTATAGGAAAGGAACAAATTGATAGTGTCCATCTTTGCATACAACCCTCACACTGTGATTAATAGAGGACGGTAGGTTTGAATCTAGGAATGAGTGGCATTAGACCTTTGATTTCTGGTCAGTAGAGTCTCCTGTCTTCATTTCAGGAGATTTTTGAAACTCTCTTTCAATTACTGACTAATCATTTTCTCCTTTGTAAATGTCAGCTACATGCTAATTTGCTTTAGTCATGTCCGACTCTTTGTGACCCCATGGACCGTAGCCCTCCAGGCTCCTCTCTCCATGGGCATTCTCCAGACAAGAATACTGGAGTGGGGTGCCATGCCCTCCTCCAGGGCATATTCCCGACCCAGGGACTGAACCCAGGTCTTACGTCTCCTGCGTTGGCAGATGGGCCCTCCACCACTAGCACCACATGGGAAGCCCAAATGTCAGCTGCCAGTGTTTATTTGAGAGATGGAGAAGACTGATGTTCAACATAAAAGTCTATGAGACACAGAGAACACAACTAGTTTGAAGATGGGGTACTTGAAACTACAGCATGGCTCTGCGTTAATATCTTCTGATTTGATAGTCCTCAGGAATGCCTGAGAATCTGACTAGCTTCCTGACAAAAATATTGTCATATTTTTCAATATGACTTTAACTAATATTAGCTGTCTTTTTTTGGCTTGAGATCGAAAAAGAATATTTAGAAACCAAGATATGAAATAGCAATATAGGAAACACAAAAAAGCTGAGTTTGCTGGATTTTAACTCAGAGTATAGGAATAAATGCCTGTATGCACAAAAGTCATATTTTTGCCTAACTCCGTTAGAGAATTTCATCTGAGAGGACGGTTTCTCTCGAGGCAAAACTAAAATAACCATGTTGTGGTGAGGCAACCGCTCTCAATGTCAACTTGGGTCTTTCAAGCTCAACATAATATGGTTAGTAGTCTTGAGAGCATCATATCAGGGTTTTTCAACCTTGGCAGTATTGACATTTTAGGCTGGCTAATTTTATGTTATAGAGGCTGTTCTGTGCCTTGTAGGATGATTAGCAGCATCCCTGACCTCTTCTCACCAGATGCTAATAGTTCTCACCAGTTTTGAGAACCAAAAACTGTCTCCAGACATTGCCTGCTGTCCCCTGGGGTAAAATTGCCCCCAGTTGAGAACTACCGGCTTTTAAGAAATCGGTAATTAGGAAAAAGTTTCTCTAAGGCAACTTTGTCCCCATAGTGTTCTTCTCTCTGCCCTTTCATAGTTGAGGGTATCTTCATGACCTAGATTTGCCTTCCATCTAAATGAAAAAAGGCTTCTTCAATTTAAAATTTAAATTTATAATTTCAAGAACTATAAAAACAGATGTATTTGCTTATTTTTTATATATTTTACTCCAGTGTTATTTTTGGTGACCCCAATAAATGACTTTTGAATTTAATAATTTTAAGAAAGAAGTTTAAAAAAATAGAAAATATAAACAAGACTTCACGTAACATAGTGCTGGAAAGAACCTTTGCTATCTTATGGCAGCAGAACTAGAAGAGCTTTAGATTGTATGTTGTTCAAAAAATTCTTATTTATGAATAAAAAAAGCAAGGTTTAGAAAGGCCATTTGACGTGGTCGCATCTTCAGGCCCAATCACAGGTAGAATCAAAAGTAGAAGCCAAAACTCTTGGTTTTGAGCCCAGATCTCTTTCCACTCTCCCGTGGTAACTTTCAAGGGAGTCCTCCCTTATTATCCTCATGGCACAGTATTTTTACATAAACATATGCTGCAGTATTTTTAGACAGGACCCTATAGCACTGTGGGTGTAATATTGAAAAGCTACAGGAAGAGAAGAGCTAGCAAGGAATGCTTATTTTAAGAAAGCTTCATGTCTGTGGAGTCTGTTATGATGAGGTTTAACTGTACTAATAAACACTTGGATATGTACTTTCTATTTCCAGCATTTGGCTATAGCAATATCTACATATGAAACTTTCTCCTTGTCTTCTCTCCCACTGTCAAAAGCCCTGAGATTGTTTGACATTGACATTGTTCGACATTGACACCATGCTCTTGGCAGTATAATTTGCCTCACCTGTTTAAGAAGCAGGCCTATCTAATTCCAAAGTTTTTCCCTAGGGTGACATTCAGACTGTGCCTTGACTGTGTTTTGACTGTGTTTATGGTTTCCCATAGAAATTAGACCCTCGGAATGAGATCAGAGGAGGAGCTCAGGGAAGCCTGCCTTGCAGTGATGGGGAGAAGAGCTCAGAGGAAAGCTGCCTTGGAGAAGTCTCTGAGCCAGAACTTTTCTTTTCCAAGGTTCTACTGTATCTACCTTCTAGCTTCCTCCCAAACCTCTCTCTATGTTGCTTGTTTGCTATTCCTGATGCCAAAAAAATGTCTTCTCTTAGTTCAGCCAATTCTTTATACATTTGGCCTTTTAAAAAGTAGGATAACTCTTCCAAACAGCCATTTATTGAGGGGCAATTTACTGATACTAGCAAGTGACTCAGGATGGATACGTCCTAAGGGAAGATGAGATATAGTCATCTCACACTAAAGATGGGGAAATCGGGCACAAGAAATGAAGGATATGTCTGAAAACTCAAACACCTTAAGCAACAATGCCAAAGGTTCAGTGCTTTACACCAGACCTTGCCCTCCCAATACTTCTTAAATGCAAAGTCCTTAAGATGAACTAGAGAGGAGCAAAATGTTTGGCATCTTGTCTGCTGGAAAAAGAGAACATCTGAGATAAGGGAGTCAAAGATAATTGTTTATAGTGTTAGAGGATGTAGTAGGTATTCTCCACCATCTTTTACCCTCTTCCCTTCAAATAGTATTTTAAAAAATGTTGTTGCTGTTCAGTTGCTAAGTCACGTCTGACTCTTTGCAACACCATGGAATGTGGCTCACCAGTCTCCGCTGACCTCTGCTACCTTCTGGAGCCTGCTCAAATTCAAATCCATTGCATCGGTGAGGCCATCCAACCGTCTCATCCTCTGTCGTCCCCTTCTCCTCCTGCCCTCAGTCTTTCCCAGCATCAGGGTCTTTTCCAGTGAATCAGCTCTTCTCATCAGGTGGCCAAAGTATTGGAGTTTCAGCTTCAGCATCAGTCCCTCCAATGAACACCCAGGACTGGTCTGCTTTAGGATGGACTGGTTGGATCTCCTTGCAGTCCAAGGGACTCTCAAGAGTCTTATCCAACACCACAATTCAGAAGCATCAATTCTTCAGCGCTCAGCCTTTTTCATGGTCCAACTGTCACATCTGTACATGACTACTAGAAAGACCTTTTTAAAAAATAAATTATTATAAAAATAGAAGGATTGCATGAAACTATTGTTGTTATTCTCAAACTTAATTCAAAAATATTGGTGAGGGTCAAAGCTCTAGTAGAAAGATTGGTATTCATGAATTCTCACCTGACATTTTCTTAACATCTGGCAAATGAACCACTTCAAATTGTTTGGGATACATGCTTGGATGGGTAGGTGAATGGAGAGATAAGCAGATAAACCATAGATAGATAGAAAACTTAGGATTCCTGCTACATCATTAAGTATGTAAATCCTGCTTTTGACTGGTTGGAACTTCCTTCCTAAAGCTGTATATACCTTTTCTTATTCCTTCTTCATCACTGGTACTTAGTCTCCTTCCTCTTTCCCCCAAGTCTAATCTGTATCTGCCTCACTTGAGAAGGGATCAAGGCTGAGTTTCTAAACTCCTTCTTTAAGGCATTAAAGAATGTCGCTGAACTCTGAAAAGGAGCAAAGGAAGACCACAAACTAGAGGAAGTACAGATTTCTCTAATCGCTGGTACTTTTTAGGCAGTCAAAGCAACTAAGTGTTTCAAGTTGTTTTATAATTATGAAAAGATTGAATAGACAACAGTCTATCTTACTGACATTCTAGTGTCACTGATCTATTCTCATCTGGTATCCATCATTTGTATTCATTGTAACTGATAATTTATTGGTTTGAATGTAATGCTTCTTTTTTTCCAACAACTTTGAATAGTCAGTAGTTAATATCCTCTCTGTAAAAGACTTGTATAGAATTGGTACCAAGAGGTTCCCAAACATTAGTTCTCTATGTACTATACTCATTTTGAATTTTCTTTACTCTTAAGCGCAGAAGTGATTCTGTTTAGGTCATTTAGAATGATGTACTCTATTTTTAACAGTTAATATAAGAAAAAAATGGTTTTCAGTTGTCAGGATGCAACAAAATTGTTTGCTCGTCCTCTAAAATGATGGGGGAAACATTTTTAAAGATTCGTGTACATAGACATTTATCATAGCCTTATCTATAAAGAAAAAAATGGTAAGCATGAATATTCCAACACAGTAGATTAAATTGTTGTGCATCCAAACAGTGGGATGCTGTTCCGTGAAAAACCAGCCTTCAAAGATTCATTAATTGAGAAAATGTTCACCCCAAATGACATGTGTTCACTCCTCAGGTGAAGGGAGGTATGTGTTCAAAGATTCCTCTCTACTCTGTGGAAAAGAGTTTTCACACGGGAGAAGGACGGCCAGTCCCCTGGCCTTTCCGCTTGGGTATGGCCAAAGAAAAAGGCAGTAATCAAAGGCTCCTCTGAATTTTCACAGTTGCTCTTGGAACCTTTTTCTCTCTAGATTCTCTCTCTTTCTCTTAAAAAGTACATGGTGAGTATAGTGGTCCAGGAGAAAGAGAAAGCAAATCTGTTGGTCTAATCCTAGAGCAGCCGGCCTGCCATAGCCCCTTGTCGCCTATCAGATATGGTCCGATTCCCCAGAGATGGGGTTCTACAAAGAAGCACACAGCCAGGGCCTGAGAGTAACAATGGGAATCGCTGCTTTGAGGTTTGGGAGGTTATGGGCCCTGCTGTCTCGCAATCTCAGGCATGATGTATTTTTACATTAAAAAAATTCAGTTTACCAAGCAGCATGCATGATGTATATGGAAAAAATACATCAGTGGTATGATGGATATAACAAAACATGAAGAATGGTTAAAGCATTGGTAACTTTTGTTAGTTTTTCTTGAAGCTCTTCTGTATTTTCTGTAATGATCTTTGTTTTCATCAGAATAATCACATGTATGTGAACAACTACATGCAAACATACATGCCCAAGGCATAAAAAAAAAAAAGGGTAAAGTGTATTTCAAATTCTGTAGTGTAAGTTTCAAGACAAGAGCAAAAAGCATAGCTCAAATTTGTTCATTGCTTATCTGAGAAAATAACACTGTGATTCCATTTGAATATCAGTGTAGATCTGTCTTCATCTGGCCGTAATTCTGTACAGAGGGTTTATTTCTACACAAAGCAAAGCTCATTGTTTTGGGTCTGCCCAACAGAGCACCTGTCCTTACAAAGGCTGCTTGGTTGCTGCTCGAGGCTGAAAAGAGCAGCTCGCTGAGCAAAGAGAAAGACTCCCTGCTCAGCTCAGGGCTCCTGGGCCAGCGAGACCAGCACTGGAAGCCAAAGTGTCAGGAGGCCAGCCGTTCTCCCGGTTCCTCACCTTGCTGAGGCCAAATGAGGTTTTCCCTGTTGATCTGGAGGGCGCAGTCACAGGGGCGGCAGCCACACAGGGCGAGCAGGTGGGGCTGGCACACCGTGGGGACGGCCACGCGTCCCTCACGGCTCCTCTGGGGCCTGGCGGTGTTTCAGCCAGATTCCTGGTGAGCGTGACCTTCTGTCTCCAGACTTGCCCTGGACTCCATCCTTCCTCTCTTCAATAGAGTCTCAGTTGAGCTTCTTGCATGATTCTGCACAATATCCTAAACTGCTTCATGCCCAGATGAAAAGCTGAGAGAAATAAGATTTGGACCTTTTCATGGCTCACCCCTGAAAATCCCTGGTCTGTTCCCAGAAGTGCATGTCTAGTAGCGCCAGATACTTCTGGGTGCTCAGTAATTGTTCATGTGGGTGCTCAGAAATACCGGCCATTCTCAGGTGTCTCCAGATCAGAGACGTTTCTGAGGCATTTGTGGAAGTTTGGAGGGTGATGGGAGCTGCTTCACCCATCCAGAGCCCGCTGCAGCCTCTGCAGGAACCTCTGAAGCACCGCTGATGTGGAGATGGCCAAGTTGTCCCAGTCTGCACTGAGGCTAATGCTGAACTATAAAAGCAGTCCCAGGAGGTACCTGCTGTACCCCCAGGAGATGTTTAATTTAGTGAGAATCTATGCGTGGTCCTGGGACTTGAATCCTGGGCCTTCAGTTGGAAAGCACTGCAGTAGGCAGCAGGCTGAGATGGCCCCCAAACTCTGCCCCCCTGGGGCACGCGCCTTGTGTAATTCTCCTGAGTATGCCCAGAAACTGTGGGCATAGTGGGGTATCACTCCCATGATGAAGTTACGAGCTGACTTTGAGATGATCAAAACTGAAGTTATCTAGATGGGGCTGACCTAATCAAATTAGCCTTCAAAGGCCCTCGGCCCTGCCTGATGGGATTTGAAGTGAGAGAGTGTGAGAGGGGTTACCGTGGGTCACAGGGCAAGACAAGGAGAGCCTCTAATAACCTAGAGTGGCTGCTGACCCGCAGCCAGCAAGAAAATGGGCATCTGGTCCAAGAGCTGCCAGGAGCCGAACAGCCTGAATGCATTTGGAAGAGAGCCCCAGGCATCAGACAAGGCCCCAGGACTAGCTAACGCCCTTCTTTTAACCTGGTGAGACCTACCTAACTCACGCCCAGACTCCTGACCTGTGAAAACTGTTCAATAATAGATATGTATTGTTTTAAGCTGCTAGTTTTGTGGTAACTTATTATAGAGCAGTAGAAAACTAATATATGCCTCAAAGTGCATTTGGTTTATGATGTAAAAACTACCCTGATAGTATCCATGAAGGTGATCACCCAGCTTCTCCTTATTCACCTTCAGTTCAAGGATCTCATTCTCTTTCAAAGCAGCTCACTCATTTGCTAGAAAAGCTTTTAATTATTAGACATTATAATCTTTTTCATAGAGGGTTAAAATCCACTCTGTGATTTCTATTCTTTGATGTTGAATCCATGTTCTGCAGTGTCATAAAAAAAAAAAAAAAAAAATCCCTAATTCTTCCACCACATGTTAGTGTTTCAATTATCTGAAGAATGCCAGCTTAATCTGACTAGATCTAATGTACTCTGTTTAAAAACTCAGACTCCTGGACTGCCCTTATCTGGTACTTTGCCAGATATTTCATCAACTCACACACTTGGATTTGTCAGACACTCTTAAAACTGGGGACCCAGAACACTGTCCAAGCTGGGGTCTTATGAGTATGGATCCTGGGATTTCATAGCCTCTCTAATTTGGGTATGGAGCAACTAACTAAGAATGTGATAAAGTTTATTTTAAGTTAGGGGCCCTGGGAAACAGACCATGACTTAGAGTTTCACTTGTAAGGTGTTTAATGGTGGGTGCGCCCAGAAACAGTAGGAGCGGGGTCCCGGGGGAAGCAGGAGATCGCAGACACGCAACGCAGGTGCAGCAGGCACCTCAGCCTGCTCCCCAGAAAGCTCTGGAACCCTGATAACTGTGCAGAGCAGACCTGAACTGAGCCAAGAGAAAGGCCTTTTATACCGTGACATCCACCAATCACTGGGTGTAGCCGGCTCCTGGGGAGGAGGTAAATGCCAGACCATCAGCCGAGGCCGGTTTCCAGGGAGGGACTAATCTATGGGCCTCCGGCCGCTGGGGAAGGGGTGTCTCAGGGGTGTTGAGCTGGCAACCACGAGAGTTCTTAGTGTCTGCTTCCTGTGCTCCTCGGACCCACTTGCTCCATAGAAACGCTCCATCCCACCAGCGAAGAGCGGTTCCAGGATTCTGGTTGGTTTCACTTCCTGCGGAACTGAAGAGAGGAAGTTGAGTGGCGTAAACTACAGCCACTGATACTCATCTCAGGATGCAATTTGTACTCATTTTTACCCTATACTGCTCAATTTAGATCCTCTTCACCTTCAGCTAGCATCTCGGCTGGTCTAGATTGTTTATTTGGTTCAGTTCAGTTCAGTTCAGTCACTCAGTCGTGTCCAATTCTCTCCAACCCCATGGACTGCAGCACGCCAGGCCTCCCTGTCCCTCACCAACTCCCAGGGTTTACTCAAACTCATGTCCATCGAGTCGGTGATGCCATCCAGCCATCTCATCCTCTGTCGTCCCCTTCTCCTCCTGCCTTCAATCTTTCCTAGCATCAGGGTCTTTTCCAATGAGTCAGCTCTTCGCATCAGGTGGCCAAAGTATTGGAGTTTCAGCTTCAGCATCAGTCCTTCCAATGAACACCCAGGACTAATCTCCTTTAGGATAGACTGGTTGGATCTCCTGGCAGTCCAAGGGACTCTCAAGAGTCTTCTCCAACACCACGGTTCAAAAGCATCAATTCTTTGGTGCTCAGCTTCTTTGTAGTCCAACTCTCATATCCATCCATGACTACTGGAAAAACCATAGCTTTGACTAGACAGACCTTTGTTGGCAAAGTAAAGTCTCTGCTTTTTAATATGCTGTTTATTTGGTAAAATGACTCAAATCCTCATCACTGAAAGGTTCGAGCCCCTAGTCAGCCTTGCCTTTTTCAGGACACATTTGCTGCAGTTGTCTATTTCCTGATCAAACTGGGCAGAGAGTAAGAAAGAGATGCTGCAGTGTATCAGCTGGCTGTCCAGGTGGTCTGCCTTCCCCAGCTGTGAATCAGCTCACCTGCCTCATCCTTATGACTGGGCTCGATTTGCCCTGACAGGGAGTTAATTCTTCTTTGCTTGCTTGTCTGTCAGCACGAGGAACCTGACACAACTGGGTGGCAGCCATAGCTCAAAGTTTAACTTCACACTTCCTGTGTTTCCTTGCAAATGTATTTCCTCTTGGGAACTAAGACTCAAGGCACAGAGCTTAGATGAGTGGGGAAAAATACCAAACATTTCCAGGTAGGTCACTGGAGTAATGCTAAGCAGTTCCATTATTTCTGTCTTTCAGTTCCAGGACCTATGACTTTGACATATTGAGTGAACTTGATAACCTTATAATCACAGTGCTTTATAACGGTGGTTGATTCAAGGCATGGATTCTGTTCAGATGGATGGGCATCACAAGGTATCATAACCAACATGGCACTTCAGTTGTGTCTCAAAAGACCATTTGATTTCTCAATCATCCTCATGGTTTCTGAGGGCTGATATATAACATATGTTAGGATTAGTGGCTATCAGAGTTATATGCCCACTGACAAACTTCTTTTGCTATAAAGCAGGGTCTTTAGACAGATGCCATGTTAAACAAGATCCTGCTTCAGTGAATCAAAACTCTGTAAATCCTCAGATAAGCCAGCTAGCTGAGATGCAGAGAACATAAAAGGCAGCCCTGTACCCAGAATATGTGTCAATTATAGTCAAGATGAAATGCTGACTCTTCAAGTGATTCCATCAGAATGAAAGAGGTTCGATGAAGTGAACTTGCCACTGGTGACTGGCTTCTTGAGAGACAGGGATACAGCACTAGTGTACAACCGTATCAGGGAGGCAGCATGAGTCTTTGTTTCTGGCAGGTCGGACGTTCGGCAGTGACAGAAGCTAGATTGGCCTTCAAGAGCGCGAGTTACATGCCTAGTCAACATTCCTGTCACTAGAGTGACTGTGTTAACAAAATCTGTTACAGGCAGGGAAGAAGCTGGTAATGAATACAGGAGAAAATCCACTGGCGACGTCGTTCAGTCTGCCCCACAGTGGATAAGATCTGGTGGACTTTCACACGTGACAGCAAGGTTTTCACCTTTGTGCCGGTTGCCATAGGATGCCTCTTTTTGACTTTCCTTGTTAACAATCATCTTTTCCATCCCACCCCCAAATTAATAAACAAAGCCATTCACCTCTGTCAGTAAATTAATATGTATTATTACGTCAGGCTGGCTTCCCTGATAGCTCGGTCAGTGAAGAATCTGCCTGCAATGCAGGAGACCCTGGTTCGATTCTTGGGTCATGGAGATCCGCTGGAGAAGGGATAGGCTACCCACTCCAGTATTCTTGGGCTTCACTGGTGGCTCAGCTGGTAAAGAATCCGCCTGCAATGCAGGAGACCTGGGTTTGATCCTGGGTTGGGAAGATCCCCTGGAGGAGGGAAAGGCTACCCACTCCAGTATTCTGGCCTGGAGAATTGTATGGACTGTATAGTTCATGGGGTCTCAAAGAGTCGGACACGGCTGAGCACCTTTCACTTTCACTTTCATTACGTCAGTCTACTTTTCTACTTATATGTAAAACAGATGACAAAGCTCGCTATTTAAAGCCTTGCCCCGTTGGGAGAATTTCCTCTCTCTACTGTCTTTTAGCAGCATATCACACTAGGGTAATTGTGCAGTCACAGTTCATTTTTGGCTTGTACCAACATATGCAGCCAACCTATCCATGAATCAATCAATCTTATCTGAACTCCCCAGCCCAGCCCCTTTCTAATCTGGCCGCGAGGACCCCTCTGCAGGCACTGGGGAGAGGGGTAGGGCAGTGCTCCCGTGGTGGACGTCGTGGGATCTGTAACACCAGTGTATGCTGTCGCCCTCCACCCTGTGGCCTTGTTCACACCAGTTTTCAAAGGTGCTTTTCCCATTTTGTGATGAATCACCGTTGGGCACCCCCAAATATGTGACTTGGTGGGTCGGAGAGAAAGCAGCTCACGATGGTCAGTCTGTCTCCGTGGCCACTTATGTCTCAAGATGCTGCTCTGCTGCTCCTAGAACTGGGTAACATGCTGAAAGCTATGGATTAAGTAGGCGCTGGTGTAGCCTTTCTCCAGACCCCAAGGTTTTGGGCTGTGATTCTGCTACTGGGGCTTGCCATGATGTCGAAGGGCATGTCCTACCATGGGCGCCTCCGCTGCCGCTGGACCGACCCAGCTGCGCAAGCAGAGAGGCAGGGCTGTGGGCCACACAGGCCGGGCCCCCGTCAGAGGTCACCCCTGGCCGGGCCAGAAGGTCGGCCGCCGCCTGCTCCTCCCAAACGTGAGCAGAGCAGTATTCCTAAGAGCCCAAGACACTGGCTCCAGAACCTAAAGAGGCCACCCAGTAACGAGCGTCTTTAAACGCAAAAATGGGTCTTCTGCTTTGTACGGTGGATGGTATGCCCCTCACTAATGAGCCTCTAAAAAAGTTAACTGACGTGACAAGCCTGAAACTTTGCCAGGTTTATCCCCTACCATCCCCTACCTCTTCCTGACACCTTGAGCATTTGCCACTTCTTACTCATCCAGTTTGATTAATGCAGTGTGATAGACATGTGGACCAATGGAATTTGCTGCTGGGTGTCCAAATAGAGTAGATCCCTGAGAGAAGGGAAAGGCTCCCCACTCCAGTATTCTGTCCTGGAGAATTCCATGGACTATACAGTCCATGGGGTTGCGAAGAGTTACATTGTGCAGAGGGCAAGAGGACCAACATAGGCCAGGGTAAGACTGTAAGCGTGTACTTTTGTGACTCTCCCATGAATGCAGACCTCTTCAGGTCCTTCGTCCTGACTGGGATGGAAGATAGCTCTCCTGTCTTATCAGTGGTCGTCTGGAGCCCCGCTGGTTTGCTCTGCTAAAGATGCCACAACCGATAAGCGGCAGCAGCAGCGGAGGTAACGCCTTGGGTGAGTTAGACGTGGTCTGCTGTTATCCTCCAGGGCGTTGCTTACTTAGGTCACGCTGGGGAAGCAATGGATATGTGATGTGGCCACCGCCTGGCCTGTCTACAGGCCATTAAGAGTGGCATTAATTTCTTCAATTCTGCCTATATGCCCTGCTGTTCTCAACTTAACTGTCTTGGCGGGGGATGGGGGTAGGGAGTAGTTTCGGAGGCTTCCCATTAGCCTTCCTTCATGCTAGCTTTTACCCTACAGACCAGGGGAGAAAGAAAGCAAACTGTCAACCACCAAGTGGGCCGTGACACTCAGGGACTTGAAGAGTGACCACTGCAGGGGCTATGGACCCACTGCACCTACTGTGAGCTGTCCCCACCCAACATTCCATTCATTTCCTTACCTGGTAAGACCCACCCCAGCGGGAGGGCTATAATGACACTTTGAGCCCCCGAGTATAACTGTCAGCTTGATACTTGCTAAGCTTGTATTGAACGCTTTATTTCATTAACATATTATCTTAGTTCAGGCTGCTATAGCAAAATACAGGTTATAGGTGGCTGCCTTTCCGTTATCTCTTCACCTGGTAGAGGGCAGAGAGAAGGAGCAAGTTCCCTGGTGACCCCTATAAGACACCAATACCATTCACGAGGGCCCCACTTTTATGGTGTCATCTAATTCTAATTACCTTCCTACCTCCTAACACCATCACACTGCGGGATAGTGTGTTGGTATATAAATTTGGTGGGGACAGCAACAATCATTCTGTAACACATGTGGATAAGCAAAGTAAACGGCCCTTGATTCCTTTGGGGAAGAGTTTGGTAAATCACAGTCATTTCAGTGGTGTTGCAGAGTCCTTCTTCCTGGGGACTGATTCTCTCCTTCAACTATCTAAACTTGGGCTTACATTCAGAATTTGGCCAAGGGATCATGAGTTTTCCTTGAGGTGACTCCCTTTGGCTTCTGAATCTTCCACTTTTATTTTGAATGTATAAATTAAACCATAGACTTGTTGGCTACCGTCTGTTTTGCTCCTAGCAATTTCACATTCCATACTCCTCTGGGTTAGGGTACCCTGGATGCCACTCTGAACATGCCCTTTATTTAAATAATTGTGTCCACCTTGCTTATGATGAATGAATGTCATCATCATCTGACTTCTCTTGTGTTGAAATCCCTTTATCCCACTTATTATTAGGAAATAACAGATTTTTGTATCATCAGCTCTGAAGCATAGGAAACAGGGACAGCTGAATTTATCAACAACTTCCATTTCTTATTATTTTCGTAAACAGGCTGGATTTAGGATTTATTTTTAGGAGTACCAAAAGAATCTGCTGGTGAATTTTGAGTAGGGAATGAGAAAAAGAGAGAAATGATGATGACCACTAGATTTTTGGCTATAACAATGAGATTAAGATGTGCCTATTCACCACCACACTGGAATCTGCAAGAGTAGCAGGCTTGGTGGAAGAAGAAATTGGAAAAGCATGGAAACTTGTAGAGCTGGAATTTATTTTTTTTGCTGGAAGCTAAGACTTTGCATATAACCCTGCTACATTTCAGCCGCTTATTTTTTTGGTCTGTCTGGTTAGCCTGGCATATTAGGAAAATAATCATCTGTCTCTAATTGGAACTTACTTACCAAGGTCTGACTCTGAATCAAACCAACATCTGTGGTGGTAAAACATAAGATAAAGGAAGAAGTCAAGATGCTTGGCACTCTTCCAGTTCTTCGTGTTTCTCAATATTCCATATGGCTCTGTTTCTTGGGCGGCTGGAAGCAGCTGCCTTTCAGGATTTAACATCTGCATGGGGGAATCATTTTAAGAAGGAGATGGAGGGAGAAGGTAGCACCATTGCCATTATACATCATGGATTTTCAAGGAAATCAGGTAAGACACATCTCTGAAGAGCATACCCCACTGGAAATGGCTCTAATATTATTCAGGGGCTAGAAAATCTGACCTTCTCTTCCTGACTCATTAATGGGGTAGCTAGTTCTCCTTACTGCACCGCTACGGCTTCCTTGAAAGAATTAACCATCAGATTGAAATGCTAGTTTGTCAGCAAGCTTTCCCCTCACTGATTACAGGGGAGACTGAGCCAGCTGCCTCATTAAGAGCCTGGCTTTTAGACAGAGCAGATTTTGTCAGAAAGCAGGAAATGGTCGCACCATTTCACAAATGGGGAAATGAGGGAGTAAGAAGAAGTTTTTGATTTTTCTAAATTCATATTGAAAAATGCCAAAGCTGTAAAAGAGGGTTGCTGGTCAGTTTGGGATCAGTTACAGGGAAATCTGTCCTGTGGCATATAAAAATATAGGAAAGAAATTGACTTAGACAGCACCTATGTTCATTGGTATGCTGATAACATGATGACAATCGGATTGAAAATAAGATCCTATAGGCAGAAGTAGATTTTAATGGTCTAGTTCTCCACCTCTACCCACTCTAGTATCCTTGCCTGGAAAATCCCATGGACAGAGGAGCCTGGTGGGCTGCAGTCCACAGGGTCGCAAAGAGTTGGGCACGACGCAAAGAAGCCGGGCACACTTCACGTCACACTTCTCACCTCTGAAAGGCTTATTTTAGCCCATTTGTGAAGGACTACACAAGAAAAGAGGCTGGAAGCTCTTCCAACATCCCCCAGACAAATGTTGAAAATCTCTCAGCCGTGTCTGACTCTTTGCGACCCCTTGGACTATACAGTCCATGGAATTCTCCAGGCCAGAATACTGGGTGGATAGCATTTCCCTTCTCCAGGGGATCTTCCCGACCCAGGGATTGAACCCAGGTCTCCCGCATTGCTGGCGGATCCTTTACCAACTGAGCTGAGGCATTTCCAATTTCTGTTGAGGATATGCTACTTTTATTTGCTTGTTTACTGAAGCTCTCTTTTCTGGGGTACTAGAGATTTGAGTCTCAAATGTATTTTACACTTTGAATTCTCCTGCATTTGGTGGTTTCTGGCATCTTATCATGATACTTTATAATTTAGGAAAATTCAAGATGGAAAAGAAATTACCCAAAGCAGTCAAACTTGGAGCCTTAAGTTATCCAAAATGGTTAGTGGAAAATTGCCGTCTCAGAGAATAAAGACCTCAATCAGTGAATACATTGGGAGGAGGGAATATAGATGGCAGCTAAACACTGGGAACTGGGGAGTTAGGATTAGAAGAAACTGTCTTCATTGTGTGCAGCGCTATTTGCTTCACATACGTTTTACAAATCCTACTTTAAACAATTACAGAGAGACTGGGGAGGCAATTAAGAAGCATAGAAATAGTCTAGTCTTCTGTAGTTTGGGGTAGGGATAGCAATAGTTGTCCAAGGATGTCTACCTCCTCATCTCCAGAATCTGTGGATATACTACCGTACACGGCAGAAGGAACATTGCAGATACAGTGAAGGTTGAGGACTTTGAGACGGGGAGATTATTCTTGATTATCCAGGAGAATCCAGTCTAATCATGAGTCCTTAATGTGGAAACCTTTCCAGCTAGAACAGAGAGAGTTGTGGCAATAGATGAAAGGTCAGAGAGAGTGTTACTGTGCTAGTTTTGAAGATGAAAGAAAGAGGCTAGAGCCAAGGAATGCAGGTGGCTTCTAAAATCTGAAAAAGGGAAGTAAATGGATTCTCCCCTAGACTTCCCAGAAAGGAACACACCTTTGCCCCTACCCAGTGAGAGCTTATTGGATTCCTCACCTCTAGAACTGTAGATTATAAATATGTACTGTTTAAGCTGCTACATTCCTGCCAGTTTGTTACCATGGTAATAAGAACTAATGTAGATAACGTCTTTGATAAATTTTACTATAACTGAAAATCCTGGACATACAAGTGTGCTATAGTCACCAAGATGTGAAGTACAAAAACATGGGCAGGTGGCCCTAGAGTAGCCATTTTCTTTAAAAGAAAAATAAAACTTTAAAAAATAAATCTATATATGTGTTGTTTTCCTGATTCTAGAAATAACTTCTATTCAGTACAGAAATTCTGGAAACTAAGTAACAATATAAATAAAAGAAGAAAATGTAATGACTTAAAACCTCAACATTCTTTGTTACTACTATCATATTGTTATAATCTTACTTAAACTCTTTCCAAGTGTGTGTATATATATATGTACATATACATACATATACATTTGTATTGTCATTTACATTTGTAATATACATTTGTACATTACATCAAATGTATACTTGTAATATGTAATATGTACATTTGTAATATGGCAGTTACAATTGTCATACACATTTGTATTCTGTTCATATGTGTACCTGTGTGTATATATATATATACGTACCTGAACATAAATACACATACAGAATAATTGGAATTTTATTATTTACATTGGGATCCCCAGGTGGTGCCTGTGGTAAAGAACCCTCCCGCCAATGCAAGAGACATAAGAGATGTGGGTTTGATCCCTGGGAGTGGAAGATCCCCTGGAGGAGAGCATGTCAACCCATTCCTGTATTCTTGCCTGGAGAATCCCATGGACAGAGGAGTCTGGCGGTCTACAGTCCATAGGGTCACAAAGAGCTGGACTTGACTGAAGTGACTTAGCACTTGCAAAGACAAAACACCTAGTTAGAACACTTACTCTGCTGTGGGAATGGTGGATCCAATTAATTGTAAGGGCTTTGTTTTCCTGTCCCCCTCAAAGTATTTGTGAAGGCACTCATACACAGTCTATGTAGTTACCAAGCCAGAAACTTGGCAGGCACCCTAGATATCTCTTTCTCCCTCATTCCTCATCCTCTATCCATCATTAACCTCTGCCAATGATATTGTCTTAAGACATTAAATCTATTTCTTTCCTTTTCTATTCCTACTGCCCCTATCTAAGCCATTGTCATAGTCTACATAGACTATGTCATTAGCCTCCTATGTTTTCTCATTCTGGTTCTCAAAAGCATGTCTTCTCATGCAACCAGAGTTATATTTCCAAAATACATATCAGATACTTTGCATAAAATAATTCAGTGATTTTTCATTGCTCTAATGAAAAATTTGAATTTGACCAGACTATTCTGAATTTGACCAAAAATTATTTGCAGAGTGTGCCTTCTTCCTAATTATCCAATATTTTCTTGTGTAGATGAATGCTTTGGGGGGAATTAAAAGAAATTTCAAGATTCTGGTCTCAGTCATCACTGTATATAGCATGGAAAAATGCAAGAAAATGTTCCTATGAATTAATTATAGGGAAATTTTGGGCAGAGATGCCACTGCCGAAAATTAGGTTCCATGTGGTGGATATTTATCCTTTTTAAGCTAAACATTATATGGTAAACATATTTCTGTGTCATTAGAAGATTTTCCAGATGTAGGAGAAGAGAGTAGGATAGACCTTGGAGGTGGTATGGTCCAAGGGGTTCCCCCATACGAAAGACGAAAGACTAAATAATAATGGTCTGTAGATCTTGTTAAAACAAACCTCAGGATTCCTCTTTTGCTGCTGCTGCTGCAGGGATTCATAGTAAACATTTCACCCACTGGTCTTGGGGAAGTGTCTCCCCTGCATGCCTCAACAAAGTGAACAAAAATAAGCTGACCTTCACTGGGCACATGTGCTATGCCAAAAACTATGATGTTTAGAGATGACCTGAAGTACACAAGAAAAGTCAAGCAAATCTGATCTCAGTCATTCTGCAGAAGAGGAAAAGAGGTCCATATTCAGGCATTCCTCTGAACAGAAAAATTCATGGAGAACTCAAGGAGCTAGGGAGAATTTCTGGGAATGGGTGCCTACCTGCTTCAGAAACAGATGGAAGGAGAAGCAAAGGGTGAGAAACAAAGGACAAATTGCTGAGTCAGATACTGATGGCCTTCAGCCCATTTGCTGATGACTCAGTAACTTGGTGGGTATGGCCCTTTTTATTTTCACATATTAATTGGCTTCTCCCATCTTGTTCTAGACAGATTTTGAGGCAGACTATAAGCTATGTAAAATATAATGAGATAACATTTATTGAAAGCAGGTGACAAATTTCCAAAAAAAGAGAGTCAGGGATCATAAGGTAGGAAGAAAGAAAAGTAGAGAAAAATGATGCCTATGAGATAGTTGTTTATTCTAAAGCACCAGATTCAGCTAATGTGCCTCTTGCAAGCAGTGATGATTCCAGCCCTCGTAAGGATAGGGTAGTAGGGTTTAGCCAGCAGATAAGGTTTTTATACTTTAGGAGGCTGCCAAGTAGACAGATTCCCATTCTGTTTTATCCACAAGTATCTCCCACTACCTCTTTCAAAATATTCATCATACTTATGGTTATCTGAGTAGTGTCTAATTTCTCTGTTTAAGCTCCATTAAAAACTTGATCTGGAATGTACAGTAATGTATTCTATCATGTAACACAGAGACTAGCATTTAGTAATTAAACTCAAGAGCATTGGATCAAGGCAAGAGAATCATAAAGAAACATGGGGGAGTTAAAATGGATTCTCTCAAACCAGACAAAATTTCTTTCTCAAAAAAAATGACCCCTTATGGATGTATAATATGCAGTCTTATGAACGGTGCCATGATTGTTGTTCATTCAGTTGTGTCTGACTCTTTGTGACCCCATGGACTGCAGCATGCCAGGCTTCCCTGTCCTTCACTATCTCCTGGAATTTGCTCAAACTCATGTCCATTGAGTGGGTGATGTCATCCAGCCATCTCATGCTCTGTCGTCCCCTTCTCCTCCTGCCCCCAATCTTTCCCAGCATCAGGGTCATTTCCAGTCAGTAAGCTGTTCGCTTCAGGTGGCCAAAATACTGGAGCTTCCGCTTCAGCATCAGTCCTTCCAATGAATATTCAGGACTGATTTCCTTTAGAATGGACTGGTTTGATTTCCTTGCAGTCTAAGGGACTCTGAAGAGTCTTCTCCAACATCACAATTCAAAAGCATCAATTCTTCAGTGCTCAGCTTTCTTTATAGTCCAACTCTCACATCCATACATGACTACTGGAAAAACCATAGCTTTAACTAGATGGACCTTTGTCAGCAAAGTAATGTCTCTACTTTTTAATATGCTGTCTAAATTTATCATAGCTTTTCTTCCAAGGAGCAAGCGTCTTTTAATTTCATGGCTGTAGTTACCATCTGCAGTAATTCTGGAGCCCAAGAAAATAAAGTCTGTCACTGCTTCCATTGTTTCCCCATCTGTTTGCCATGAAGTGATGGGACCAGATGCCATAATCTTTGTTTTTTGAATATTGAGTTTTAGGTCAGTCTTTTCACTCTCCTCCTTCACTTTCATCAAGAGTTGTTTTAGTTCTTTTTTGCTTTCTCCCATAAGGGTGGTGTTATCTGCATATCTGACTGGGCTTCCCGCATGGTTCAGATGGTAAAGAGTGTGCCTGCAATGCGGGAGAGGCAGATTCTATTCCTGGTTTAGGATGATCCCCTGGAGAAGGAAATGGCAATCCACTCCAGTCTTCTTGCCTGGAAAATCTCATGGACAGAGGAAGCTGACAGGCTACAGTCCATAGGTCGCAAAGAGTCAGGCATGACTGAGCGACTTCACTTTCACTTTCATTTTCATCTGCATATCTGATGTTAGCGATATTTCTCCCAGCAATCTTGATTTCTGCTTGTGGTTCGTTCATCCACCCCGGCATTCCACATGATGTACTCTGCATATAAATTAAATAAGCAAGGCGACAGTATACAGTCTTGACATACTCCTTTCCCTATTTGGAACCAGTCTGTTGTTCCATGTCCAGTTCTAACTGTTGCTTCTTGACCTACACACAGATTTCTCAAGAGGCAGGTAAGGTGGTCTGGTATTCCCATCTCTTGAAGAATTTTCCAGTTTGTTGTGATCCACACAGTCAAAGATTTTAGCACCATCAACAAAGTAGATGCTTTTCTGGAGCTCTCTGGCTTTCTCTGTGAGCCAGCAGATGCTAGCGATCTGATGTGCCGTGGTGTATATAAATAATCTGCTATTGTTGGGTGTCTCGTCTGTTTCCCGTAGCACTCTGCTGAGTTCTTCATCACACGTCTTTACTACCATCACAGCCAGACTGGATTTCTGGAGTGAAATCATCACATTGAAGGATGTGAACTATTAGAAGTGAAGTATTGTCTTCTCTTCATGGCGTAACAGCCTTAAATACTAGCTGGATGTTTGTATCCCTCTCTCTGTTATTTAGTCCCCACATTCAGGATTCAGTTTAAACCTGTGACTTCCCAGAAACTATTGCACATTTTAAAAGGCACTACGCACAGACCCTCCCCATTTTTGTGCCCACCATGGGCTATCATGTGCCCACCATGCATTGTTTGTAGGCAGAACGACACCCCTCCACCAGGATGTCCATGTCCTAATCCCCCAAATTTGTAAATACATGATGTTGCTTGATAAGTAGGAGTTAAGGCTATAGACGGAATTGTTTGCTAATCAGCTGACTTTAAAATCAAGAGGTTATCCTGTATTATTCTGGTGAGCCTGATTATGACAAAGTTCCTTCAGATGTGGAAGGAGGAGACAGAAGAGTTAGTATTAGCATGGAAGGAAGGAAGAGAGACTCAGGCGGCCATCACCGGCTTTGAAGACAGACGAGGGCCCAGAGCCAAGGAATGCGGGCAGGCTCTAAGAGCTGGAAAGAGCAAGAAGGTGGATTCTCCGTGAGAGTCTCTAGAGAGGACCAGCCCAGCCAACCCCGTGATCTAAGCCCGGTGAGATCCACGCTGGGATCCTAACGTTGAGAGCTGTAAGATAATAAATCCGTGTTGGTTTAAGCCATCAAGTTTGTGGTGATTTATTATAGCAGCCATAGGAAGCCAGCACAACACTCTTCAGCTTCCAAGGACCAAGCTCTGCCTATCCACAGTTAAGCTCTCTTTGTCTAGGAAAATAACTCTTTTCCCCTTCCAGCAGCAAGTGCTTAGCCAGCTGTCCATGCTGCTGTGCCTTCTGCTTTATGGTTTACCCCTTGAGACACAAAATAAAAAGAAATTCAGAGGAAGGGGACGGTCAGTTCTAAGCTCAGAGCTCCATTTGGAATTTAAGCTCCTCGATGTCTGACCAGCAGATCAAGTGGTTCTGACAAATGCCATCCCTTGGCCGCACCCCCACTACTTTTGGCTCTTGTCCTGCGCTCTGCTTCCTTTCATAGATGCCAATCAGCATATATTCTCCAAAGGAGGAAACGGTCTGTTAGCACAACTTGTTAACCTATTTCAGAAGCCCTTCTCCTTCACAGATTCTAAACTGAAAAATCTTTACACGTTTTTCGGTGCAGGCAGAAGACCTGGGTATGGCAGATGATCTTAAACAAGGTCTTGGCCAATGTCTATTGCATCCTCTCTGTCAACAGATCCCAAGAGGAGACCAGGCTGTGTGTGAGTCTCTCTGGGAAATAGATTACTGTTTTCTGGGACTCCTGTTGCAAGTCCCAGGGAACATCAGTCATGGGAAGCCACTTCAGTGTAGGAGTTTAACAAATGTACAAAGTCCTGGCCTAAAAGGATTGCTCACGGTTCAGGTGGTCAATCAACAGTGCCAATATCAGATCCAGATTCAAGCAATGCTTGGTGGGCACCCACGGTGTAACAGGCCCTGTGCTAGGAACATGCACCTTATCTCATCAATTTTCATAACAGCCCTCATTTTACAAAGGAGAAAACTGTGGTTCATGAGGGCTAAATGCATGTCTTCCAGCCCACACAGGCTGGTAGCAGAGCCAGTATTTGAACCTCCAGCCTTTCGATGTGGATCCAACGCTCTTTGGATTCTGCACAGTCCCAACCTCCCAGCACTTAGACTCGGAGACGGCGGAGCGCAGCAGGAAACCAGCGCCCCTGCCGCGTTGCCCAGTGGCCAGTGTCAGGCACCCGCTCGTGGCCAACGGAGTGAGAGGGGGCTGCTTCAAGCCACGGAGAAGGAAGCCCACCAGCAGCAGCCTCGGGGCAGAAGGTGTGAAAGGGGGAGAATGTGGGATTTTCAAAAGAGAGCCTGCTGCTCCGAGAGCACCCCCACATAAGGTTTTATGGAGACCTTATCTAAATAAAGGAGACCAGAATCACAGCATTCTAGAACCAGAGGGGACCTAGGCATCACCTGGTCCTATTTCTCACTTCAAAGATGAAGAAACTAGGGTAAGAAATATGTAGGTTCTGGCCTAACTGTTACATGAAGCAATCATGCAGGTTGAATTATAGCTTCTCGTGAGTTAGAACAATGTTTTTATTTATGCACGATGTTCTCTCTCCTAGAGAATGGTCATTTAAAATAATAGCACTTTATAATATGACTATATAATTTTCACATATTTTTATGGGGAAAAAAATGCCATTTCTTCACAGTAACAGATCCTGTTAAAATGACTAAAAAATGTAACAGAGCTCCAGTGCATTTTGCAGCCTTTTAGTTTAAGACCCAGAGGAGAAAATGGAAAAGCAAACAGATATGATTTGTCTGCATGAGTAGATCTTTTGATTGTGACTTTTCTTCAAATAAAACAATTAGGGTAAAATAATGAGTCATATACCTAAAGAGAGATTTTTATCTTTCATTGAAATATAAATCATTCTTGTTAATAATAATAAAATATCAACTGAGGAAAGCATGAAAATGCGTTTGTTTCCAAAGCAATAGAAGGACCAGTAACTTTATCCCCAATGCTTATACTTGCTACATGTAAGTGAACCGTGAGGAAGAAAAGTCAGAATACAAACGGAACCGTCAATCCTGAAACAGCACCTAAACAGCTCAGTGCAGCCGTCCACGTTCTTAAGCTGACTATGAAAATCCCTCATCCTAGATTCCTTCATTGATCCTGATGAAGGACTCTGACGGTTTCTAATAAGAGGTAATAAAAAAACCTCTGAGGAATGAAGAGAAGAACGTCACATGGTACACAATATATACCATTAAACATGAATTAAATTTGAGAAAACTGACTACTGAGTGTTCCTATGAGTTTGGTTTATATGTATATCAGAAGACTTCATCTTCTTTAGATACACTGTATCAATTCAGTTCAGTCGCTCAGTTGTGTCCAACTCTTTGTGAACCCATGGACTGAGGCACGCCAGGCCTCCCTGTCCATCACCAACTCCTGGAGTTTACTCAAATTCATGTCCATTGAGTTGGTGATGCCATCCAACCATCTCATCCTCTTTCGTCCCCTTCTCCTGCCTTCAATCTTTCCCAGCATCAGGGTCTTTTCCAACGAGTCAGCTCTTTGCGTCAGGTGGCCAAAGTATTAGAGCTTCAGCTTCAGCATCAGTCCTTCCAAAGAATATTCAGGACTGATCTCCTCTGGATGTACTGGTTGGATCTCCTTGCTGTCCAAAGGACTCTTAAGAGTCCTCTCCAACACCACAGTTCAAAAGTGGTACTCAGCTTTCTTTATAGTCTAAATCTCACACCCAAACGTGACTACTGGAAAAACCATAGCTTTGACTAGATGGACTTTTGTCAGCAATGTAATATCTCTGCTTTTTAATATGCTGTCTGGATTGATCATAGCTTTTCTTCCAAGGAGCAAGCATCTTTTAATTTCATGCCTGCAGTCGCCATCTGCAGTGACTTTGGAGCCCAAGAAAATAAAGTCTCTTCCTGTTCCATTGTCGCCCCATGTATTTGCCATGAACTGATGGGACCAGATGCCATGATCTTAGTTTTTTGAATGTTGAATTTTAAACCAGCTTTTTCACTCTCCTCTTTCACTTTCATTAAGGGACTCTTGAGTTCCTCTTCACTTTCTGCCATAAGGGTGGTATCATCTTCATATCTGAGGTTATTGATATTTCTCTCAGCAATCTTGATTCTAGCCTGTGCTTTATCCAGCCCGGCATTTCACATGATGTACTCTGCATGTAAGTTAAATAAGCAGGGTGACAATATACAGCCTTGATATACTCCTTTCCCAATTTAAAACCAGTCTGTCTTTCCATGTCTGGTTCTAACTTTTGCTTCTTGACCTGCATACAGATTTTTTAAGAGGCAGGTCAGGTGGCCTGCTATTCCCATCTCTTGAAGAATTTTCCACAGTTTGTTGTGATCTACATAGTCAAAGGCTTTAGCGTAGTCAATGAAGCAGAAGTAGATGTATTTCTGGAACTCTCTTGCTTTTTCATTGATCCAGGGGTTGTTGGCAATTTGAGCTCTGATTCGTCTGCCTTTTCTAAATCCAGCTTGAATATCTGGAAGTTCTTGGTTCACATACTATTGATGCCTAGCTTAGAGAATTTGGGGCATTACTTTGCTAGTGTGTGAGATGAGTGCAATCGTGTGGTAGTTTGAGCATTCTTTGGCATTGCGTTTCTTTGGGATTGGAATGAAAACTGACTTTTTCCAGTCCTGTGACCACTGCTGAGTTTTCCCAATTTGTTGGCATATTGAGAGCAGCACTTTCACAGCATCATCTTTCAGGATTTGAAATAGCTCAACTGGAATTCCATCACCTCCACTAGCTTTGTTTGTAGTGGTGCTTCCTAAGGCCCACTTGACTTCACATTCCAGGATGTCTGGCTCTAGGTGAGTGATCACAACCATCATGGTTATCTGGGTCATGAAGATCTTTTTTGTATAGTTCTTCTGTGTATTCTTGCCACCTCTTCTTAATATCCTCTGCTTCTGTTAGGTCCATGCCATTTCTGTCCTTTATTGTGCCCATCTTTGCATGAAATGTTCTCTTGGTATCTCTAATTTTCTTGAATAGCTCTCTAATCTTTCCCATTCTATTGTTTTCCTCTTTCTCTTTGCACTGATCACTGAGGAAGGCTTTCTCATCTCTCCTTGCTACTCTTTGGAACTCTGCATTCAGATGGATATATCTTTCCTTTTCTCCTTTGCCTTTCACTTCTCTTCTTTTCTCAGCTATTTGTAAGGTCTCCTCAGACAACCATGTTACATTCTTTTTCGTGGGAATGGTTTTGATCATGGCTGCCTGTACAATGTTATGAACCTCTGTCCATAGTTCTTCAGGCACTCTATCAGATCTAATCCCTTGGATCTATTTGTCACTTCTACTGTATAATCATAAGGGATTTGATTTAGGTCATACCTAAATCTGAGCTATCAAGGATGGAAATCAGTCCTGGATATTCATTGAAAGGACTGATGCTAAAACTGAAACTCCAATACTTTGGCCACCTGATGTGAAGAGCTGACTCATTTGAAAAGACCCTGATGTTGGGAAAGATTTCAGACAGGAAGAGAAGGGGAGGACAGATGATAAGATGGTTGGATGGCATCACCAACTCAATGAACATGAGTTTAAGCAAGAGTCGCAAAGAGTCAGACACAACTGAGCGACTGAACTGAACTGAATGGTCCAGTGGTTTTCCCCACTTTCTTTAACTGAGGTCTGAATTTTACAGTAAGGAGTTCATGATCTGAGCTACAGTCAGCTCCTGGTCTGTTTTTACTGACTATATAGAGCTTCTCTATCTTCAGCTGCAAAGAATATAATCAATCTGATTTCAGTATTAACCATCTGGTGATGTCCATGTGTAGAGTCGTCTCTTAGGTTGTTGGAAGAGGGTGTTTGCTATGACCAGTGGTAAAACTCTGTTGACCTTTAGTAAAACTCTGTTAGCCTTTGCCCTGCTTCATTTTGTACTCCAAGGCCAAACTTGCCTGTTATTCCAGCTATTTCTTGAATTCTTACTTTTGCATTCCAGCCCCCTGTGTTGAAACATTCATCTTTTTTTGGTGTTAGTTCTAGGAGGTCTTGTTAGTCGTTATAGAACCATTCAACTTCAGCTTCTTTGGAATTAGTGGTTGGGGTATAGACTCTGTTCTGAATAATCGAATGATAGCACAGTTATATCCCCACTACAATGTTTACTGTAGCTGGTGGACTATACGTGGGTGTGCGTGCCCTTGAATGAATACATATATGTGTCTGCATATTTGTACATGGTTGCAAACCTGACAAGAACTCATCTAAGTTGAAAGATCAACTAGAAAGCATGCTAGGTGTTTGCAAAATGAGTCCTGAGGATTTGGGGGCTCAGTGATCTAACTCCTAGAAGGGGAATCAGAAGTGATACTGAGAGCTGAAATTTGATTCCGAGTCAGTTTGTAAGCTAGTAATTTGTTCTCTGCTATTTACAGAAACTGTGTAATTTTTTTTTCACAGTTCCTTCAACATCCTGGTGAGGCTGCTGTTGTTTTCCATCTCATATAGGAAACAAACTAAATATGGAATGCCAAAGGGGTGCAATTATGTTAAAGAAAAGGGAGGTGGGGAATGATGGCTGAAGATCTCCGTGCTGGAGAGTCTTAGCAGTGCCAGGTTGAGTTCTAATTCTGGGTGAAACGGAGACCTACTTGGCAAGGACCTGTCTTAGTTGTGCCGGCACAGGAGGGCAAAACCTGAAATTCGAGCATGGGCAAGCTCTTCTCTGGGCCGTTCAGTTTACTTCTTTGATTCTTTTTTTTTGGCTGGCTCTGTTTGCTTGGCTCAAAATTTGTTTTTATTTTGGCATCACTGACTTCTTAGGGATCTTGAGATGATTCTGAATTTAACAGTATAGTTTCAGATGTTTTAAGTTTAGTACAGAGAAAACACTAGAAATCTCCATAAATAAAATATGGACAAGAAGGGTTCTTCAGCCATCAGAAAGGGAAAACAGATTGTGCCTGTATGTGTATATCTATAGTCACTGTAAACTTGTCTTGCCGTGCTGACCACAGAGTCATAGGTTACAGCTGATAATCACCCAAACTAGAAAATATTCTACAACATCTTTATTGGGATAGTAGGAATACATTACTTTGCCAACAAAGGTCGGTCTAGTCAAGGCTATGGTTTTTCCAGTGGTCACATATGGATGTGAGAGTTAGACTGTGACGAAAGCTGAGTGCCAAAAAATTGATGCTTTTGAACTGTGGTGTTGGAGAAGACTCTTGAGAGTCCCTTGGACTGCAAAGAAATCCAACCAGTCCATCCTAAAGGAGATCAGTCCTGGGTGTTCATTGGAAGGACTGATGCTGAAGCTGAAACTCCAATACTTTGGCCATCTCATGCGAAGAGCTGACTCATTGGAAAAGACCCTGATGCTGGGAAAGATTGAGGGCAGGAGGAGAAGGGGACGACAGAGGATGAGATGGCTGGATGGCATCACCGACTCAATGGACTTGGGATTGAGTAAACTCTGGGAGTTGGTGAGGGACAGGGAGGCCTGGCGTGCTGCGATTCATGGGGTTGCAAAGAGTCAGACACGACTCAGTGACTGAACTGAACTGAACTGAAGAAGATTGGAAAGAAAATATCAGAAAACTACTAATAAAAAGTAATCCAAGTGATCATCTTATAATAAAAATTAACCATGGCATTCTGAATTTGCAACATGGTGGTAATAATGGGAATACATTTCCCATTAAAAATGTCTAAAAGTGCTGAATATATTATAAAAACACTAATAAAAGATAGAGAGTCACATTAATTTTAGAAAAAAATAGCCTGTAATAAACTCATTGATAGAGATAAAGAGAGTCACTTCATAATGATAAAAGAGTTAGTTCACCAGGAATATATAACAATTTAAATTTTTTATTAACTTATTAATGCCATTTCATATTTTTAAACCCCAACATGACAGAATTTTAAGAGAAAATATTCAGGAGAAATATTCAAGTCTACTCTTTAACTGAGAGAGATTTTTAACATACCCCTCACAGAAACTGAAAAATCAAGCAGACAAAATAAATATGTAAGAAAATAGAAAATTTAAAAAAAATATAGCAAATAAGCTGGAAATAATAAACACTTAAGGACATTTCCACCCAACCAATACAGATGGCTCACTTTTTTCAAAAACAGGTAAAAGTGTACAAATTAGCTCTGTCATTTCCTGGCTTTCTGCACCTTGGGTTTGCTTTTAAACTCTGAATCTCCATTTCCTCACCTCTAGAATGATACTAATCGCAGTTACCTTGTAAGATTATTGGGAGGATTGCTTTAAGCAACGTATGTCAGGCAACTACTGAGGAAACAGTGTCTGTGCATTATCCTGGTACCGCCTTCACCCAAGTTTCAAAGAGAAGACCTTTCCTAAAGCTGTCCTAATGTATCGATGATTTGTAAAATGACCTTATATTCAATTTGTCCCTACTTTTTAAGGTTTTATACCATTTTCATGGTTTTTTTTTCTGCTTCTCTCCTATGCTTTACAGTCCAACATTTAACATCAAATACTTAATTCCAAAAGTTTCTGTTTCTGGTGCTTCACTCATCATCATTTTCCCATTCTGGACTTTCCACAGTTGTATTCTATTTTCTGAGCATAATAATGCCAGTTGCTGCTGGATAATAAGTGCACTAAGGTTTTCAAGTAGTTCTAAAATTCAAAAGAAGCTGTTTTATTCAGAGATCATCAATTTTTCCCCAAGTATATTTTCAGTTTTTATGAATTCCCACAGTTGCCAAATCCTGTCCAGGTAGTTTGCTCAAATGCTATCACTTTTCAAAAGTATCCATAGCAATCACTTAAAGTGTTCTGTTATTTTTTGTGTTTGCTTGCTTGTTTGCAGAGTATGGATTTAACTTAGCCAGAATATCAGCTCTTAGGAAGGCCCACAGTTAACTTCCCTCATATTCCTCCACAATTCTTAGCAAGCGTTAAATATGGTCAGTGCTCAATAAATATTTGTTAATCAGAAGCTTACCAGATGAGAGAAAGATCAAGGAAGGGGAAGGGGTGAGTGACAGCAAGAAGGCGGCATATGAAGGAGGCAGGCTGAAGCAGACCTCAAAGACTGTTTCGGAAAGCCCTGTAGGCGCAGTGAGTGATGGAGTGCAGACGGGGTGAGGTTGCGTGCAGGTCCTCGATGCTGTTGAGAAGGTAGAGTACAAGGCGGAGCTGCGAGCAGGCCGATTCAATTTTTTGTTAGTGGTGGCACAGACTATAAAATATTTATGTTCATATTCTAAATATGTATTCCCGGAGTAAATAAATAATTTACTGTTCAGGTTATAAATTATTTACTTAGTTATTCTAAATATATATATATATACTATTTGCATTTTGCTGAAAGTAAAACAGGGACTGCAAGGAGATCCAACCAGTCCATCCTAACGGAGATCAGTCCTGGGTGTTCATTGGAAGGACTGATGCTGAAGCTGAAACTCCAATCCTTTGGCCACCTGATGTGAAGATTTGACTCATTGGAAAAGACCCTGATGCTGGGAGGGATTGGGGGCAGGAGGAGAAGGGGACGGCAGAGGATGAGATGGCTGGATGTCATCACCGACGTGATGGGCATGAGTTTGAGTAAACTCTGGGAGTTGGTGATGGACAGGGAGGCCTGGTGTGCTGCGATTCTTGGGGTCGCAAAGAGTCAGACACGACTGAGCGACTGAACTGAACTGAACTGAACTGAACTGAAAAGAAAAAATAAATAAATCAAGACTTAAGCTACAAAAGGAAGTGTTCTATTAAAAAGAAAGGGAGAGCAGAAGACAGCCCCAAATACACTGCCTTCTTTGTCGAAAATACCAATTTTATCTGATAACCCCAGTGACCAACATGAATTTTGTGGATTTTGTTTGAAATTTTTGAGCTGGGTTTCTGGATTAGAAAATTTGATATCACAAAAACTTTTTAAAAAATTCCTTTAATTCCTTAAGGCTCGCCGTGACTTCAAAGCAATAGGTAAGATACTGTCCTGTTTGGGTCAGGTGCACCATCTAATGTGCTTTTGGGCTGGTTCATTCATTGGAAGCAGTCTGCCAAAGATTTCAGATCCCCAGCAATGACTTGGAGAAAAGCTTCTTCTTGAATAACCTTGCTGTCTTCTTAAGCATATCATCTGTTGGTTGGACAAACAATCCAGACTCATTCTCTTGGCAAGCGGAATTCTGAGTCAGAGTCGTTTGGGGACACATCTGTTCCCAATAACAAGCATGGAATCATGCCTTCTTGCCTCCCACATGCAGGCCTGAATGTACCCTTAACGTGGCCAGTGGGAGTTAAATTCTACGGTGATTAAGGGTGTGGATCTGCTGCACAGGATTCTCATCTCAATCCTTGAGACAAAGCCTGGACATTGAGTTATAAAGGAATGATTCTTTCCTGTGTGCCCACAGAACTTACTTCATACTGCATACTAACAAGAACATAGGCTCTTGAGATCTCCCTGTTTTATCTGGGTGATCTTGGGCAAGTTAATGTTTGTAGGCCTCTGTTTTCTGATCTTAAAAGGGTGATAATACTGGGTTGGCCAAAACATTCATGTGAGTTTTTCCATAATATGTTATGGAAAAACCTGACTAATTTTTTGGTCAACCCAATAATATTACATACCTTATGGGCTTGTTATAAGGAAAGAATGAGTTAAATCACACAAAACACTGGAGTAATGCTTTACATA
This sequence comes from Dama dama, assembly GCF_033118175.1. Lineage (NCBI taxonomy): Eukaryota > Metazoa > Chordata > Mammalia > Artiodactyla > Cervidae > Dama > Dama dama. The sequence goes on from NC_083689.1 coordinate 109,276,538, forward strand.
TAGTAAGTGTTCAGTGAATGTTAGTTATTATCATTGCTATTACTGATGCATAAGCATTTTCTCCATTAACCTTTGAGTTTTGTTTGAAAAAATAATTTTCCTCATTAATTTTGGTAACTAGCTGGGTCTTCATCATGCATGTGTGCTCAGTTGTGTCTGACTCTTTGGGACCCCATGGACTGGAGCCCACCAGGCTCCTCTGTCCATGGGACTGCCCAGGCAAGAACACTGGAATAGGTTTCCATTTCCTCCTCCAGGGGATCTTCCCCACCCAGGGATCAAACCTGCACCTCTTGCATCTTCTGCGTTGGCAGGCAGATTCTTTCCCACTGAGATACCTGGGAAGCCCCAGCAGGATATTGACCGTATCATATGATCAATAAATACTTCTAAATGAATGAATAAATGGCTATATATGAATAAATAATGAACAAATGAGCAGATGTCATGGGGTCAGCACTCTAGCACAGTGTGAATCCTGAATAGTTAAGAAATTTTTGTCCCAAACTTGGCTGGAAATTGAAAAGATGGTATCTGATTTCCCTATGCCATAGGCTAGAAATCTGTAAAAATTGATGCCCTCATAAAGGAGAAAATCTTGAACTTCTTGATAACCTTCTTACATTACTTTGTTGGGTCTTGCTTACAAGCTTCCTACCAGTGAACCCGTATTATGGACAACAGTCTCCGGGTGATACAGTTGTGGACGGCAGGACTCTCTCCTAAGCTTGATTGCTCTTACCACTCTCCAGGAACTCTGGCGTCACTGTGGTTTCCCAGTCCTCCCCTGGATTATAGTAACATCACTACCCGGAAACCCCTAGGACATGAAGTCTGATGAGGGGATAGCTGGTTAGAACTTGTGGCCGTCAGTGAGGGGACGCAATGGCAATCCTTCTCTCTGAACTTTCTGTAGACAACCCAAGGCCCAGATCTGGGCGCAGCTTAATCCAGTTGTCAACCTGTGAGTGGGCAGGTGAGGTGCCGCCTGGACGAGGGCCAGTGGAAAAATCTGTGCTATCAGGTGCCGATCATGACGGTAGGGGAGGAGGGAGCCCATCTTATCAACAGGCAAAAGCATCCTCAACTTGAGTGTCAGAGGGGAGCATGGAAGTCACTAAAAGAGAATCTGTCCTGTTAAGAGAGGCTTTCTGGTTCTGCTCATCTCTGCATGTATAAGAAGGGTGCCAAGAATAGTAATTGCTTTAAGTTTTAATCTGCCTGAAAGTCATTCTTGGCACTCATCCTCATCCTTTCCTGATACTCACTCTACCCCTGGGCCTTGCCAAGTCAGGGTCATTCACCTCACCTCTGGACTATCCCATAGGGAAAGAGTGATGGACACAATAAAGGAGTGAGACCAAGACTCAGGGCTGCGATGGCAAGGACCTCCACTTTCTGCAGCAGTCGATTGTAAAGCCGGATCAATGTTGTGATGTAAATGACCACCAAGTCAAAATACCCTCGTCTCAATTCTTTTTATTTTTAGCCATAAAGTTCCTAATAAGAATTTATGTGCTTCAATGCATTATTAATAGAGATCACGCTTTATGTCACTAAATTATTTGCTATCTATTTAGAGTTCAAAGTTATCATAGCTTTTGAGTTTTACTTTTTTGCTGCACCATGCAAGTTGCAGGATCATAGTTCTCCGACCAGGGACCAAACCTGGGCTCTGGCATTGGAAATGAAGAATCCTCCCTCCTGGACCACCAGGGAATTCCCTCCAAGTTCTCACAGCTTTTCACCACCTCTTTCTTGTTTTTCTCTAAAAAAATTATTTGATCTTTAAGAGTTAAAATGTTAATGGTGCTTTCCTTTAAGGTAGTGAATGATTTTTATTTGCTTTTGTGTGCTCTTGTGTACTTTCTAAATATTATACAAAGAACCTCCATCACTGTAGTAATCAGAAAATGCTATTAAAGTCATAATGGGATTGCAAAAGAAAAGCTCACAATGCTTCCCGTGAGGCCATCTCTGGCTTTCTTCCATGAAAACATTCTCTCTCTGCGTGTGAGTCACCAGAAATGGCTCAGTGCTTTGTTGTCTTATTTCATCACATCTCTTCTCCATGGCCTCACCTCATCCATCACCTCTGCTTACTCTTAAAATAAGACAGTTCATGGAGGGACAGAGAAAGATGCTATTTGTCAGTGAAGAAGTACGAAATACGTCTTCCAACTTTGTGGCCTTGATTGCTACTCTAGACACTCTAATGCACTGTTTACCCTCCCCCATCTGCTCAATTAACATTTTGTGGCTGGGCCTGAGCTGAAAGAGGAGAGCCAGGTACCTTCCCATGTCCTCCCTGCCCCCACCGTCGTCTCTAGACTGGGTGTCAGTGATGCTGTTTCTTCCTCCCATCTCCAAAATACATCGGAAATGCTGCTTGAGCTACCATAGCAAGTTCGACCTGGCCTAGCCATTAGCTCATGGCAACCAGTTTCCTGTCTCTTATGTTTACTTCTTAACAATTTAGAAGACAGCAAAGATGCCTTTTCTCTCCTCCTTACCTTTTCTGTTTCCACTGCTGACTCAACATCTGGGCTATGAGTTGCTTGGGGAGTGTTGCTGGCCTAGTAAGCAACTTGTTTGCCTTCTCCACCCTTGAATCTCCCTTTGGGAATTGATCCTTGGCTTTACTGAACCTGGTCCCCCACTATATAGAGCATCTGGGTGTGGCTGGGGCTTCACCAGACCTAATTCTTCTCCCATCCTTTCTTCCTCTTCACCTTTTGGAAAGAGAACCTTGCGACATCCTTTCTCATTGAAGAACATTCACAGTGAGACTGCTGGAAAGAGATTTCACAGTCAGTCTCCTAGGAAGGATATGGACAACAGCTGCCCATTAAGACAGGGAAAAGTTATATGCATTAGAGACTCAGATATTCCACACCCCCAGCTTCTGGAAACCCCACTGAGAGAAAACTGTCCTGACTCTGTTTAATCACTGCCTTTTCCCCTATTAGACGTGGTGTGATCAATGAAGAGGCATCCAGAATTCTCTCTGCTGGAACACCTTCCCCTTGTACAACTACCTGGCTGGACTCTACCCATCCTTCAAGATCCAGTTCAAACACCTATCTTCTTGAGAATTACTTTTTCCTGCCTTAACTCCAGTAACTACTTTTCTCCATGGCCCACTCCTCTTTAGCTCCAAACATGTACAACACCTTCTTTGTCACAGTCCTCACTAGAATGTAAGCACATTCAGGAAAAGTGTTGTGTCTTCCTTGTCTTCTTATCCTTGATATCTAGCATGAGCTTGGAGCACCTAGCTGTTTACAGCAGTAGAATCAGCAAGTGTGGGATGGATGGAGAAAGTTTTCTGACTCTGCTCACTCTGTTGAAGTGTCAAAGACAGAACCCAGGACAGGGGAGAAGGCCACACCGTCTCACAAAAATTCCTCATTGTGATTCATGTTCCCAGTTACCCAGTTACATCTCTTCCTTACTGGACATATGAGCTGCCAACAGGAACAAGTTTTCCTGAAAATGAAGTCCCTGCCCAGGCTCGGCGCTCCAGAGTAAGGTCCTCATCCTGGAAAGGGCTGAACTGTGCCCTGTTCTTCATGCCGATGGTCAGCCCTGAGCCTTCTGATGCAACTTTCATTTTGGTCGCCGTTCTGATTCTCCTAGTCTTGGCAGGAGAAGAGTGGGTAAGAGAAAAGTCTCTCATGTTCCACGGCAGCTTGGCAGTCACTCCCAGCTCGGGGAATCCGGAGACCATCCCAGCTCTGTCTGTGCCGTGGCCTAGCTCCAAGTGTTTTAGTCTAAAAACTGAGCTCCGTCCCTGTGTGAGTCAAGCAGGCGCTTTGCACACACTCTCTTGCCGGCTTTGTTCCCAGAATAGGAACACCAGCTCTCTACGGGCTCCCTGAGAGCATCATTGTGTTTTTCAAAGGAAGAAGGTAACAGCCAGCAAAGGGCAGTGATTACCCAAGGACACACAGCATTTAGTAGTAAAAACGGGAGCAAAACAAGAGGCCAGCTCTCCTGACCCCCATCTAGTGCTTGATCTGAACATCCTGGGCTGAACGTTCTAGCCTGGAGGAGTATTCACGGCTGAGCATGGAGTGGGAAGGAAAAGAGCAAGCTTCCCCACTACCCAAATGGAGGTGGAGACAGGGAGAATTCCACAAACACCAGCATCTGACCTTAGGCAGCTATGGAGTCTCTCTGGACCTTAGTTTTCTTATCTTTCAAGTGCGGATGATAACAGCCACCCTACCGACTGTTTGGAAGGTGAGGTGACATCATGTCAAACAGTGCCTGACGCGGAGCCGGCTCGGGGCCGACGCTCAGTGAACAGGGCCTGCCATCATCAAGGGGCAGGCTGTCCAGCTCTGCTCCCCTTCCAGCTCCAGAGAGCTTCCCCCGGGGGCGATTGAGGCCGCAGCCCACAGGCTTCCAAGCAGCGGCTCAGGACACGTGTGTGAGGGTTGGAGAAAAATCCAGTGTGTGTGAAAACAGCCAAATTCCCTGGAAGCCCAATTGTTTGCGCTGTTTATTCATAGCCCTCTCCTCCTCCTCCCCCTCCCCCCGCCTCAGCAAAAAACTAGGATCTGACTTGAGGTATCGCCCTGGGCAGGCGGGGCCCTGCGTGTTTCAGCAGGGGGTGGCTCGTGCATAAAGCATCCTGGCCTCCAAAGGGGGCCTGGCCGGCTGCCCGCTCTCCGCTTCCCTCTGTATCTCCCATCATTATCCATAAAAGCCTTCATTATGGTTTGGGTCCCCTTTATTGCACCTATAAATAAAATCTGACAAAATTGTAAGTAAATCCTTTAGTGGTAAAAGCTGAGAGGAGCGGGCAAAAATTAATTTTATGCATGAAGAAGTTCATTAAGCAGCTTCACGGAAATAAAAGGAACGGGCATCGGAGACTGGCGGGGTGCGGGCTTCTCCAGAGCACGGGTCCCACGGCCTTGGCGGGGAGGTGCGGGGGGCGGGCGGGGTGGGGAGAGGGCAGCAACATGCTCCCGCAGCCCTGGTGGCACCAAGGATCACGCTTGGCACCAGAGACAGGCCTTCGGGAAAGGCGCTGGTTTGGGTTTCAGAGGCAGGCAAAGCCGAGCCCCAGGGCTCCGGAGAAAAGACGGCCGCGGCCAGCGCGCGCTCCTTGGAGCCTCTCTGGGCTGCCTCGTCGCTCAGTCGCTCAACGTGTGCAACTCCTTGCAACCCCAGGCTCTGCAGCACGCAGACTTCCCTGTCTTCACCATCTTCCGGAATGTCCCCAAACGCATGTGCGTTGAGTCAGTGATGCCATCCAACCACCTCATCCTTTGCCCAGGGCCAATCTTAACTCCTGTAGGATAAAGGATGGGGCGCAGGAGATCCAGAATTCATCTGCTAGGGATAAGAAATACACGGTAGGTTCCAGTGCTCTGCCGGTGAGGCCCAAGCATCACTGACTAATTCCAGATTCATTCTCAATTGAGGGATATTATGCATTTTTTTTCACTATGATATTTCTGATTTTGATGCATATAGTATGGAATCAATAATCCATTTAAAAGGGTCTGTTTCCCCTCCTGAAAAAGGAGCTGTTGACATAGAGGCAAAAGTAATGTCTTGAGTTCATCTCCTCCCACCAGCTTTCTGCTTTGAGCCATTGTATGTTCTAGTCTATGCCGTTCATCAACACACGATGAGTTTGCTTTCGATGGAAAATAACTCTGTCAGCTATTTGTGATTTCAGTGAATTAAGACCATTTCAGGCACAAGTTGCTTATCGCTGACAGTTTTGATTGGTTGACTATGTGTGTAAATACAATAGATTTTAACACATAATACAGCCTCAAAAACAAGCTGGAATCAAAACTGCCAGGAGAAATATCAATAACCTCAGATGTGCAGATGACACCCCTCTTATGGCAGAAAGTGAAGAGGAACTAAAGAACCTCTTGATGAAAGAGAAGAATTTAAAAAGTGGCTTAAAATTTTGTTAAGGATTTTTGCATCTATGTTCATCAGTAATATTGGCCTGTAGTTTTCTTTTTTTGTGGCATCCTTGTCTGGTTTTGGTATTAGGATGATGGTGGCCTCATAGAATGAGTTTGGAAGTTTGCCTTCTTCTGCAATTTTCTGGAAGAGTTTGAGTAAGATAGGTGTTAGCTCTTCTCTATATTTTTGCTAGAATTCAGCTGTGAAGCCATCTGGTCCTGGGCTTTTGTTTGCTGGAAGATTTCTGATTACAGTTTTGATTTCTGTGCTTGTGATGGGTCTGTTAAGATCTTCTATTTCTTCCTGGTTCAGTTTTGGAAAGTTATAAATTTCTAAGAATTTGTCCATTTCTTCCAAGTTGTCCATTTTATTGGCATAGAGCTGCTGGTAGTAGTCTCTTATGATCCTTTGTATTTCAGAGTTGTCTATTGTGATCTCTCCATTTTCATTTCTAATTTTGTTGATTTGGTTCTTCTCCCTTTGTTTCTTGATGAGTCTGGCTAACGGCTTGTCAATTTTATTTACCTTTTCAAAAAAACAACTTTTAGCTTTGTTGATTTTTGCTATGGTCTCTTTTGTTTCTTTTGCATTTATTTCTGCCCTAATTTTTAAGATTTCTTTCCCTCTACTAACCCTGGGGTTCTTCATTCCTTCCTTCTCTAGTTGCTTTAGGTGTAGAGTTAGGTTATTTATTTGACTTTTTTCTTGTTTCTTGAGGTAAGCCTATATTGCTATGAACCTTCCCCTTAGCACTGCTCTTACAGTGTCCCATAGGTTTTGGGTTGCTGTGTTTTCATTTTCATTTGTTTCTATGCATATTTTGATTTCTTTTTTGGTTTCTTCTATGATTTGTTGGTTATTCAGAAGCGTGTTATTTAGCCTCCATATGTTTGAATTTTTAATACTTTTTTTCCTGTAATTGAGATCTAATCTTACTGCATTGTGGTCAGAAAAGATGACTGGAATGATTTCAATTTTTTTGAATTTCCCAAGGCTAGATTTATGGCCCAGGATGTGATCTATTCTGGAGAAGGTTCCATGTGCACTTGAGAAAAAGGTGAAATCCCACTTCTGGGCATACACACTGAGGAAACCAGATCTGAAAGAGACACGTGTACCCCAGTGTTCATCGCAGCACTGTTTATAATAGCCAGGACATGGAAGCAACCTAGATGCCCATCAGCAGACGAATGGATAAGGAAGCTGTGGTACATATACACAATGGAATATTACTCAGCCATTAAAAAGAATTCATTTGAATCAGTTCTAATGAAATGGATGAAACTGGAGCCCATTATACAGAGTGAAGTAAGCCAGAAAGATAAACACCAATACAGTATACTAATGCATATATATGGGATTTAAAAAGATGGTAACAATAACCCAATATGCAAAACAGAAAAAGAGACACAGATGTACAGAACAGACTTTTGGACTCTGTGGGAGAAGGCGAGGGTGGGATGTTCTGAGAGAATAGCATTAAAACAAGTATACTATTAAGGGTGAAATAGACCACCAGCCCAGGTTGGATGCATGAGACAAGTGCTCAGGGCTGGTGCACTGGGAAGACCCAGAGGGATGGGATAGGGAGGGAGGCAGGAGGGGGGATTGGGATGGGGAACACATGTAAATCCATGGCTGATTCATGTCAATGTATGGCAAAATCCACTACAATATTGTAAAGTAATTAGCCTCCAACTAATAAAAATAAATTAAAAATAAATAAATAAATAAAAAGTGGCTTAACACTCAACATTCAAAAAATGAAGATCATGGCATCCGGTCCTATCACTTCATGTCAAATCGATGGGGAAACAGTGGAAACAGTGACAGACTTTATTTTCTTGGGTGCCAAAATCACTACAGATGGTGATTGCAGCCATGAAATTAAAAGATGCTTATTCTTTGGAAGAAAAGCTATGACCAACCTAGACAGCATATTAAAAAGCAGACACATTACTTTGCCGACAAAGGTCCTTCTAGTCTAGGCTATGGTTTTTCCAGTGGTCAAGTATCAGATCAGTTCAGCTCAGTCGTGTCAGACTCCCTGCAACCCCAAGGACTACAGCACGCCAGGCCTCCCTGTCGATCACCAACTCCCGGAGTTGACTCAAACTCATGTCCATAGAGTTGGTGATGCCATCCAACCATCTCATCCTCTGTTGTCCCCTTCACCCCGTCTTTAATCTTTCCCAGTATCAGGGTCTTTTCAAATGAGTCAACTCAGCGTGAGGTGGCCAAAGTATTGGAGTTTCAGTCACAACATCAGTCCTTTCAATGAACACTCAGGACTGACTTCCTTTAGGATGGACTGGTTGGATCTCCTTGCAGTCCAAGGGACTCTCAAGAGTCTTCCCCAATATCACAGTTCAAAAGCATCAATTTTTCAGTGCTCAGCTTTCTTCACAATCCAACACTCACATCCATACATGACTACTGTAAAATCCATTGCCTTGACTAGACAGACCTTTGTTGGCAAAGTAATGTCTCTGCTTTTTAATATGCTGTCTAGGTTGGCCATAACTTTCCTTCCAAGGAGTAAGCGTCTTTTAATTTCATGGCTGCAGTCACTATCTGCAGTGATGTTGGAGCCCAGAAAAATAAAGTCATCCACTGTTTCCATTGTTTCCTCATCTATTTGCCATGAAGTAATGGGACCAGATGCCATGATCTTAGTTTTCTGAATGTTGAGCTTTAAGCCAACTTTTTCACTCTCTTCTTTTACTTTCATCAAGAGACCCATTAGTTCTTTACTTTCTGCCATAAGGGTTGTGATGTCTGCATAGCTGAGGTTATTGATATTTCTCCCGGCAGTCTTGATTCCAGCTTGTGCTTCATCCAGCCCAACATTTCTCATGATGTACTCTGCATATAAGTTAAATAAGCAGGGTGACAATATACAGCCTTGACGTACTCATTTTCCTATTTGGAACCAGTCTGTTGTTCCATGTCCAGTTCTAACTCTTGCTTCCTGACCTGCATACAGGGTTCTCAAGAGGCATGTCAGGTGGTCTGATATTCCCATCTGTTTCAGAAATTTCCAGAATTTGTTGTGATCCACACAGTCAAAGGCTTTGGCATAGTCAATAAAGCAGAAAGAGATGCTTTTCTGGAACTCTCTTGCTTTTTTGATGATCCAGAAGATATTGGCAATTTGATCTCTGGTTCCTCTGCCTTTTCTAAAAATAGCTTGAACATCTTGAAGTTCCTGGTTCACGTATTGCTGAAGCCTGGCTTGGAGAATTTTGAGCATTACTTTACTAGCGTGTGAGATGAGTACAATTGTGCAATAGTTTGAGCATTCTTTGGCATTGCCTTTCTTTGGGACTGAAATGAAAACTGACTTTTCCAATCCTGTGGCCCCTGCTGAGTTTTCCAAATTTGCTGGCATATGGAATGCAGCCCTTTCACACATCATCTTTTAGGATCTGAAATATCTCAACTGTAATTCCATCACCTCCACTAGCTTTGTTCGTAGCGATGCTTTCTAAGGCCCACTTGACTTTAAGTATAGATGTGAGAATTGGACCATAAAGAAAGCTGAGCATGAAAGAATTGATGCTTTTGAACTGTGGTGTTGGAGAAGACTCTTGAGTGTCCCTTGGACTGCAAGGAGATCAAACCAGTCAATCCTAGAGGAAATCAACCTTGAATATCCATTCAAGGACTGATGTTGAGGCTGAAACCCCAATAGTTTGGCCACCTTATGTGAAGAGCCAACTCATTAGTAAAGACCCTGATGCTGGGAAAGACTGAAGGTGGGAGGAGAAGGGGACGACAGAGGATGAGATGGTTGGATGGCATCACCGACTCGATGGACATGAGTTTGAGCAGGCTCTGGGAGATGGTGAAGGACAGGGAAGCCTAGCGTGCTGCAGTCCACGGGGCTGCAAAGAGTCAGACATGACTGAGCGACTAAACAGCAACAGCCTGAAGAAAAGATCCGGTTTTAAGAAAATACTGTCTTTTATTTCCCAGCGTGGTGTTCATCTCATAAAGAGTAGGCAATCAGAAATAATGGGAGTTATATTGGGTATCAGAGAAAACAAGCAATAGCCACAATAATAAAGACAGAAGGAGAGAGCAGTCCTTCAACAACAGTCCTTATTGATGCTAAACTGTTTCAGAGAAATTCCATCTGTAAATATCTGAAACATACTAGGGAGACACTCAACATTCTGCCACTTGCCCCTCTGACTTCGACAGGACAGAAATAGTATTTGAATGATGTCAGTGGGGAATTGAATTCAGAAGCAGGAGGAAGTTCAGACTGAGTTCGATTCCCAGTTCCATCTCTTAGCCAGTCTGAGACCTTGTGTGAAACAGGTAATCTTTCTGGGCATCAGTCTCCCCCATGTTCCTTTGAGGATTGTGGAAAGCCAGGCAGCCTGTTCTACCAGAGGCTCTCCATAAATGACAGCTCTTCCGAGTCTTCAGGGAGCTGAGATTGGATGTGTAAGGTGAACCAGATTGTAATCTCTGGGTCTTTTCCAACCACTTGCATCTGACTACTCCTTCATCTCACTGCATATCTTCTGTTCCATATGTCATGCCTTCGCTTTCATGAAAGTACCACAGTGATCACAGTGATTAGAATAAAGAGCAAATACATTTTTGAAATGTCAGCCCCAGAGCATTGTTTGGATATGGCTTCCAAGTTCCTTTCCAGATTGTTTTCAAAGAATTCAATTTTCTTTCTTAACTATGCTTGCTGATCAAGGCACCAGCTTCATTGGTTGGGGATGCCTTTGGCTTTATAAAACTCTTTCTTCATCATAAGCCCCCACGTAATTACCTTGTTCTCCATTGCTGGGTTTGCCTTTTGTTTTGTCTGTGAGCAAAAAAAGGTATTATTTTAGCTATTAATACCTCATAAAATGAAAAAACAAACAAAATAAACCTTCTAAAATCTAACTAACTCTCATGCCTACAACTTATTAGAGAAATATCCATGACATTCTGTGTAAGTTGTTTGCTGCTTTTTATGCTTGAAAACAGACTTAACGCTTTGAAAAATGCTTTCTTCTTGGTCCTTTTTCATTCTTGTCTACCTCATTGAAACATTGCTTGACAAAGGTGAAAGAAACTTCAGGGTTTTCCGAACCAGCTGTACATCCTACCTTTTGTAGGGAGTTAGGGGAAAAAAACAGCATCTTGGAATTCACCCCCAAGCACCCAGTATAGCTTGGGAATTTCTTAAATTACCCATGTGCAACTGTTTCATGAATTTGTATTTGGAGAACATTGAGCTGGTCCAAACCCTACATTTCATAGTTAAGGGAATTAAGAGACAAAAGGGTGAAAACAACTGTCAAAGTGGCTCAGCTGGATAATGGCAGAACAGGCTTCTGACTCCCAGGGCCATTCTGAATCCCACTTACATACAGCTCCTTCAAACAATTGGTGTTGATACTCTTTGGGAATTTTAAAATGATTTCTTTAACATGTGACTGAAAATGTAGACTCTAATGCTTATTCTAAATCATAGAAAAGAACACTGCAATATCATAATGGCAAAAAAAAAAAAAAAAAGAAATACCCAGATCACTGGGTAATATGCTTCCAAAAGAACCCAAGAGATTCTCAAGAGAAAATGGACAAGACTGAGGAAATTCCTTGAATGCACCTCACTTATCTCACTGACTCAATGGGCCTTGAGATGACCAACCAAGCTATCTTTGCTCATTTAACCACCACTGGTCCACATACTGTGGAACCTGTGTAGTAAGTGGTCACCCTTTGACATGACTGGTTGAGCTGAGGTGGAACAAAGATGTCCTCTCACAAATCTTTAAGAAACCAGGTTATGGCAGCTGTGGAATCTGGCTGCTCCTTCCCCTTCATTTTCCATTTCTGCCTTCTCCTCTTCAGACTGGGCCTGGCAGAGCAGCTGGCCTTAGGGCCGATGGTGGCTCCTGAGTCTGTCCTCAGACTGTTCTCACGCTCTCTGGGTGGGCGGCAGCCCTCTCTGCTCCTCTCTGGCTTGGCTTTTTCATGACCGTTTCAGAAATTAATCCTTTTGTACATTTTTAAAGTTTGAATGTCTTGAGTTCCCCTGAAGAAATTTAATGTAAAGACAATTTATTTATAAGGCCTTATTAAATTCTCAGCCTCAACTTCCTCTTGGGCAAAATGGAGAACTTAACCATGAGCAAGGTATTTGGTCACCAATGCAAGTCAATAATAATAACCTGACAACTACTGAGGGCTCCATTTTATTCCTAATTATTAATAATATCTCCTAATTATATTAACAATTTTGATACAGAAGTGTTTTTCTTATGAAAGTTTCCAAATCCCTCTACCATATTAAAAAACAAATATGCTCAGCTTGCAGAATTTGCAGCTTTTTAATCTATGTTCCAAAAGAATCCCGTGTTGGGAAGTATATTTCTTCAGTGTGTTCATCACAATGTGTTGTAATTAGTTGTTTTTAGGTCCTTCTTTTTACCAGATTTTGAACTCCTCAAGGCCAAATGCCATGATATATTAATTTCTGCATCCTTGAGAGCCTAATGCAATGCCTGGCCCATGGTAGCTGTTCAGAAAATGCTTGTTGAATGAAAGAAGAAAAGGTCTCAGGCTTAAGAAGACAATGGTAGTCATGACAGCCCACACAAAACTCCCAGTTTAAAAATCATTATTCTGTCTTTGAGTTTCAGTTTTCCAAGTTACAAAGGAATGATAATCAGTTTTGTCCTCTTCCTGTCTGCCTTGTAACTCACACTGCTGTGGGTTATAAACCTTGGCAGGGATAAGGCAAGAAGCCATTCTGTCAAACTTGGCAACTTGCTATAAATTTGAAAAACAGGTCTATTCAGTTTAAAAAAAATTAAAAAATAAAAAAAGAGGCAATCTGGGCTTCCTCTTCTCTTCACTGGAGTCAGGGAGTTACAACATTTTTTTCAGGCTTCATCTTACTCCCCTCTGTTATCAGAGAATAGGGAAATCAGCTTCGATGGGGATTTATTTTAAGCTGGTGCTCTACAGCAGTGTGGCCATTTGCTGCAGAGGAAATTGTTTACCAAAAAAAAAAGAACCTCTGTAGAATTTAGACGCACTTCATGGACTTTTTGGTTTAATGGTGGCTCCTATGAAGGCACAAATGATCTACACATTCATCCAATAAATAATTGTTAAGGATCCAGTAAATGAAGCCAAGATTTTTCTTTACAGTTAGTTCTGGAGATAAAGCATGGGGTAAGCAGAAGAGACATCCTGGTCTTTGGAGCTTTAACAGATAGATATTTAATTCTCCTTTGCCATTGTAGAGTCAGCAGCTGTTGCAGATTAGCTCCTAGAAGCCCTCAGGGGTCTTGTCTTCAGGCCCTGGCAGGTAGGCGTGGGCCACCTCGAAGCTTCCTGGGGAGAAAAAGCAGAGGTCGCCTGCTGTACCTCACAAGCTCCACCCTAAATGCACTCCTGTTCATCTTGCTGACTGTGAAACTGAACTCAAATAGAGCCTGCCCTCTGTGATTTGCTCCTTTCTCTTAATGATTTCCAAAAGGTAACAGGAGAACAGAAAATAGAGGAACAAAAGAAGAAAAGAAGATACACCCTAAGTAGTTTTTAAACGATTCATCTGGAAAGCTTATGCACAGCTGCCTGTGTGTCTGAAGGCCATTACCAGTTCCTGGAAGGATAATATCCCCACTTCCTATTTGCTGCATTTATCTTCTCTGCTTGGCAGGAAAAAACCATTCTGCTTTGCCTTGCAGGAGATCAGGGACCAATTTTCATCTCACCTGCTTTCATTCGAGCTCATACCACCACCTAGTAGGGCGCTGGGCATGTAGGGCTCAGTAAATATTTATATACTTTACTCAGTGGTGCTATTTTCCTGGGTACCAATCAAAACAAGACAAAGTCGCTTGAGTCAGAGAGATCTGCAGGAGTGGTTAGGGGGATTCTAGGCATCTTTAGGGGAGCAGCACACCGTACCAGGTCAGAGTCACCTTTTCACAGTAAGTGTGACTCTTTCTAACCCAAATCAATACTCTCGCTCTAATGTTTACCATTCCCAGATGACTTCTTGTGGAGCTTTGTAAAGAGTAGAATGACTTACTGGGTTCTGTCCTGACACTGTGTGACCTCAGGAAAATTACTTAACTTGGTTGGACATTTATTTCTTTATCTGTGCAGCTTGGAACAGATCATCTCCAAGAGTAGAAAGGCTGAGGATTTCTCTTGGTACCAATACTGCTCCGTTGACAGGTCCTGCCTGGAGCACGGTACTTTTAAAAGTTGGGAGGCCACATTTTGGCTCAGAAAATGAATATGATGTCTATTGTCTGGGTGGAAGGATGAGTTTGCAAATTGAGGGTTGTGCATACACTGGTTGTGTTCTTACTAGGTGTGTGGCCATGGACAAATTACTAAATTGATTTTCTCATCTGTAAATGAGTGTAACAATATCTACTTTGCAAAGTTGACATGAGAATTAAATATGATGATCCATGTAAAGCACTTAGTGCAGTGACTGGATCATGGTGTACACCCAGTAAATGTTACCTACTGTTATTTTCGTTGTTGTTAACATCACATTTCAAGTATGTATACCTAAGATCTCTTTCTCAAGTAGCTCAGTGGTAAAGAGTCCACCTTCCAAGCAGAAGATGTGGGCTCGATCCCTGGGTTGGGAAGATCCTCTGCAGAAGGAAATGGCAAACAACTCCCATATTCTTGTCTGGGAAATCCCAAGGACAGAAGAGCCTGGTGGGCTATAGTCCATGTGTCGCAAAAGACATGACTGGACATGATTAGCAACTAAAACAAACAACAAACAAAAGACCTCTTTCAGCTCTGATATTTAATTACAATAAGCCAGTATTTGCACTTGATGAAAAGTAGTGGGTCAGCCTGGGCTTCGCTAGTGGTTAAGACTGTAAGGAATCCACCTGCAATGTATGAAACACAGGTTCAATCTCTGGGTTGGGAAAATCTCCTGGATAAAGGGATGGCTACCCATTCCTGTATTCTTACCTGGAGAATCCCATGGACAGAGGAGTCTAGTGGGCTACAGTCCATGGGGTCTCAAAGAGTTGAACATGACTGAAGTGACTTAGCACATGTTAGATCAGCCTAAGGGCATGCACTGAAATATTTGATTTTGGATAATCTGTTAAGTGTCATTAGTGATTTGACACTGGATGTCAGGAGCAATCATTCTGCATAGGAGGCTGCAAAGAAGTAAATGCTATTCCTATATCAAGTGGACTTCAAGTGCTAATGATTAATGCAGCTGGGATTCAGTCTTCTTTGTGCTCTTCATTTATTTATGAATTCTGTAGTTTGTCCATCCTAAAGGAGATCAGTCCTGAGTGTTCACTGGAAGGACTGATGTTGAAGATGAAACTCCAATACTTTGGCCACCTGATGCGAAGAACTGACTCATTTGAAAAGACCCTGATGCTGGGAAAGATTGAAGGCAGGAGGAGAAGGGTACAACAGAGGATGACATGGTTGGATGGCATCACCGACTCAATGGACATGAGTCTGAGTCAACTCCGGGAGTTGGTGATGGACAGGGAGGCCTGGCGTGCTGCAGTCCATGGGGTCAAGAGTCAGACACGAATGAGCGACTGAACTGAACTGATAGTGAATTACAGACACTGTTGTAGATGCTGGAGATGCAGTGATAATTGAAGTAGACAAGATTCCTGCTCTCAAACAGTTTAATTCTGGTAAGGGCAACAGGCAAAAAATAAGTAAACAAATAAAGGTCAGTCTCAGATCGTGATGCGCGCTGTGAAGACAGTTACACAGTCATGTGACCATGTGTACTAGACAGTGCGTGTTCAGCAAAGGCTTCTGCAAGAGCAAATACTTGAGCTGAATGCTGATTCATAAGTAGGAATCAGCTACTTGAGGATATGAGGAAAATTGTTTCTTGGGGACAGCGGGCCCTCATGTAGGAACTTGTTGTAATCAAGGAACAGATAGAAGCCCAGTGTGGTTGGGGTAGAGTTAGCTCAGAGAAGAATGATAAGGGCTGAGATGGAGAGTAATGTTGGGTCTGATGGTTTGGGGCATCAGAAGTCCTGATTAGAAGTCTAGATTTCATTCCAAATGTATTGAGAAGCCATTTGAATGCTGTCAGCAGGGAAGCGCTCTCTGGTTTCTTTGTGGCAAATGGATGCTAGTGGACAAAAGTGGAATCAGTTGAATTAGTTGCCACTAATCCAGCTAAAAGCTGAAGGGGGTTGGAAGGTAAAGAGAATGGATAGATCTGAGATATGTAGCAGACTGAAGTCGCTCAGTCATGTCCAACTCTTTGCAACTCCAAGGACTGTAGCCTACCAGGTTTCTCTGTCCCTTGGATTTCCCAGGCAAGAGTACTGGAGTCGGTTGCCATTTCCTTCTCCAGGAGATCTTCCCAACCCAGGGATTGAACCTAGGTCTCCCGCATTGTAGGCAGATGCTTTACCATCTGAGCCATGGTGGAGGTGAAAAGATCAGCTTTCAAAACTGCTTATTGTCTTATCTAGTGTGACATTTGCCCCATATCTGAAAACTTCTTTAAGGTCCCAAGTCCACTATTTCCACAAGTATTTTCCTTCATCTGTAACTATTCTGCTTGGTGTTCTGGAAGCCTGAATCAATCAGTACAGCTTTTCTGAGCATTTGTCTTGGAAAGAAGTTTCTCCCATGCAGCTCACATACTGAGAGACCAAATCAATGGGCAGCACCAAAATAAATGTCCATGCTTGCTCTCTTGGAGGTGTTAGTATGATTGTTGTTGTTCTTCTACAAGAAATTACTTCAAGTTCATAGCAAGGGATTGAATGCCCATTAAGACACTCACTTGTTAGCGAAGGAACATGAAGGAAGCTAGATTTTTAAGCCAAAGTGAAAGCAAAGTGAAACAAAGACGTCTCAAAACTTGCGACATCCCCCCTGCTTGACTGGCCCTGAGTGTGTGGGCTCCCTGCTTCCTACCTTCCTTTAGAGTGCTAGAGATTGCATTTGTCAATTTGCAGGGACTAACTTGCTCAGAAGAAACTTTAATCCTAATACTAATACATTGGTCTCTGCTACAATGCTTTTGAGATATCGGGTATTCCTGCCATTCTCCAGGAATGGTTGAGAGATCCAGTCCCTCCACATCTCATGGAGATGGATGGTGCAGCCCTCCTGTTACTGGCCTCCCTTATCTGTCACTGGCAGAACTATCTATGGACCTGCTTCTCCAGCCTAGTTTGACTTTCATCACGGGCAGTTTGGCTGTTTATTAGTATAGAATGTATAATTGGAATTTTCTAGAATTGGTGGAAATGTCATACAATGACTGTTTTATATCTAACTTCTTTTACTGAGCATAAATACTTCAGATTCATCCATTTGTGTATTAATAGGTCTTTCGATGGCTGAGTAGTAAGTAATTCAGTGTGTTTCTGTGTGTCTCTCTCTGTGTCTATGTATCACAATTCATCCATTCACCATTTTGTGGGCATTTGGATTGTTTCTAGTTTTAGGCTATTACCAATGAAGATATTATGAATATTTGTGTACAAGTTTTTATGTGCACACATGCTTTTATTTCTCTTGAATAAATACCCAGGAATGAAATGTCAGTGTCACATTGTAGGGATATGTTTCATTTTTTAAGAAACAAAAATATTTTCCAAAGAAGTTTTACCATTTATCATCAGCCATGCATAAAAGGTCCAGCTGCTCCATGTCATCCCAAACACTCGATGTGGCCAAAAACCAGTATAGTCAGGCCGCCCCAGCTCTGGTAACACACATTTACAGTTCATGATCCAGTGGAAAAGACAAATCAAACATCTCCTTTCTAATAGCATATATAAAACATTGGGAGATAATTCTATCATGTGCCAATCATCGTCCTGTGATATTCTTTACCAAGAGAGGAGAGATATAATCATGGGAATTTCCATCATGGCCACAGAAAATAGGGGAGAAAAAGTTCCCTAAAGCTTGGAAGGGTTATTACCAGTGTAAGAGAGAGAAGGGATCTAGACAAGCAGAACACTTGATGTTACAGTATTTCCTTGAGTCTAAGGAGTTTGAGGGAGAGAGTAGTAGCAATATCCAATAAAGTTCATGAGTGATCCACAACGTTGACAATATAAACCTGGCTTTCTCTGTCTGTAAAAACTAACATAAGAAGGGGAAGGGTGGTTCTCAAGTTGAAAGACTGAAGTAAGGACCCCGCGTGATCACCCAGAAGTGCTAAGTAGGCTGTAATAAATGTTCCCGGGAATAATTCTCTGAATAATTTTCTGAGCCAAGGGGTTAACCAAGACAGTGGCTTTTTAGTATGTCCTGAAAGCTTGAGAGTGCCTGCTGGGAATTCATGCTTTAACACTTAACTGATGACTTTTAGTTATGATTATAAGATTCTATCAGTGGATTATTTACATTCTGTTCAGTTCAGTTCAGTCGCTCAGTCGTGTCCAACTCTTCATGACCCCATGAGCCGCAGCATGCCAGGCCTTCCTGTCCATCACCAACTCCCGGAGTTTACTCAAACTCATGTCCACTGAGTTGGTGATGCCATCCAACCATCTCATCCTCTGTCGTCCCCTTCTCCTCCCACCTTCAATCTTTCCCAGCATCAGGGTCTTTTCAAATGAGTCAGTTCTCTGCATCAGGTGGTCAAAGAATTGGAGCTTCAGCTTCAACATCAGTCCTTCCAATGAACACTCAGGACTGATTTCCTTTAGGATGGACCGGTTGGATCTTCTTGCAGTCCAAGGGACTCTCAAGAGTCTTCTCCAACACCACAGTTCAGAAGCATCAATTCTTCAATGCTCAGCTTTCTTTATAGTTCAACTTTCACATCCATACATGACCACTGGAAAAACCATAGCCTTGACTAGACGGACCTTTGTTGGCAAAGTGATGCCTCTGCTTTTTAATATGCTGTCTAGGTTGGTCATAGCTTTTCTTCCAAGGAGTAAGTGTCTTTTAATTTCATTTAATTGTGTCACCAATTGCAGTGATGTTGGAGCCCCCCAAAATAAAGTCTGCCACTCTTTCCATTGTTTCCCCATCTATTTGCCATGAAGTAATGGGACCAGATGCCATGATCTTAGTTTTTTGAATGTTGAATTTTAAGCCAACTTTCTCACTCTTCTCTTTCACTTTCATCAAGAGTCTCTTTAGTTCCTCTTCACTTTCTGCCTTAAGGGTGGTGTCATCTGCATATCTGAGGTTATTGATATTTCTCCTGGCAATCTTGATTCCAGCTTGTGCTTCTTCCAGCCCAGCGTTTCTCACGATGTATTCTGCATATAAGTTAAATAAGCAGGGTGACAATATACAGCCTTGATGTACTCCTTTTCCTATTTAGAATCAGTCTGTTTTTCCATGTCCAGTTCTAACTGTTGCTTCCTGACCTGCATATAGGTTTCTCAAGAGGCAGGTCAGGTGGTCTGGTATTCCCATCTCTTTGAGAATTTTCCAGCTTATTATGATCCACACAGTCAAAGGCTTTGGCATAAATAGCATTTACATAGCATGGAAATTAATAAGTTCAAGAACTATTTCATTACCCTCCAATTGAAGCTAGCCCTAGCCCTGACATTCAGAGGGATTCTGTGTGTCATGTCTGTCTACGCCAATTTTTTTTTTTTTTTTTTTTTTTACTGTTTTTAAGTCTGAAGCTCCTTCAAGAATGTGCTCAGTTCATGATGATATATGAAATGTTTCATCTTCTCTGTACAGTTGATGACTACAGTGACTGAGTTAGTATGCAGATGGAAGTATGAATTGCTAGCCTGAGGTACTGATTTGTCTTCTGCTTCTATAAGCCTGATCTTTCTTTGTATTTTTGTCTTTAGTGTGAGATGACATTTTTAATGTTGATATTAATGATATTATACAATTACAGATCAGGGGCGCTTTACAGCAACAAAGAAATTGCATGATTGGTATGGGATATTGGTATCTCTCAGGTGTTTCTGAACTTAAACCAGTTACATTGTTTCCAACACTTATGAGATTTGAGTAATTATCTCATGAAACATATGAAATCATTACTGTTATTAGGGAGTATTTCAGTGAAAGATAATGCGGGTGTTTGAATTCTGAATCAAAAATAGGAAGATGACTTGAATTGCAGGGTTTCAAATGTGCTGCCTTGGCACCGAAGTGTTGACTCTTTAGCTATCCTTGACCCACCAGATTCCTCTCTCACTAAACTGCTGCACTAGACCTCCGAGCTGGGACAAGTTTCATCTGCGAATGTAGGTCGTTCTCCTAGCGCATCTTCCCTGCAAAGCCAGGGTCCTGGGCCTTGGCTTGCATTGCTTGTTCTTTCTTTTCAAAAAACTCCAAGCCCGGTTCTCTGTCACTTGACAGAAACACTCTTCAGTTCCAGGTGCCATGTTGTGTGGCTCTACCAAGACCACAGGGACCGTAAAGATGAAGGCATGTTATTTTACGTAGGCTGGCTTGCCTGAGTGATTCACTCACATCCATTCTTTCCCAAAGCAGAGTGGCTTCTTTGCTCTGAAGTTGAGGCTGCCCTGAATAAGAACAGCAAGTTAGTTCAGAAACAGAAGATGCTCTGCAAATGGATCTCTCCAACTGTGATTATCAGGAGACTTCTAGGGCTCTGAACAATACCTAATATCCCGCGGACTTGAATTTTCTCAGTGAACACCATCCAGTAGATCATGGCAACTTTCCATATAAAAATTGAAAATAGCTATTATACCTTTCAAACATTTCATGAACTCATTGAGGGTCCTTGCTATCTTTATAATACAATGACTCAGCTAAATCCTTGCTAAGGGTATTTGTGCTCAAAACTGTGGCTACAACTAGGGCAGTCTACAAAAGGTAGAAAAAGTCATTCCCTTATTTAGGAGTGAAAACCAGGACGAAAACAGTCAGAGATTAACGAGGAACAGTGATTGTACTGTGGGAGTGAGACCCTCAGACTGGGATTGCAGACACCGGGGTGGGTCTCCGGGCTGTGCTAGGCTTTGTGGGTGGTACCCGCCCCAGTGTTCTTTCCTAGAGAATCCCCATGGAGAAAGGGGCTGGCGGGCTGTAGTCCACGGGGCTGCAAAGAGTCAGACACGACTGAGCCATGAACATATCACTTTCACTTCTGGTAAATTATGTCCCTCTCTGGACTGCACATGCCTCATATACAAAATTAAAGTGTTATGCTAATACTGGGGCATTGGTTTCCAATGTAATCATGTTTCTGAAGACAGAGGTGATACAAAAGGAGGGTCTTCCTATTTCATTTCTTACCTGAATTACCGATAGCATCCCATACCCTGGGAGCTGGTCCTCGTCCAGTTAGCACCTCTTCTGACAGTCTCCAAGTGACAGAGGTGCTAGTCCGTGTCTATTGCCTGGGCTGACACATTCTGAATCTTCTGCTCCGTTTCCATCTTCATCATAGCCTGGGAAACCACATCCTCGTCCTCTGCCTCCTCTGTAGCCAGAGGTGGCTAAGTCACCCGAATCTGGTTAATGAAACGTAATGGAAAGTTTAGTGGACTAAGCTGGGGAAGTTTTCCTTTCCTTCTGTGCTTCTGTCCCCCCTTGTATTTCTCTTTTAAACATTCGCGTGGTGGGCTGGGAGCTGAGACAAGAGCCTCATCTGTTTTCATGCTGAGCCCCTGAACCTGCTAGCCATCCTCCTCCAGACTTCCTGTTGTATGAAACAAACCAACAAAAAAGGCCCATTTCATCTTACAGTGCTGAAAATTGGGTTTTATGTTACTTGTATTTTAAATTATTCCTAACGGGTACAGCACACTATGAAGTAATAAGTGCATATTAAACTTCTTCATTGTTTGAGGATAATTGGTGTGAAAAAGGCCACTTGATGTGAAACTATATATAGCATGGGCATCAACATCACAGTGAATAAGGACAAAATGTCTAATTGGGATTTAATCTTGGAAAATGCAACTAAAATTGATGAAAATAATTTAATTAATACTTAACATTTATGTTATAATTATAACTTCAGGCAATAAAACCATTGTGATTTTTTTAAACAGCTTCATAGAGGTAAAATTGGCATGTCACAGAATTTGCCCATTATGAATGTACACTTAGACAAATTCGAGTAAATTTACATAGCAGTATAATTATGAACGTAATCCTGTTTTAAAACATTTTTCTCACCTCAGAATTTCCCTCATGCATGTTTTTAGTCAATTTATGCTCATACCTTCAGCCCCAGACAATCGCTAGTCAACTTTCTATATCTATACTGTACTGTGAAAGTTGCTCAGTCATGTCTGACTCTTTGCGACTTCTTAGACTATAGCCCCCCCAGGCTCCTCTGTCCATGGGATTCTCCAGGCAAGAATACTGGAGTGGGTTGCCATGCCCTCCTGGAGGGGATCTTCCCAACCCAGGGATCAAACCCAGGTCTCCCACACTGCGGCAGATTCTTTACCTACTGAGCGACCAGGGCAGCCAAAAGGTGCTTGTCTGCCAAAACCCAGGACAATCTGCATCTATAGATTGGCCTTTAACAGGTATACGTAATCTTAAAATATTTGGTCTTCCTATTCTCTAACATGCTATGCCTCTCAATTTCTAGAAATCTTCAAAATTTTCCTTCAGAAATATTTTATAGCTTTCGATGCACAGGTTTTACACTTTTTTGTTAAAAATTTTCAGAAGCACTTAAATCCTTTTGATGTGATTTTGAACATAATTTTCTTAATTGAACATTTGGGTTTTTTTCTAGTATACAGAAATGTAATATCTGCTCATTTTGTACTCTGATATCTTCTTGAGTTTGGTTATGGACTCTAGTGGGTTTAGGGTGAATGCTTTAGAGTATTTTGCATACAGAATCACACAGTTTGTAAGTAAAGACAGTTTTATTTCTTCCCTTTCTAAATATATGCCTACAATGCATTGTATGATCTGACCTCTGAAAATTCCCCGCTGTCATCTCTGTCTACTCTGCTCTTCATTCATCTCTTCCTGAGTTACTGACCGTTCTTTCTGTAAAGCTCCTCTCCTCTCAGTTCTGTCTTAGGACATTTGCACATGTTATCTCTTTTTCCTGCAACACTCGTCACCCAAATATTTCGTGGCTGCCTCCTTCCACCATTTTCATCCTTCACATCTCAAATCAAAAACCATCACTTCAAAGTAAACTTCCCTTGCCATCCTGGGAAAGTCTGTCATCACTATAACTACTCTATATCTGTATAGATATATTCTGTAAACTATTTTATTCAGAACACTTACAACCGCAAAACAATCTTCTCTTTCTACTTATTTATATTGTTTCCCAGCTCTCAATTTGAGTGTAATTTCCTTCAAGGCAGTGGCCTTGTCTATGTTTTCCACCGCTCAATCCCAGTGCCTGCCTCATGTTAGGTGTATTTCTTTTTCTTTTTGCTGTGTGATTGACAGAAGAAAAAGAGAAAAATTAAAAGCATGCAAACAAAAACTATTAAAGAGAGTGACCTTCATACATTAGTTATTGCTGTAAAATGGACTGGAAATTATCACAGGGATTAACTATTCCAAAGGGAAGAAAGGGCATTAAGCAAAAGTAAGCTGACACATTTTGATTATGTGTTGGAGCTTTGAAACAGTACAGGATATAGTAATTTTGTGCACTCATGCATGGGCCTGGGACTGTGTGTTACACCTTGGAGTTTGAGGGAGGGCTCTTCAATTGCCTCTGTGCAGATTCTTTTTGTGAGGTAGAGAATTAAGAGTGCAAGCTCTCCATCTGGAAGTTTCTGTGATGCTCAGACCAGCTCGTGGCGTACGGGCCTGTGGCTGGACCTTCGTTTTTCCCCTCTTGCCCTGTCATCTCCTGTCTGCTCAGCCTAACCTTCGTGGGATGAGATGCTGCGGAGTTCGTGGTGCGGACTCAGCGCCGCGGGGCCCACTCTGGTGCAGGGCAGCGCTCACCGCTGGGCCAGATCGTTCACTGGTGTCTGCGGTGTCATTGTCTTGACAAGAAGCTCTGGGAATTCAACACATTTTTCCCCTTCAGCTAGATGCCGCCAGAGCATCTGACTCTCTGGATGTGTCAGGCAGGCTCTGTAATTAAATGGCTCAGCATTTCTGTTTGTCAGGGTGATATAAAATAAGGGGTAAAAATGTTTGCTTTGTGAAGCCCTGCCATAAAACCTTCAGGAAGGATTATACATCATCACAAAGGAAAATGCTCTGAAAGACAAAACATCTTTAAGTGTCAATTTTCAACTAGGAGAAAATTGAATGAAATGAAGTTTGACATATGGAACAGTTTTCATAAGTTGTTTCAAATATAAGTCACAAGAAAGGTCACTTTGAGGATATGGCAGAAGATCAGATGAGATGCTTCTAATAGCTTAAGTAGAGCCCAGAGCTGACTTACCTCTCTGGGCTGGTGGGCCATGCCGTGGACTATGCTCAGTCAAGGAAGAACTGGGCTCATTAATCATTCGTGATTGCAGAGGGCTTCTAGAGAAAGGGAGGCTAAAACTGACTTGGAAAACACAAAGGAAGACTGTCTCTACCTTCATTTACCGAAGCCCGTCACTTGAAAACAGTCCTGTCACCAAATCCTCCCTACCAGCAACTATCATACGGCTAACAGCATGATGAAATATGACCACAATTTCACTTCAAATCATATTAGAAATTCAGCCTATACAATTAACACTGCCATGCTATGATGAAACACAGATTCACACAAAGCCAAACACTGTAGGAGTATATTTCTCAGAAACTTTGGTCATATGTACATTTTTGGGTGTTGATAAATAAATATGATTAAGATACAATCTCATCAAGTAGTCATAATTAGCTAGTCTTGGTCCTAGATTCAGTACACAGCATGGGAAGTTCATTTCAGATTCATTCCTTTTTTTTTTTTTTCTTTTTCAGATTCATTCTTTAAAGGAGTTAGGATTTTCCAAGCCACAGTTTCCAAACTGTGTGCTTCTTTGTGCAGTTATAGATTAAACTAAATCACCTTCTTCCTCATCGCCTCCTCCGGGATTCATAATCTCCACCTTCCTGACACACACAATAATACGTATATTTGTTTCTGTTGTCTGACAGTTGATGGAACATTAAATACAAAGAGATGACAAAGTCAGAATAGTAGCTCTCACTCCTGACTCACAACCTCAGCAAAAGCAAAAAAAATGAGTAAATCAGTCTTCCCTTGGAGAGGGATGACTAGGAGCTAGAAAGGCAAAACTCCTCCCCGTATGCTGGACATAAGAAAATGAAAGGGAGCTTTCCATTTTCTATTCGTCAGCACGCGCCACCGTCCTCTCCCCTAGGCCTGACCCATTATAGTAGGTGCAGTAGTGACTGTGCTTCCTTTTGGACTGATAGCATGCCAAGCTGAGAGTCACCGAGGATAACTGGTCCTCCGGGTGAGAGCTCCTATCACCACGAGGAGCAGCAAGAAACGCCGACGGATTCAGAAGTGGACTGGACTCGTATCTGTGATCCCATTTCCTGGGGCTTTGCCTGTAGTACCTAGGTCACTCCTGCCTGGGAGATTCTTTGATAGCGTTTCCATCTCCCACGTGACCCAGATGCTCAACCTCCGTGGATTGAAAGCGCCAGGCCCTTTAGTACAAGTCACGCTGATCGATTCTAATCGAAAAAGAGAAAGTACACATTTTGCGCCACATGGCACGAGGCACATCCGTTAACAGCGCTGCTGGTGGGGAGGCCAGAGCAGTTCCCGCGTGTTTCTCTTCCAGGAAGCTTTCCCTCT
The DNA here is from genome assembly GCF_033118175.1 of Dama dama. Taxonomy (NCBI): domain Eukaryota; kingdom Metazoa; phylum Chordata; class Mammalia; order Artiodactyla; family Cervidae; genus Dama; species Dama dama. The sequence goes on from NC_083689.1 coordinate 109,302,180, forward strand.
GTTGGCGGAGTCTACACGCTGCGAGGAATTCGCATGGAGTGGAAAGGGAGGAGGCGGCCACTTGTCTGCTGGCCATCCTGGTGGCTAAGGCGGAGAGGACGTCACACCCACATCACACTGCCCGGTGCGCGCCTTGAGGGCAGTCAGGTTGTCGGACAGCAGCTCTCTTGCGTCTGTAAGGACTAAATGGCGGTTGTAGGACTTGAAGCCACGTTTGCTTAGCTTGACACAAGTGCACATGCCCGCTCCCACGCTTGGCTTAGTTCTAGCCGTGTAGGATGACTGCAGGGCTAGGATCCTCTTTCCCTTTGGACTTACTTTGAAGTCTCTGCAGGAAATTTAATCTACTCATATAGCTTCTCTCATTAAAAAAAAAAAAATGATCAGCTGCTAATTATTTATCTAGACAATTTCTTTCCAAATTCTCAGAGCTCTATCTCAACAATATTTTTCCTCTTATGAACTTGCCATGTTAAAAAATAAACCAATGAATTTAAAAAAAAATAACAGAAAAAACCCCATCTTAAATTTTGCCCAAGCTACGTCTTTTGTTTTTTATTTTTTAATAACTTTGTTGATATATTTTTAATATATATCTTTTTTATTTATTTTTTATAATAAATAAATTTTTTAATAATAACTTTGTTGATATATGAGTCACACACAATGAAGTCTCCCCTTTAAAACTGTACAGTTCAGTGGTTTTGAGTCTATTGACAGAGTCTATGCAGAGTGCAGCCATACCACTATCTAATTCCAAAACATCTTCTTCTCCCCCCAAAGAAATCCCATTAGCAGTCTCTCCCATTTGCCTTACCCTTGGTCCCTGACAACTGCTAATGTGCTTTCTGACTCAATCCTGCACATTTCATATAAGTCAAATCATAAAATATGTATATTTTGTGTCCAAATTCTTTCATGTACTGTGTTTCAAAGTTTATCCATATCATGGCAGATATCAGTACTTTATTCCTTTCATATAACCAAATAATATTCCCTATATCACATTTTGTTTACCTACTTATCAGTTGATAGACATGTAGGTTTTTATTTTTCTAATATTATGGATAACGGTTCTATTTACCATTTGTGTACACTTGTGTGCAGGCTTTTGCGTGGACATACATTTACAATTTTCTTAGGTAGATACCTAAAAATGGAATTCTTGGGTCATATAACTCTGTTTCAATTTGGTGGAAAATGACAAGCCATTTTACATTTCTACAAACAATGAATAGGGGTTTAATTTCTCCACTCCTCACCAACATACTTATTGTTCATCTTCTTAATTTTAGCCATACTATTGAGTTTGAAGAGGTGTCTCATTGTTGTTTTGATTTGCAGTTACCTAGTGACTAATGATTTGGGGATTATTTTATTGAGATACAGTTGGTGTACAGTATTATGTTTCAGATAATACATAATACATGTACATAGTGATTCATAATTTTTAAAAGTTATACTCCATTTATAGTTATAAAATGTTGGCTATATTCCTTGTGTTATACAGTATATCCTTGTAGCTTATTTATTTTATACAGTAGTTTATACATCTTAATCCTCTAGCACTATCTTTCCTGTCCTGCTTTCCCGCTCCCCACTAATAACCACTATTTAGTTCTTTGTATCTATGGGTGCCTTTTTTTTGTTGTATTCACTGATTTGTTTTAGTTTTAGATTCCACATATAAGTGGTATCATACAGTATTTGTCTTTCTCTGTCTGACTCATTTCACTTAGCATAATATCTTTTTTGCAAATGGCAAAATTTCATTATTTTTTATGGTTGAGTGGTATTCCTCTGTGTGTGTGTGTATCACATCTTCTTTATCCACTCAACTATTGATGGACAGTTAGATTGTTTCCATATCTTGACAATTGTTAATAATGCTGCCTTGAACATTGGTTGCAATTTTGAGCATCTTTTCATATGCTTATTGGACATTTGTACATAGTTTTGGAGAAATAGCTGTGAAATATTTTGCCCATTTTTAAGCAGAGTTTATTTATCTTCTTATTGGGGGTTGAAAAATTATTTATAAACTCTGAATAAAAGTTTATCAGATATACAATGAGCAAATATTTTCTCCCATTCTGTAGACTGTCTTTTCACTTTTTTGAAGATGTTCTTTAAAGCACAAAAGTTTCTTTTTTAAAAATTTTGATTAAGTCTAATTTATCTATTTTTAATTTTATTGTTTATGATGTTAGTGCTATATTTAAGAAATCAATTCTTAACCTGAAATCTCAAAGATTTACAATTTTGTTCCCTCCTAAAAGTTTTTATAGTTTTCATTCTCCCACATACATCTATGACCCGTGTTGAATAAATTTCTATATGTGGTAGGAAGACAATTTATTTTCTTTTCTTCTCTCCTTCCTCAATATAGCTATCTAGTAGATCGAGTATCACTTATTAGAAAGATCATTCTTTTAACCAAATTGTCTTGATATTCTTTGTCAAATATCATTTGGCCATAGGAATAAGGGCTTACTTCTGATATAAAACAATTTCTTGTCCCTTTATCTTCTGAAAATACCTTGATTATGGAGTATAAGTTCAAGTGTGTCTATCTTGAGAAACTCAAAACACATTCTCTGGACTAGAAATTATTTATCTCTGGTATTCAAGTCTTGTTTTAGGTTGTATTCTTCTAGAAGTAAATTCTAAGATCAGAACCCAAGTGTGCACTGCTTATTTAGGAATTGTAGGAAACATTGGTTAAGAGTGGAACAGAGACACACAGAAAGAAAACAGGACAGTAAAGATCAGGTGCTTCAAATCCAAAAAGATGATGCTGTGAAAGTGCTGCACTCAATATGCCAGCAAATTTGGAAAACTCAGCAGTGGCCACAGGACTGGAGAAGGTCAGTTTTCATTCCAATCCCAAATGCCAAAAAAATATTCAAACTACCGCACAATAGCACTCATCTGACAAACTAGCAAAGTAATGCTCAAAATTCTCCAAGCAAGCTTTCAACAGCATGTGAATTGTGAACTTTCACATGTTCATCTGGATTTAGAAAAGACAGGAACCAAATTGCCAACATACGCTGGACCATTAAAAAAGCACAAGAGTTCCAGAAAAACATTTACTTCTGCTTTATTGACGACGCCAAAGCCTATGACTGTGTAGATCACAATAAACTAGAAAATTCTTAAAGAGATGGGAATACCAGACCACCTGAGATGCCTCCTGAGAAATCTGTGTGCAGGTCAAGAAGCAACAGTTAGAACTGGACGTGTAACAACAGACTGGTTACAAACTGGGAAAGGACTATGTCAAGGTTATATATTGTCACCCTGCTTATTTAACTTATATGCAGAGTACATGATGCAAAATTCTGGGCTGGGTGAAGCACAAGCTGGAATCAAGATTGCTGGGAGAAATATCAATAACCTCAGATATGCAGATGATACCACCCTTATGGCAGAAAGTGAAGAAGAACTAAAGAGCCTCTTGATGAAAGTGAAAGAGGAGAGTGAAAAAGTTTGCATAAACTCAACATTCAGAAACCTAAGATCATGGCATCCAGTCCCGTTACTTCATGGCAAATAGATAGGGAAACAATAGAAACCATGACAGATTTCTTTGGCTCCAAAATCACTGCAGATGGTGACTGCAGCCATGAAATTAAAAGATGCTTGCTCCTTGGAAGAAAAGCTATGACCAACCTAGACAACATATTACAAAGCAGAGACATTACTTTGCCAAAAAGGGTCTGTCTAGTCAAAGCTATGGTTTTTCTAGTAGTCATGTATGTATGTGAGAGTTGGACTATAAAGAATGCTGAGCACCAAAGAATTGATGCTTTTGAACTGTGGTGTTGGAGAAGACTCTTGAAGCCCCTTGGACAGCAAGGTGATCAAACCAGTCCATCCTAAAGGAAATTAATCCTGAATGTTCACTGGAAGGACGGATGAAGCTGAAGCTCCAATACTTTGGTCACCTTTTGCGAAGAGCTGAGTCATTAGAAAAGACCCTGATGCTGGGAAAGATTGAAGGCAGGAGAGGGGGATAACAGAGGATGAGATGGCTGAATGGCATCACCAACTCAATGGACATGAGCTTAAGCAAGCTCCGGGAATTGGTGATGGACAGGGAAGCCTGGCTTGCTGCAGTCTATGGAGTCACAAAAAGTCAGACATGACTGAGCGACTGAACTGAACTGAACTGAACTGAAGTTTGGTTGCAAGTGGCAAAAACTAACTTCTTAAACAAAGGAGAACTGTACTGACTCATAGAACTGGACTGTGGAAAGAGGAGGGGGCAGCTGACCTTTGAAACAACTGAAATTGGGACCTCAGTTACAATTATGATTTTTTTCTCTACTTTGTGGCTTTTTTAATCTTCAGCTCATCTAAGCAGAAGGAACATAGTTTTCTGCTATTCTTGGCTCACTTTCTTTTAACTGCACATTTGGAAAGAAATGAGCACTTCTCTGGCAACTGCAATTTAAAACATTCCCAGGGAGCACCACAATTTGGCTTACTTTGATAACATATCCTAAGTTGACCATTCTCTCCTGAAGGATGTTGCTCTGACCTGGTTCATGGTCACTCCCTATTTCCAGAGGGTAGAGGCTGTTATCATATGAGAAGGAGTAATGCCTGGAAGGGGGACTTGCCAGGTGGTGCTAGTGGTAAAGAACCCACTTGCCAATGCAGGAGACAAGAGACACAGGTTCAATCCCTGGATGGGAAAATCACCCGGAGGAGAAAATAGCAGCCTACTCCAGTATTCTTGCCTGGAGAGTCCCAGGGACAGAGAGCCTGGTGGGCTACAGTCCATAGGGTCACACAGAGTTGAACACAACTTAGCACAATGATGGGAATAAGTAGAGAAGCATTTCCCCCACAGTCTCCCTCACAGTTTCCCCCACAGTCTCCCCCACAGTCTCCCCCACAGTCTCTCTCACAGTCTCCCCCACAGTCTCCCTCACAGTTTCCCCCACAGTCAATCTTTCCCATCAGGATGCTTCCATTTTATCCTTATCCTTCAGAGGGCAGACAGAATGAAAACCACAATCACAGAAAACTAATCAAATTGATCACATGGGCTACATCTTTGTCTAACTCAATGAAACTATGAGCCATGCCATATAGGGCCACCCAAGATGGGTCATGGTGGAGAGTTCTGACAAAACGTGGTCCACTGGAGAAGGGAATGACAAACCACTCAGTATTCTTGGCTTGAGAACCCCATGAACAGCATGAAAAGGCAAAAAGATATGACACAGAAAGAAGAACTCCCCGGGTCTGTAGATTCCTAATATGCTACTTGAGAAGAGTGGAGAAATAACTCCAGAAAGAATGAAGAGATGGTGCGAAAGCAAAAACAACACCCAGTTGTGGATGTGACTGGTGATGGAAGGAAAGTCCGATGCTGTAAAGAGCAATATTGCATAGGAACCTGGAATGTTGGGTCCATGAATCAAGGCAAATTGGAAGTGGCCAAACAGGAGATGGCAAGAGTGAACATCAACATTTTAGAAATCAGTGAACTAAAATGGACTGGAAAGGGTGAATTTAACTCAGATGCACATTATATCTACTACTGTGGGCAAGAATCCCTTAGAAGAAATGGAATAGCCATCATAGTCAACAAGAGTCTGAAATGCAGTACTTCGATGCAATCTCAAAAATGATAGAAAGATCTCTGTTTGTTTCCAAGGCAAGCCATTCAATGTCACAGTAATACAAGTCTGTGCTCCAACCACTAATGCTGAAGAAGCTGAAGTTGAGTGGTTCTATGAAGACCTACAAAATCTTCTAGAACTAACACCCAAAAAAGATGTCCTCCACTCTAGTATTCTTGCCTGAAGAATCCCACGGAGGGAGGAGCCTGGTAGGCTACAGTCCATGGGGTCACAAAGAGTCAGACACGACTGAGCAATTTCACTTTCATCATAGGAGACTGGAATGCAAAAGTAGGAAGTCAAAAGACACTTGGAGTAACAGGTAAATGTGACCTTGGAGTACAGAATGAAGCAGGGCAAAGGCTAACAGAGTTTTGCCATGAGAAAGCACTGGTCGTAAAAAACACCCTCTTCCAATAGCACAATAGATGATTCTATATATAGATATCACCAGACGGTCAATCCTGAAATCAGATTGATTATATTCTTTGGAGCTAAAGTTGGAGAACCTCTATACAGTCAGCAAAAACAAGACTGGGAATTGACTGTGGATCAGATCATGAATTCCTTATTGCCAAACTCAGACTGAAATTGAAGAAAGTAGGGAAAACCACTAGATAATTCAGGTATGACCTAAATCAAATCTCTTACAATTATATAGTGGAAGTGACAAATAGATTCAAAGGGTTAGATCTGATAGACAGAATGCCTGAATAACTATGGATGGAGGTTTGTGACACTGTACAGGAGGCAGTGATCAAGAAAATCCCTAAGAAAAAGAAATGCAAAAAGGCAAAATGGTTGTCTGAGGGCCTTACAAATAGCTGAGAAAAGAAGAAAAGCTAAAGGTGAAGGAGAAAAGGAAATGCAGAGTGCCAAATAATATCAAGGAGAGATTAGAAAGCCTTCCACAGTGATCAATGCAAAGAAATAGAGGAAAACAATAGAATGGGAAAGACTAGAGATCTCTTCAAGAAAATTAGAGATACCAAGGAAATATTTCATGCAAAAATGGGCATAATAAAGGACAGAAATGGTACGGACCTAACAGAAGTAGAAGATATTAAGAAGAGGTGGCAAGAACACAGAAGAACTATACAAAAAAAGATTTTCATCTCCCAGATAACCACAGATTGTGTGATCACTTGATTAGAGCTGGACATCCTGCAATGTAAAGTCAAGTGGGCCTCAGAAACATCACTATAAACAAAGGTATTGGAGATGATGGAATTCCAGTTGAGCTAGTTCAAATCCTAAAGGACAATGTTGTGCAAGTGCTGCACTCAATATGCCAGCAAATTTGGAAAACTCAGCAGTGCCCATGGGGCTGGAAAAGGTCATTTTCACTCCATTCCCAAAGAAAGGCAATGCCAAAGAACGCTCAAACTACTGTACAATTGCACTCATCTCACACGCTAGTAAAGTAATGCTCAAAATCCTCCAAGCCAGGCTTCAACAGTATGTGAACTGTGAAATTCCAGATGTTCAAGCTGGATTTACAAAAAGGAGAGGAACCAGAGATCAAATTGCCAACATCCATTGGGTCATTAAAAAGCAAGAGAGTTCCAGAAAAACATCTACTTCTGTTTTACTGACTATGTCAAAGCCTTTGACTGTGTTGATCACAGCAAACTGTGGAAAATTCTTAAAGAGATGGGAATACCAGACCACCTAACCTGCTTCCTGTGAAATCCATATGCAGGTTAAGAAGCAACAGTTAGAACCGGACATGGAACAACAGACTGGTTCCAAATAGGAAAAGGAGTACACCAAGGCTGTATATTGTCACCCTGCTTAGTTAACTTACATGCAGAGTACATCATGAGAAACGCTGGGCTGGATGAAGCACAAGCTGGAATCAAGATTGCTGGGAGAAATATCAATAACCTCAGATATGCAGATGATACCACATTAATGGCAGAAAGTGAAGAGGAACTAAAGAGCTTCTTGATGAACGTGAAAGAGGAGTGAAAAAGTTTGCATAAACTCAACATTCAGAAAACTAAGATCATGACATCCAGTCCCATCACTTAATGGCAAATAGAGGAGGAAACAGTGGAAATAGTGACAGACTTTATTTTGGGGGGCTCCAAAATCACTGCAGACAGTGACTGCAACCATGAAATTAAAAGACGCTTGCTTCTTGGAAGGAAAGCTATGACCAACCTAGACATCATATTAGAACGCAGAGACGTTACTTTGCCGACAGCAGTCTGTATAGTCACACCTGTGGTCTCCTCTGCAGTCATGCATGGTCGTGAGAGTTGGACCACAGGGAGAGCTGGGCGCTCCTTGCAGCAGGTGAGCTCAGGGCTCAGTCACAGAGTCTGTCGGCCCTAAGATTCCACACAGGAGACCCGAGGAGACAGGGGGGTCAGGCCCTGAGCCTTTGGACTCCAAGACCCTAGACTGCCAGAGAACTAACACTAGGGAGTATCAGATTGTGAGAACTCACACAAAGGAAACCACTTGAAGACCCAGCATCACCCAGTCACTAGTACAAACAAACCACCTCACTCAGTCTTGCCTGTCAGAGGAAAAACAAACAAACAAACAAACAAAAACTCAGCACAAATCTCACCCTGTATGAAGCTTACACAAACCACTGGATCTACCTTAGGAGGGCAGAAATCAAAAGGAAGAAAGAATTCAATCTTGAAGGCTGGGAAAAGGAGACCTCAAACACAATAAGTTAAAAAAAAATAATGAAAAGGCAGAGAAATACTACACAAATGAAGGAACAAATTAGAAACACAGAAGACCAAATAAATGAAGAGGAAATAGGCAAACTACATGAAAAAGAATTCAGAATAATGATAGTTCAGTTCAGTTCAGTCACTCAGTCCTGTCTGACTCTTTCTGATCCCATGAACCGCAGCATGCCAGGCCTCCCTGTCCATCACCAACTCCCAGAGTTCACCCAAACCCATGTCCATTGACTCGGTGATGCCATCCAGCCATCTCATCTTCTGTCATTCCCTTCTCCTCCTGCCCTCAATCTTCCCCAGCATCAGGGTCTTTTCCAATGAGTCAGCTCTTCGCATCAGGTGGCCAAAGTATTGGAGTTTCAGTTTCAACATCAGTCCTTCCAATGAACACCCAGGACTGATTTCCTTTAGGATGGACTGGTTGGATCTCCTTGCAGCCCAAGAGACTCTCAAGAGTCTTCTCCAACACCACAGTTCAAAAGCATCAATTCTTCAGCACTCAGCTTTCTTTATAGTCCAACTCTCACATCCATAATGATAGTAAAGATGATTAAAAAACCTTGAAAAAAAAATGGATAAAATGCAAGAATCAATTAACAAAGACCTAGAAGAATTAAATAATAAACACACAGAGACAAACAACACAATTACTGAATTTAAAAATACTCTGGAAAAAAAATAATCTGGAAGGAATCAATAGCAGAATATCTGAAGCAGAAGAACAAATCAGTGAGCTGGAAGATAAAATGGTGGAAATAACTTCTCAAGAGCAGGATAAATTAAAGAGTGAAAAGAACTGAGGATAGTCTCAGAGACTATCAAACACACCAATATTTGAATTATACGGGTCCCAGAAGAAGAAGAGAAAAAGAAAGGGTATGAGAAAATTTGTGAAGAGATTATAGTTCAAAATTTCTCCAACATGGAAAAGGAAATTGTCAATCAAGTCCAAGAGGCACAAACAGTTGCATACAGGATAAACCCAAGGAGAAACACAGCAAGACACATACTAATCAAGCTAACAAAGACTAAACACAAAGAAAAAACATAAAAAGCAGCAAGGGAGAAGCAACAAGTAACATACATGGGCAACCCCACTCACTTAACAGCTGATCTTTCAGTAGAAACTCTGCAGGTCAGAAGGGAATGGCAGGATATATTTAAGGTACTGAAAGGGAAAAATATACAACCAATTTTACTGTACCTGGCAAGGATCTCATTCAAAATTGATGGAGAAATAAAAAGCTTTTCATACAAGCAATAGTTAAGAGAATTCAGTACCACCAAACCAGCTTTACACAATCATTAAAGGGACTTATATCATCAAGAAATGCAAGAGAAGAAAAAAGATCTACAAAATCAACCCCCAAAAATTAAGAAAATGGCAATTGGAGCATATATATCAATGATGACTTTAAATGTAAATCGATTAAATGCTCCAACCAAAAGACACAGACTGGTTGAATGTATCCAAAAACAAGACCCATATAATATACTGTCTACAAGAAACCCACTTCAGACCTAAAGACACTTATAGACTGAAAGTGAGAGGATGGAAAAATATATTCCATGCAAGTGGGAAGCAAAAGAAAGCTGGAGTAGCAATCCTCATGTCAGATGAAAGAGACCTTAAAATAAAGAAGATTGCAAGAGATAAGGAAGGACACCTTATAATGATCAAGGGATCAATCCAAGAGGAAGACATAACAATTATAAATATTGATGCACCCAACATAGGAGCACCTCAATACATAAGACAAACACTAACAGACTTAAAAGGAGAAATTGACAGTAACACCGTAATAGTAGGAGACTTTAACACCCCACTCACACTAATGCACAGATCATCAAAACAGAAAATTAATAAGGAAACACAAGTCTTAAATGATATATTAGATGAGATGGATCTCATTGAAATCTTCAGGACATTCCATCTAAATGCAGAAGAATATACCTTCATTTCAAGTGCACACGAACATTCTCCAGGATAGACCACATCTTGGATCACACATCAAGCCTCAGTGAATTTAAAAAAATTGAAATCATATCAAGCATCTTCTCTGACTGCAACACTATGAGACTAGGTATCAGTTACAAGAGAAAAACTGTAAGAAACACAAATAATGGAGGTTAGACAATATGTTTCTAAATAACCTACAGGTTACTGAAGAAATCAAAAGGGAAGTCAAAAAATTTCTAGAAACAAGTGACAATGAAAACATAACTCAAAGCCTATGGGATGCAGCAAAAGCAGTTCTAAGAGGGAAGTTTATAGCAATATAATCCTACCTCAAGAAACAAGAAAAACACCAAATTGACAACCTAACTTTATACCTAAAACAACTGGAAAAGGAACAACAACAACAAAACCAAAATTGGTAGAAGGAAAGAAGTCATAAAGATCAGAGAAGAAATAAGTAAAAAAGAAATGAAAGGAACAATAGTAAAGATTAAAAAACTAAAAGCTGGTTCTTTGAGAAGATAAACAAAATTGACAAGCCTTTAGCCAGACTCACCAAGAAAAAAAGAGAGAAGAATCAAGACAACAGAATTAAAAATGAAATAGGAGACGTTACAACAGACAATGCAGAAATGCAGAGGATAATAAGAGACTATTATAAACAATTATATGGCAATAAAACCCTAACCCTAACCCTTTGACTGTGTGGATCACAATAAACTGTGGGAAATTCTGAAAGAGATGGGAATACCAGACCACCTAAGCTGCCTCTTGAGAAACCTGTATGCAGGTCAGGAAGCAACAGTTAGAACTGGACATGGAACAACAGACTGGTTCCATATAGGAAAAACAGAACATCAAGGCTGTGTAATGTCACCCTGCTTATTTAACGTATATGCAGAGTATATCATGAGAAACGTTGGGCTGGAGGAAGCACAAGCTGGAATCAAGATTGCCAGGAGAAATATCAATAACCTCAGATATGCAGATGACACCACCCTTATGGCAGAAAGTGAAGAGGAACTGAAAAGCCTCTTGATGCAAGTGAAAGAGGAGAGTGAAAAAGTTGGCTTAAAGCTCAACATTGAGAAAACTAAGATCATGGTCCCATCACTTCATGGCAAATAGATGGGCAAACAGTGGAAACAGTAGCTGACTTTATTTTTGGGGGCTCCAAAATCACTGCAAATGGTGATTGAGGCCATGAAATTAAAAGACGCTTACTCCTTTGAAGGAAAGTTATGACCAATCTAGATAGCATATTAAAAAGCAGAGACAATACTTTGCCAACAAAGGTCCATCTGGTCAAGGCTATAGTTTTTCCAGTGGTCATGTATGGATGTGAGAGTTGGACTCTAAAGAAAGCTGAACACCGAAGAATTGATGCTTTTGAACTGTGGTGTTGGAGAAGACTCTTGAGAGTCCCTTGGACTGCAAGGAGATCCAACCAGTCCATCCTAAAGGAAATCAGTCCTGGGTGTTCATTGGAAGGACTGATGCTGAAGCTGAAACTCCAATACTTTGGCCACCTGATGCAAAGAGCTGACTCATTGGAAAAGACCCTGATGCTGGGAAGGATTGGAGTTGGGAGGAGAAGGGGATGACAGAGGATGAGATGGTTGTATGGCATCACTGATGGCATGGAGTTTGGACGTGAGTTTGAGTAAACTCCGGGAGTTGGTGATGGACAGGGAGGCCTGGTGTGCTGCGGTTCATGGGGTTGCAAAGAGTCAGACACGACTGAGTGACTGAACTGAACGGAACTGAAAATGGACAGCCTGGAAGAAATTGACAGATTCTTAGACAAGTTCAATCTCCCATGACTGAATCAAGAAGAAATAGAAATCACGAACAACCCAAGTACAAGCACTGAAATTGAAGCTGTAATAAAAAATCCTATCCCCCCCCCCCCCAAAAAAAAGGTCCTGGATCACATAGCTTCACAGGAGAATTCTATCAAATATTTAGAGAAGAGCTAATGCCTATTCTTCTAAAACTCTTTTTAAAAACTTCAGAGGAAAGAACCCTTTCAAACTCATTCTATGAGGCCACCATCACCCTGATGCCAAAACCAGGCAGAGACAACACAAAAAAGGAAAACTACAGGCCAATATCACTGATGAACATAGATGCAAAATTCCTTAACAAAATTTTAGCAAACAGAACTAAGCAACGTATCAAAAAGGTCATACAGCATGATCAAGTTGGGTTTATTCCAGGGGTGCAAGGATTCTTCAATATATGCAAACCAATGTGATACACCATATTAACAAATTGAAAGATAAAAACCATATGATAATCTCAATAGATTCAACAAAGCCTTTGACAGAATTCAGCACCCATTTATGATTAAAACTCTTCAAAGAATGAGCATAGAAGGAATGTACCTCAACACAATAAAGGCCATATATGATAAGCCTACAGCAAACATTATTCTCAGTGGTGAAAAACTGAAAGCATTCCCCCTAAGATCAGGAACAAGACAAAGGTGTCCACTTTCCCTACTATTATTCAACATCATTCTGGAAGTCCTAGCTACTGCAATCAGAAAAGAAAAAGAAGTAAAAGGAATCCAGATCAGAAAAGAAGAAGTAAAGCTCTCACTGCTTGCAGATGACATGATACTGTACAAAGAAAACCCTAAAGATAGTATCAGAAAATTACTAGAGCTAATCAGTGAATTTAGCAAAGTTGCAGGATACAAAATCAATACAAAGAAATTGTTTGTGTTTCTATATACTAACAATGAAAAATCAGAAAGAGCAATTAAGAAATCAATGCCATTCACCACTGCAACAAAAAGAATAAAATATCTAGGAATAAACTTACCTAAGGAGACAAAAGAACTGTACACGAAAATTATAAGACACTAATGAAAGAAATCAAAGACGACATAAACAGATGGAGCAATATTCCATGTTCATGAGTAGGAAGAATCAATATTGTGAAAATGACTATACTACCAAAGGCAATCTACAGATTCAATGTGCGCCCTATCAAATTACCAATGGCATTTTTCACAGAACCAGAACAAAAAATTTCACAATTCATTTGGAAGCACAAAAGGCCCTGAATAGCAAAAGCAATCTTGAGAAAGAAGAATGGAGCTGGAGGAATCAACCTTCCTGACTTCAGGTTATACTATAAAGCTACAGTCATCAAGACAGTACAATACTGGCACAAAAAGAGAAATATAGACCAATGGAACAAGATAGAAAGCCCAGAAATAAACCCATGCACATATGGGTACCTTATTTTTGACAAAGGAGGAAAGAATATACAATGGGGCAAAGACAGCCTCCTCAATAAATGGTGCTGGGAAAACTGGACAGCTACATGTAAAAGAATGAAATTAGAACACTTTCTAACACCATCCACAAAGATAAACTCAAAATGGATTAAAGACCTAAATGTAAGACCAGAAACTATGAAACTCTTAGAGGACAATAGGCAGAACACTCAATGACATAAATCAAAGCAAGATCCTCTATTTCCTACCTCCTAGAGTAAGGGAAATAAAAACAAAAAGTAAACAAGTGGGACCTGTTTAAATTTCAAAGCTTTTGCACAGCAAAGGAAACTATAAGCAAAGTGAAAAGATGACCCTCAGAATGGGAGAAAATAATAGCAAATGAAACAACTGACAAAGGATTGATTTCCAAAATATGCAAGCAGCTTACATAACTCAATATCAGAAAAACAAACAACCCAATCAAAAAGTGGGAAAAAGACGTAAACAGACATTTCTCCAAAGAAGACATACAGATGGCTAATAACCACAGGAAAAGATGCTCAACATCGCTCATTATTAGAGAAATGCAAATCAAAACCATAATGAGATATCACCTCACACCTGTCAGAATGGCCATCATCAAAAAGTCTACAAACAATAACTGTTGGAGAGGGTATGGAGAAATGGGAAAGTTCCTGCACTGTTGGTGGAAATGTAAATTGATACAGCCACTATGGAAGATGGTATGGAGATTCCTTTAAAAACTAGGAATAAAACCACCATATGACCCAGCAATCCCACTCCTAAGCATATACCCTGAGGAAACCAAAATTGAAAAAGGCACATATATCCCATTGTTCATTGCAGCACTATTTACAATAGCTAGAACATGGAAGCAACCTACATGTCCATTGACAGATGAATGAATAAAGAAGTTGTGGTACATATACACAATGGAATACTAATCAGCCATAAAAAGGAACACCTTTGAGATAGTTCTGATGAGGTGGATGAACCTAGAACCTATTATACAGAGTGAAGTAAGTCAGAAAGAGAAAGATAAATATCGTATACTAATGCATATATACAGAATCTGGAAAAATGGTACTGAAGAATTTACTTACAGGCAGCAGTGGAGAAACAGACATAGAAAATAGACTTATGGACATGGGGAGAGGGGAGGAGAGGGTGAGATGTATGGAAAGAGTAGCATGGAAACTTATATTATTGTATGTAAAATAGATAGCCAAGGGGAATTTGCTATATGGCTCAAGAAACTCAAATAGGGGCTCTGTATCAACCTCCAGGGTGGGGAGGGAGATGAGAGGGAGAAAAGGGAGGGGTTATTAGGTATACCTATAGCTGATTTATGTTGAAGTTTACAGAAAACAACAAAATTCTGTAAAACAATTATTCTTCAATAAAAAAATAAATAAACTTAAAAATAAAAGAAAACAAACAAGCAACAACAAAAGAAGTTGAGTGCTAAAGAATTAATGCTTGTGAAATGTGGTGTTGAAGAAGACTCTTGAGAGTCCCTTGGACTGCAAGGAGATCAAACTAGTCAATCCTAAATGAAATCAATCCTGAATATTCATTGAAAGTACTGATGCTGAAGCTGAAACTCCAATACTTTGGCCACCTGATTTGAAGAACTGACTCATTTGAAAAGACCCTGATGCTGGGAAAGATTGAGGGCAGGAGGAGAAGGGGACGACAGAGGATGAGATGGTTGGATGGCATCACCAACTCGATGGACATGAGTTTCAGCAAGCTCTGGGAGTTGGTGATGGACAGGGAGGCCTGGCATGCTGCAGTCCATGGGGTTGCAAAGAGTCAGACACGACTGAGCAACTGAACTGAAAGAACTATTGATCTCTAGGTTCAGAGGTGGGTGTTGTGTGTGTCTGTGGAAGGTCAAGGCCAAACAAAAGCATACAAAGGAGACAAAAACTTCTTGTTCTCTGAGTCCTTTGCATAATTCAGTAATATCTCGGGAACTTTGACTCACCATGGGATTCTATTTCAAGAGCTTCTAGAGAAACCCCTGCTTCTCACAACTGTCATCTCCCCTTGGATATACCCTATCAAATCACAGTCCCCATGAGGTTACATCATGCTGTGGGATAGCTGATCCTTGTTTGTAATTGTAAGGGAGTCATAAAAAAATCTGAATCAGTCTTAACTATTTTTCTCTTTTTAAATCCTCAAATAATGATTCATTAGGATTTACCTCAGATTGGGACTTGAACCCATGTCCCAGGATTCAAACCCATGCAAAATCTAGTTTGGGACTCTAACATAGCTGGGACTCGAACCCAGCCAAAACCCACAGTACCTGGTTTATGGACCTAATGAAACTCAGCTTCTTGATGTCTTAATCACAGAAAGAATTCAGTGAGAGACAAATTGAAAGGTAAGAAGAGGATTTATTCAGATTCAGAGAGGAGCACCCTCCACAGACAGAGTGTGGGCCATTGCAGAGGACAAGTGGGGCTGTGAAATGTGGCGTGGTTAGCTTTTTTTTTTTTTTTTTGCTGTTTGTTGCCTTTTATTTTTTTAATATGTTTTTAAATAATTTATTTATTTTAATTGGAGGCTAATTACTTTACAATATTGTAGTGGTTTTTGCCATACATTGCCATGAATGTTGTTGTTGTTCATCAGTCACTCAGCTGTGTCTGACTCTCTGCAGCCCCATGGACTGCAGCACGTCAGGCTTCCCTGTTCTTCACCATCTCCCAGAGCTCACTCAAACTCATGTCCATTAAGTCAGTGCTGCCATCCAACCATCTTGTCCTCTGTTGTCTCCTTTCCCTCCTGCCTTCAATCTTTTGAAGTTTTTTTGGGTTGGGTAATTTTGTTGGCTAATGAGTGGAAGGGTTATTCCAACTATTTTGGGGAAGGGGTGCAGATTTCCAGGAATTGGGCCACTGCCTACTTTTTGGTCTTTTGACAGTGCCTCAGAACCGTCATGGCACCTCTGAGTGTTTCATTTAGCTTGCTGACTAAGGATCAAGGTCTAGTGAAATTGACTTGTCTGCCATCTTGGACCCATTTGATTCTAATTGGCTTATGTTGTGTCTTTGAGGTATGTCATTCTTTCAAAAGTTGTGTCCCGCCCACTTACCTGCTGTTTCAGAAAGAAGTTACAAATTTCAGTGGTGTCTAGATAGCAAGAAAGGAACCAGAGATCAAATTGCCAACATTTTTTGGATCATAGAGAAAGCAAGAGAATTCTAGAAAAAAAAAAGATATCTACTTCTGCTTCATACTGTTCATTGGGGTTCACTGGAGTGATCTGCCATTCCCTTTTCCAGGGGAGATTAAGAAGAGGTGGCTAGAATACACAGAAGAAGTATATAGAAAAGGTAGTAATGACCTGATAACCATGATGGTGTGGTCACTCACCTAGAGCCAGACATCCTGGAGTGGGAAGTCAAATGGGCCTTGGAAAGCATTAATATGAACAAAGCTAGTGGAGGTGATGGGATTCCAGATGAGCTATTTAAAACCTGAAAAGATGATCCTCTTAAAGTGCTTCATTCAATATGCCAGCAAATTTGGAAGATTCAACAGTGGCCACAGGACTGGAAAAGGTCAATTTCATTCCAATCCCAAAGAAGGGCAATACCAAAGAATGCTCAAATTCAGTTCAGTCGCTCAGTTATAGCTGACTCTCTGCAACCCCATGGACTATAGCACTTCAGGCTTCCCTGTCCATCACCAACTCCCAGAGCTTGCTGAAACTCATGGCCATTGAGTTGGTGATACCATCAAACCATCTCATCCTCTGTCCTGCCCTTTACCTCCTGCCTTCAATCTTTCCCAGCACTTCCGTACAGTTGTGCTAATTTCACAAGCTAACAAGTTCTTGCTCAAAATCCTTCAAGCTCCTTCAACAGTGTGTGAACCTAGAACTTCCAGATGTACCAGCTGGATTTAAAAAAGGCAGAGGAACCAGAGACCAAGTTGCCGATATCCATTGGATCATAGATAAAACAAGGAAATTCCAGAAAAACAGCTACTTCTGCTTCATTAACTATGTGAAAGCCTTTGACTGCATGGATCACAAAAAACTGGAAAATTCTTTGAGATGGGAATACCAGACTACCTTATCTGTCTCCTGAGAGACCTGTATGCAGATCAAGAAACAACAGTTAGAACTGGACATGGAACAACAGATTGGTTCAAAATTGGGAAAGGAGTACATCAAGGCTGTATATTGTCACCCTGCTTATTTAACTCATATGCAGAGTACATCATGAGAAACACTGGCCTGGAGGAAGCACAAGCTGGAATCAAGATTGCAGGGGAAAATATCAACAACATCAGATAAGCAGATGATACCACACTAATGGCAGAAAGCAAAGAGGAATTCAAGAGCTTCCTGATGAGGGTGATAGAGGAGAGTGAAAAAGCTGGCTTAAAACTCAACATTCAAAAAACTAAGATCATGGCTTGCTATCCCATCACTTCATGGCAAATAAAAGGGGAAATAGTAAAAACACTGGCAGATTTTCTTTTCTTGGGCTCCAAAATCACTGCAGATGGTGACTGCAGTCACAAAATTAAAGACACTTGCTCCTTAGAATGAAAGCTATGGCAAAACTAGATAGCATATTCAAAACAGAGACATCACTTTGCCAACAAAGATCTGTATAGTCAAAGCTATAGTTTTTCTAGTACTCATGTATGGATGTAAGAGTTGAATCATAAAGAAGGCTGAGTGTTGAAGAATTGATGCTTTCAAACTGTGGTGCTGGTGAAGACTCTTGAGAGTCCCTTGGACTGCAAGGAGATCAAATCAGTCCACCCGAAAGGAAATCAAACCTGAATATTCATTGGAAGGACTGATGCTGAAGCTGGAATACTTTAGCCACCTGATGTGAAGATCCAATTCATTTGAAAAGAACTTGGTAATGGGAAAGATTGAGGGCAGGATGAGAAGGGGGTGGAGAGGATGAGATGGTTGGATGGCATCACGGACTCAATGGATACGAGTTCAAGCAAACTCAGGGAGTTAGTGAAGGAGAGGGAAGCCCGGAGTGTTGCAGTCCATGGGGTCACAAAGGGCTGGACGTGACTTAGCAACTGAACAACAATAATAAAACTAGCAAGAGGCATACAGCTGTTTTAGAAATTAGTGGGTGACATCAAATTTCAAATAATCAGTCTTTAGCAAAGACTAGAATGAGAAAGAGTTTTAAAATGCTTGGGAAATTCTGAAGTGGTTTCTATATTGTTTCTAAATAGTTATCGCCATTTGTATGCCTCAGGAATCCTCCAGACTGCAACAAGATCCACTAGCCTTTTCTGGGAAGGGAGAGATGGGTTTGCTTGTGTGGGAGCAATCTCTTTAAGCAAGAAAAATAAGAGCAATGAAACTACTTTTACTAGTGATGCGACAAACATAGCAAGTAGTTACATGCTAATGCAAGCTATCACCTTTAATTAGGACTTGGGGAAGCTGAGTTCTGCTGTCTTCAGTCTTTGGAAATAAGCACTCATGATCAAAGAGCTACCTTCTTTAAATAATTTAGATAGATATACATTTTAATTAAAGTAGATGTGGAATATTGGATATGAAAATGACTGCTGCTTCTTTTTTTTCACTTTTAGATTAAGGTGACTGGCAAACAGAAGGAAAGGGCATCGGCTTAATGCCTCTTTAGGGCTGCAAATCAAGCACACAGCCGGCTGGAGGCCTTCTGTGATCCCAGCACTTCCCTGGGATGGAGCAGGTGGGAGGGAGCCTCTTCCAGCATCGCCTGGTGGGTTACCATACAGGTGTCAACAGCTGCCAGAGGACAAACCAATCTGGTTCTGCTTTTCAGAGAATGAGATATATGCCTCCCTGCCCCCAAACCAGAGTGGTTTGGAATGCAGCAAAGCATCTGAGGAATCATTAGACGTATCCTCAGGATGTCCTGAAAAGGTCCTGCTGAAAAGATACTCAGTCTATTCAGAGATCGGAAGGTAGCCCATGTACACCATCATAAGTTATAACGCTGCCCTGCTCTGCCTTTGGAGAGTGAGTAAGGATGCTCAAAAGAAAAGTCTTGCAAAGAGCCATTCGGTTGAAGATTTCAGCTGTCTCAGAATTCTTCAGTAGTTTCCTCTTTCTGCTTCATTTTCTCTTTTCTCTCAGCTGTCTCATACCTTTTCCTTTTCTCCTAGATCCCCATGCCAGTGGAATAGAGATGTCACCAGCAAATCAATGAACAATCGTGTTCAAAACAAAGAGAGAGACAGAAAAGAATCCTGAGAGACTGGATAGCTTAGAGCAACGTTCCTTTAACTATGCTTCTTGTTCCACATGCCTGTAGGATTCCTCCTAAGCCTGGGGGTGGGCGTGGGGGGCAAGGCAGGGAAAGCCATGCTCTTTTTCTTCGTCCTCCTCCTCCTTAAATATTTACAGATCCTGATTAAACTCACCAGTCCAAAGTGATTTCACTTGTCTCACATTCTATTAAAGTGGCAAGAGTAGGTTAAATGCCACCGCCCGTATTTTACAGATGGTCTTCATCAATCAAGGAAAATATCCATAAGAATTAGGCAGTCATCCTTCTATATGCTTATGAAAACCCTGCCGCACCCTGTGGCCCAGCCCGTCTGCTCATTCTCCTTGGCTTCCCATTTATTGGATCAGATTTTCAGCTTACCCCTTTTATACTCTGACTGCTCAGCATCTTCTTGGACCTATAGGTCAGATTCCCTTGCTCTGAAGGACTTTTGCCCCGCCCATCACAAATTTAACTTTTGGAACCCTGAGATGGGCTTTGACAATTGTCTTCTGGCTCCGTGCACTAAACACATGGGCAAGCGTCACTACATCTTTCGATCACGAGTTGCAAATCCAGGAAGCCTTCTTCACTTCCCTACTTGGCTTTTACTTCCATAGAAGGAGGACCGTACACAAAGTGGGGGAAGACCATGTACACCATAGTTTTGTTAAGAGAAAATGAAAACAAGAGCCAGGACTTCCAGGCAGTAGTAGTCGAAGTAGTGCGTGGAGAGTATGGATGGGGCAGGCAAAAGCAGAGGATGGCCTATGCAGTGAAGATGAGCAAGGGATTTAACGATGGCAGTGATTTGGGGTGGCTGTGGCCGGACTGAATGATACAAAGTATAGTGTGAGCTTAATTTTGATGGAGAGAACTGTAAAGGAGATGATGGGAAAAAAATCTCAAAGCAGAAAAGTGTTTAACATCAAAAACATTAAAAAAAAAAAAAAAGGTTTTCAAGACATGCAGGAGGTTGAGATCCAGTTTGATTAGTCATGTGTTTTTCTTAATACCAACAAAGACCAGACCAATATATGACTGAGCAAAGAACTCTTAGAGTCCCTGGTCGCAGGATAATGAATTTGAAAACACTCTCTTTGGAAACAAACTCAAGGCATTTGATAACTCTGGATGCAAAGTTTGTGCTGAAATAAAAGTGAAGTTTGTTTTAACAATGGCAGTGGATTCTGATATGAAGCTCAGCTGCCATAAAAAATTCAACATCAATTGCACACGAACATACTGCATGACCTTGCATTAAAATAAGTCTTTCAGAGGACTGGATGTACTATAAACTGGGCAAGAATCAGGCTCTTTTTGAAATGCTAATATCTGTCAGGGATCAAGATTACCCTGTTTCTCCTGGAGGTCAGGAAGAGTGACACTAGGAATGAATGGGCCATTGGCTGCCATTGCTGAAAAGTTCAGCTTCATCCTTTCCATTGCCACAGTGAAATTCATAATAAAATGCCAATAGGATAAAGAGCAGGTCAGGCCTGTCCAAATCAGTACGGAGTAAGTGTCTGCTAAGATGATCCTACCCCCAAAACCACTGACAACTCTGGTACATTTGTATATCTCTCAGAGAGAGATTCACCCTGTGAGAGAGGACTGATGTGCAGAATCTCATCTGCTGTCCTTGGGGAAACATTAAGAAATAAAAGATGATTGTTCTTCCCTGACTGTTCCCATAGACAATTGAGCTTTTTATGTCTTAAACTGCTTAGTCTCTTCCTTACTTTCCTGGCTACTTCCCACATTTCACGACCCTTGTATCTCTGTTAAACATTACTAGGTAAGAATGGAAAGTGTAGGGTTTAAATGATGTCATCCTTCTCCAGGAGAAACTGAAAGTGAAAGTTGCTCTGCTGCTGCTGCTGCTGCTAAGTCACTTCAGTCGTGTCTGACTCTGTGCGACCCCATAGACGGCAGCCCACCAGGCTCCCCCGTCCCTGGGACTCTCCAGACAAGAACACTGGAGTGGGCTGCCACTTCCTTCTCCAGTCGTGTTCAAATCTTTGCGATGCCATGGACTGCAGCCCACCAGGCTCCTCTGTCCATGGAATTCTTCAGGCAAGAGTGCTGGAGTGGATTGCTATTTCTGCAGGAGAGGACTGCCTAATAGAAGAAATGGTCGGTTTTTTGGCTAAAAGTGTTTTCTCTGAGCCCTGCTCTTGAGAAGGTTTGGAGGACATCATAGCCTGCCACCTCGTACGCTTTGCAGAGTGACCCTTCATTCCTGCTCTCTGGGGATGGGTCAGTCTTGACTTAGTGTTGCAGTCCTGCCCCAGATCAGGTATCTTGCACAGAGATCCTGAGCTGAATTCAACATGTCAGATGTTATCTCTCTTGCATTCTTTTTATACCCCAGCATGTCTTTGGTTTGGTTTTTTTTTGTTTTGTTTTGTTTTTTTGGCCTCTAAGGAAAATGTTGAAGTGGACAAGACCAAATAATTGGTAATAAGTAGCCCAGGAAGAATTGAGACCTTCCCTGTGAGTGCCTTGCCCCTACACCATGGGGCAGCCAAAGTGACTCTGTGGATACAAAAAGCTGGTTATGAGGAAACTTCCATCTAATCTGCTAGACCCTGAATTCCTCCTAAAGTCCAATGTTTTGATCTTGTGATATTTTAGGAATAATGTTCTTTGGTGATAATAATGTGATAGCACACAGGCCATGACCTTGACAAGAGCAGAGATTTTGAATACTGGCCATGCTCACCTTCAGGAAGATTCAGCAGTTATTTGCATGGTAGGAGTTTTAAAGAACTGGCCACAGTTCTGCCCAGCTGTGTCACTGCAACGCACACCGTGGGCATTCACTGCCTCTGACGTGAGTTAGAGCCGGTGGAATATCTTCAGGAGACTGCTGTCACAGTGATGCACAGAACTTTAGACTCTGGTTTGTTTATTAGCTTGTGTATATGTAGCACTAGATGCTTCTATTTTTTTATCCCTCTGTTTTGCCATAAATTATCATGGCAGGAATGGCTTTTTTTTTTCTTCTCCTTGCTGCATTGCTTGTAAGTATGTTATTGTTGCTCAGTCACTCTGTCATGTCTGACTCTGCAGCCTCATGGACTGCAGCACGCCAGGCTCCCTGTCTTTCACCATGTCCTGGAGTTTGCTCAGACTCACGTCCATCGAGTCGGTGATGTCATCCAACTATCTGTCCTCTGTTGTCCCCTTCTCCTCCTGCCTTCAGTCTTTCCAACGTCAGGGTCTTTTCAAATGAGTCAGTTCAAATCAGGTGACCAAAATATTGGAGCTTCAGCTTCAGCATCAGTCCTTCCAATGAATATTCAGGTCTGATTTCCTTTAGGATTCACTGGTTTGAACTCCTGGATGTCCAAGGGACTCTCAAGAGTCCTCTCCAACACCACAGTTCAAAAGCTTTCAAATATGCCTCAAACTAATAAGCATGGGCGTATCTGATGAATATGATGAGATAACCATGATAACTGCATCAAATCCTGCTAGAGAAAGCCTAGGGCATGTCTGTTAGCAAAGAAGTCTGAGATTCCCATATGATTAAGAGTGTGTGTGTGTGTGTGTGTGTGTGTGTGTGTGTGAAGAGAAACATCCGTGGGATGGATCCTGCATTCATTCATTCATGAAACCAATATTTACTGCACCAATGTGGGAATACTGAGAATTATACTGGGAATAATTGAGTATATTGAGATGCTGGGAATAAAATGAGAAGAAAAAATGTGACTATCCATGCCTTTATAGAGCTTATCATCCAACTGGAACAAAAGATATTACTCAGTAACAAATAAGTGATAGCATCAGTTGGAAAAAAGATGTGGTGTGCTGGAGAATGTTCAGATCTTAGGCTAAATAATAATAATGAAATGCTTTTGGTTAGAGGTTTTGGAAAAAAATTAAAACTATGTGCTCAAGCATATTTAAGAATATTGTACATATTGTATTTTCCTGGTAAAAGTAGAATCTATTGACTTGGTGGAATTAGAAGGAGTTGTTTTTTTCTGAGGAAGAACATGTCTTGATCAAGACATTTAAACATTAAGTCAAAATAAAAGTGTGCAAATGATACTGCACTTATCACAAAAGCATGGGAATTTTTGAGGTGGACTTTGCAGGACCTGGGCAGGGGCAGAGTAAGAAATCAAATGTTGAAGGGTTGGTGGATGGAGGAAAGAAACACGAGGAGCTGGCATGCTTAACACTCACTTGTTGATGGGCACTTAGGTTGCCTCCATGTCTTGCTGTTGTAAACAGTGCTGCAATGAACATTGGGGTGCATGTACGTTTTCAAGTTATCATTTTCTTCAGATAATATGCCCCAAAGTGGGATTGCTGGATCATATGATAGTTCTATTTTTAGTTTTTAAAGGAACCTCCATACCATTCTCCATTGTGGCTGTACCCATTTATATTCCCACAAACAGGGTAAGAGGGTTCCCTTTTCTCCACATCCTCTCAAGCAATTATTACTTGTAGACCTTTTGATGATGGCCTTTCTGACCAGTGAGAAGTGATCTCTCATTGTTCTGATTTGTATTTATTTGGTAAGTAGTGATGTTGAGCATCTCTCTATATGCCTTTTGGCCTGTATTTGGAGAAATGTCTGTTTACATCTTCTGCCCATTTTTTGACTGAGTAGTTTGGGGTTTTTTTTGACATAGAACTGCAAGAGCTGTTTGTATATTTTGGAGATTAATACCTTTTTTATCACTTTATTTGCAAATATTTTCTCCCGTACTGTGGCTTGTCTTTCCGTTTGCTTATGGTGGTGCACACATTAAGGAGCCACAATCTTGATAACTGAGCCAATGAGCAGGGAGAGCAAGACAAGCACCTTTTCCAAAGAATACACGTACATGATGAGATGGGCTGAATAAAACTGAAGGGGCTTTCTCTCCATCTCAGTCATATGAACTTCCATCTTGGTTAATGCAGGCTGCTTTAACAAAGTACCGTAGACCTGGGGGCTTAAACAACAGACATTTATTTCTCCCAGTTCTGGAGGCTGGGAAGTCCAAGAGTAAAGCACCAGCAGGCTCAGTTCTCAGTGAGAACCTGCTTCCTGACTTGCTGGCTTCCAACTGCCTTTTCTCAGTGACCTCATACAGTGGGGAGAGAGCTCAGGTCTTTCTCCCCCTTTTTTAAGCCCAGCCTGTGGGCCCCACACTCATGACCTCATCCAAACCCAGTTGCCTCCCAAAGACCCCATCTCCAAATTAGGTGACTTCAACATATGAATTTGTGAGACACAAATTCAGTCCATAACAATTGCATTAAATACTTTTATTTCAGTGATCTAACATGGAGTCACTCTGTCAATTACTGCGTTTCTATGACTATCTAGAAAAGGTTGTTTGTTGCCCCTGATATCACATTTTCTCTCTTTCAATGACAGTGGGATATCTAATATTCAAAGGTGAGTTGTTAAGTTTCCACATATCTTGTGATTTTCTGGATAGTTTTCTCATTGATTTCTAGTTAATTCTGTTTTGAAGTTAAGAACATACTTTGACTAATTTCACTTTTTAAAATTTGTTTGCAGTGCAGAACATGGTCTATTTTGAGGAATGTTCCATGTGTGCTTGCAGAAAAATGTGTATTCTGCTATAATTGGGTAGAATGCTCTAGAAATATCAGTTAGGTGAAGTTGGTTAGTAGTGTTCTTCAAATCTCCTATATCCTTACTGACTTCCTGTCTACTTGTTCTAGCAACTTCAAAAAGAAAAGTGCTGAAGTATTCAACTGTAGCCTTGGATTTGTCTTTTTCTCCTTTCAACTTCATCAGATTTTGCCTCATATATTTTGTAGCTTTGTTATTAGGCATATAAATATTCAGTTCTTCTTGAAGTATTAACCTCTTTGTCATTATATTATGTATCTCTTTGTTCTGGGTAATAGTTCTTTTTCAGCTGTTTTTAAAATTTTTAAAATATTCTTTATTTTTAAATTATGAAAAATTATAATTTTTAAAATATTCTTTATTTTTAAATTATGAAAATATTATAATTTTTCCAAGTCTCTTCCAAGGAGACTTGGAAAATACAGAACAAAGTTACATATAGTTCCACTATATATGGCAATTGTTTGTTTTAAGTAGATAAATTAAAATTTTTAGTTGGAGTTTCAATATCAAACTCTCAGAAATTAATAGAATGAGTGTACAGAGAAGTGGAAGAATATAGTAGATCTGAAAAGCATTATGAACTAATTGGACATGATTAAGATTTATACAATTTTCACACAACAGTAGGATACAAATTCCATTCAAGTTCCCATAGACTATAAGAGACACTAGGGCATCTCCAGAGACATAAGACCAGGTGCTTCTTCTGCTATTAATATAGCTACTCTAGCTTTCTTTTGATTAATTACATGGCAATATCTTTTCTCCATTTTTGCTTTTATTTTTAACCTATGTTTTTATAACTAAAATTTATTTACCATTGATGGCATATAATTGTAACTTGCTTTTTTAATCAGTTGTAATAATTTTTTAACTTTTAATTGGTGTTTTTAGACAGTTTACATTTAATGTAATTAGTGATATGTTTGGATTAAAAACTACTATTCATTTAGCTGTTTTTTGTTACATCTATTCTTTGTTCTTTTTCCTTCCTTTTCTGCCTTGCTTTAAATTTTTAAAATTTTCCTATTTTATCACCATAGTTAGCTAATTTTTATACCCCTTTTTAATATTTTGGTGGTTGCCCTAGAATTTGCAATATACATCAAATAATTTATCACCACTCCACAATATTAAAGAGCTTTTATAACAGTGTATTGTCAATCCCTTCCTTTCATTTTCTGTGCTGTTATTGTCACATATTTTACTTTTACATATGCTATAAACACACAATGCATTGTTATTATTTTTGCTTTAGACAGTCATTTCTCTGTTATGAGCAATTAAAAAATAAGACAAGGCAACCTTTGTCTTCTTGTGGAGGACAGTAGAGTCTGAGGTTAAAGAAATAGAAACGTTTAGGGCTGGAAACAGACATATCTCTTCTGCTAAGCTTCGTGTGGTGTGTGTCTATGTCTGTGTGGAAGGAGTGGTAGGGTCCTTATTGTTAGAATTTAACTGGGTTTTGGAGTGGTTGCTATGATCACTCGGTGTAAGATAGACTTGAAATCATCTAGTATTACTGTTTAGCATGTGGCCTGGTTTACCAGAAGGCTTTTCTTCCATGTCAGCTCCATCTTCAACCTTGTCTTCCCTCTCTGCTCCGTCTCATGAAGGATCTCTCTGCAGGTTCTGGCCCCTTGCAAGCAGTCAAGCGCTGTTGCTTGTTACTCGATGCTTATGGGAGAAGGGGTGACGTTTTCTGTTGTCCTCTGTATGTCTCCGTCTTGGTCACTGTGTTCCTGAGTCACGGGCATAGGTTTTTCTTGTTGATTCTACCCCACTCCCAGCTATAGATCTGGACTCAGTATTTCCATTCCTTATTTTGATGGAAAAGGTTTTGTTCCTTTCTCTCAGAATCAGTGAGTTTTCATCAGTGTACTAAGGGCATCAAAGTCTTCCTTGGTGGCTCAGAAGGTGAAGAATTTGCCTGCAATGTGGGAGACCTGAGTTTGATCCTCGAGTCAGGAAGATCCCCTGGAGAAGGGAATTGCAACCCACTGCAGTATTCTGGCCTGGAGAATCTCATGGACAGAGGAGCCTGGCGGGCTACAGTCCATGGGGTCGCAGAGAATCAGATAGGACTGAGTGACTAACACTTTCACTTTCAGGGCATCAGGTTTTGCTTCCCTCCCTCCAAGGATTTAAACCTTCTCTTTCACAGAAGACGAGGGGAGAATGGTTTACGCTCCCCTCCGGTGCCGCTGCTCCTCCAGGCCTGCAGCACAAGGAAGGCATTTTTAGGATTGTTGCTGATTTGTGTCAGTACCTGCTTCTTTGCAGATGAACCTGAGATGGCTGCAAGTTCTCCTGGTCTTGTGTCCCGGGGTTCACATGCTTTTGTCAGCCCAAAGCTGGTCTTCAGTGGTTTATTAAAATATTAAGTTGAATTCTTACCTGTGATAGCATCTCTCCCAGGAAAGCAAGTTCTCATGTCCTAACTCTTCTTAAATGTGCTTTTGTCAGGTTCTAGGCTAATGGGTATGGAGAAAGCAATGGCATCCCACTCCAGTCCTCTTGCTGGAGAGTCCAATGGACGGAGGCGCCTGATAGGCTGCAGTCCGTGGAGTCGCTACGAGTCAGACATGACTGAGTGACTTCACTTTCACTTTTCACTTTCACACATTGGAGAAGGAACTGGCAACCCACTCCAGTGTTCTTGCCTAGAGAATCCCAGGGACAGGGGATCCTGGTGGGCTGCCGTCTATGGGGTCACATGGGGTCGGACACGACTAAAGTGACTTAGCAGCAGCAGGCTAATGGGTAATGATCAGTTCTCTGCTGGGCTCAAGGAAAGTTACGGGTTTTTGGATTGTTTGGCATTTCTGCCATTGCTGCTGTTATTATTAAGTGCAGGAGTGATGCTGTTTATGACATTCTACTGCTACATCCTGAGCAGTACCAGAACACACAGTTGTTAGCTGGGCATGTCGGCAGTTGGAATCAAAGCTCCACTTTCTGGCCTCTCCTACGGCTAACCCTTCCAGCAAATATTTCTAAAGTGCGAGGAGGCCCGCCCTTCTGTATCCTGTTCCTTGTTCTGCTGACTCAGATACAGGCATGAAATCTGCAAGCTGATGCAACCACCTTGCACCATGAAGTGAATTTAGGAGAAGAGGCCACACACCTGGTAGCGAAGCAATAGAGGAGAGAACTCACACACGCACGGCAGCCCATACAGATGTGCGCCCGAGAGAGAAGCAATCAAACAAAATAACTTCAGATGTGTTTACTTTGCGGGATATCCTCTCTCACTGCTGAGACTAGTGCTAACTTGCAAATTTTACAAGCATTCACATCAATTTTGAATGAGTGGCTTCACGATGCGGCGAGTTTCAGGTGCCAGCCCGCCGATTACTGCGTCTGCTACCGTAGACTTTCTCCCTCTCGCCCCCTCAGCCTTTAGCACCCAGCTTGGGGGCTCACATGTGTATTCAATACGGCGCTCACCATATGCCCAAAAATGAAAAATGCAGGCATACCAACTGACTGTGACTTCTCCAGACTATGAATCTGCCTGCCTGTTTTTGTTATACCTTTTTATATAATCATGCCTTATAAGCACCTCTTTATTTGCACCACTGAACCCCACCTTCAATCTTCAGTCAGAGAAACGTAGTTAGCAGAATGAATTATTTTTCTTTCCTTCTGGCTTTTCCTCTCTTAGGAATGTGAGAAGGGCTGAAAAGGCAAGAACATGTCTACAGGGGAGAGGAAAAAGATAATCAGGGAACTGAAAAAGCTCATAACTGAAAAAGACGGCCTCTGACTTTGAAAATGTGGCTCCAGGTCATTGCTGGGGTAACTCTTTAGCTCTTTGCTCCTGTTTTTGTTGCATGTTGGGCCATAAAAGAGATCTTGGAAGAAATAGCTTCTTTTCTTTCTGAGAAGGTTACTATCTCCCAGTTATTTATATATCCCAGGCTGAAGAGGAAAGCAGTAAGACAGCTCTGCGTCTGTCACTGGACCACAGAGCGAATGCTCCGAGCTCTCCCATGTAACCAAATGTGGCCTGAGAGCACTGGTGCCGTCGTGGAGGAGCTCTAAGTTCCTTAAGACCAGAATCTACGCCATCTGCTGAAATCTCAAATGCCACACCATAAAGAACAGAATATGTAAGATATGTCTTACAGCTAAGCTGCTGTTACTGCAAAAATATCAGAAGCTAACAACTTGAGGGATTTCACTAGAGCCGAAGAAAACTGCACTGAGAAAAATGCCTCTCGTGTAAGAAGCAAAGACAAGACATGTTTCTCTTGTCTGTGCATTATTAGAATTTGTCTGCCCTCCTCAGTACATCGGCACTAATGACGCTGAAGTCCATGAAAGATAATTGCCTTGAGTCATTCTCTAGCCACAGAGAAGGTAAGATTAATAAAGAACATTTGTTATAATTTTGAAACCAATCTATGTAATGGAACTCATAATAAATAACCACATTTAACACAGGCATTCATCAAAGCCAATTTATACATCAGTTTGTTCACTATGTGTTAAACCAACCATTTATAAGAATAAGTTGGTTTTCCTTTTGTGTCCCCTTTTCTCTCTATTAAAGTAAAAATTATTGTTGGATATGGTGATTTTTTTTGCTTTTATAGAAGCAGCATTGATAGTGATATATGTTGACTTCTCAGCTGTTTCCACATGATATATAATTTTGCACAGCATGTTGCTTCTGTCTGAACTAAGAGGAAATTATTGTTTTAAAAATGTAAAACTATTATTGATAGTCTCTTCTCTTCTCAGTAACTTGCCACCTCAGGTAAACATAGTTCACCGTAGGAGAGGCTGGGGATTTCCACAGACTGTCAATTTTTTACAGAAAAGGGAACAGGTGCAGTCTAGTAAATGAAATTCACAAATTATCTCCAAGCATCTTATTAAAACCATTTTCAAGTTACCTTATTCCCAAGCTTCAGCTGACATCAGTACCTATTCCTGTATTTTTTTTTTAAGTGTAGTTGGTATACAATGTGGTTTTAGTTTCAGGTATATAACATAGTGATTCGGTTTTTTTTCAGGTTATATTCCATTATAGGATAAGATACTGGGTGTAATTCCTGTGCTGCACAATAAATCCTTGTTGCTTATCTGTTTATGTATGGATACAGATTCAACCGTAGATAGTTATTTCTGTTTTTCCCAAACCCTTAATGTGGCCCGCCTCCCCTCCCTCACCCTTTGGTAGCCACATGTTTGGGTTCTATCTCTGTGAGTCAGTTTCTCTTTTGTGTTAGGTTCATGTGTATTATTTTTAAGATTCTGTATGTCAGATCTTACAGTATTTGTCCTTCTCTGACTTATTTCACTAACCATGCTACTCTCTAGGTCCATCCACATTGCTGAAAATGGCTAGATAATATTCCATTGTGTGTATATATATACACACACAATCATATCTATATATACAGCCATATCTATATGTGTACATATATATACTACATCCATATTTTTGTATATGTATATACACACACACACACACACAACATCTACATATACATATATATACTACACATGTACATATGCATATACTACATCTCTATATATACTACATATACGTATATACACACACAGGTACATATATGTACACATCTACATATACATATATATATACTACATCTACATCTACACATGCATATGCACACCACGTCTACATATATGTACACATATACTACACATATACATATATATACTGCAACTATATATATACACTGTATCTATATATACATGTACATGTGTGAATACATACGTGCGCACACCACACCCACACCACACCTTCTTAAGCCAGTTGTCTGTCGACCGGCACCTGGATGGTTTCCACATTTTAGTTATTATAAATAATGCCACCATAAGCATTGGGGTGTGTGTATCTTTTTGAATTAGTGTTTTTGTATTTTCTGGATATATACCTAGAAGTAGAACTGCGGGATAATATGGTGATTCTTTTTAGTTTAGTAAGAAAACTCCATAGTGATTTCTGCAGTGATTGCATGAATTTACATTCCCACCAGCAATGCAGGAGGGGTCCCTTTTCCCCAGATCCTCCCCAGCATTTACTATTTGTAAACTTTTTGATATTCTGATATATGTATGAAGTGATACCTCATTGTGGTTTTGATTCACATTCTCTAGTAATTAGCAATATTGAGCATCTTTCTTGAGCCTGTTGGCCAATCTGTCTTGTGTGGAAAAAAGTTCAACTCTTCTGCCTGATTTTTGATTGAATAACTTGTTTTTTTAATATTGAGTTGTATGAACCATTTGTGAGTTTTGGATATCAACCACTTGTCAGTTACATCATTTGCAAATATTGTCTACTGTTCTGTAGTTTATCTTTTTGTTTTCTTGACAGTTTCCTTTGCTGTGGAAAGCTTTTAAGTTTAATTAGACCCCATTTCTTCATTTGCTTTTGTTTCACCTTTCCCTTTTTTCCTACCCATGACTACTGCTAGAATAGGGGCTTCGCAAGTGGCGCTCGTGGTAAAGAATCTGTGTACAGTGCAGCAGACGTAAGAGATGCAGGTTTGATCCCTGCTTTGGGATGATCCCCTGGGGTGGGAAATATCAATACTTCCCCAGTGTTCTTGTCTGGAAGACTCCATGGACAGAGAAGCCTGGCGGGCTACAGTCCATGGGGTTGCAAAGAGTTGGACACTACTTAGCAACTAAACAACTTAGGCTGACACTAAAAAACGAACATTAAAATTGTTACTAAGGTATGTAACAAACTTCTGTAAGAAAAAGACCCAGTTCATAAATGATTGGTGGTTCCCATTGTGGTAGGCTGAATACCACCCCCACCCCCCCCACCCCCCCCACCCCCCCTCCGCTTAAGATATCTATATTCTAATTCAGTGATTCTAACTCCTTGAGACTGATTTTGGTCCTCTGACTTCCAGAAGTGTAGCATAATAAATTTGTGTTGTTTCAAACCACTACATTTGTGTAATTGGTTATAGTAGCAGTAAGACACTAGAGTATCTGTGGAACCAGAATGAGC
Organism: Dama dama; assembly: GCF_033118175.1. Taxonomy (NCBI): domain Eukaryota; kingdom Metazoa; phylum Chordata; class Mammalia; order Artiodactyla; family Cervidae; genus Dama; species Dama dama. The sequence continues at coordinate 109,334,623 of NC_083689.1, forward strand.
ACTTATGAAAATGTCCTTTTAGAACAGAGAGACATCTCTTTAAGAAAATTGACAAAAATAGAAATAAAAAGACACTTAAATCAGTGGAAAGTTATTTGAAAATGCAAAGACTTTGCATAATCAAGAGGTCATGTCAGTTTTTCTTTAGTATAATTCATGTTCTTTACTAGACAAAATTTGCAACATGAATATAACACAAAAGAATGCCCATCTGCAAAAGCAACCATATTTATACCTACATTGCTCTTTTATGTCTTTGAACAAGGACCATGTATCTTTCTTTAGAGATACAAAACACTCCTATGATGTCAGTACATCAGGTAGAGACTTCTCACTTATAAATGATACTTGGGATCAAAGTCCCTGTTTGAAGAACATATTTGCTGAGGTTTCTGGGAGTTGCTGATGTCATTATGAAGGTGGCAGGCATAGTGAGGGTAACAAATGAGTGGTCTCTCTTTCCTTCTACCCCCCTTTTTTTCAACCTTGGAAATTTATTTGTATCATGAGTGTAATGCCTAAATATTCGACAAGTCTTCTCTGAATGACTCTGCTTTATGACCATGCTTTCCTAAGAGATAAAATGCTAGTCTTTGAGAAACTGAATGCAGTACATTGCAATCTGATTTCCAACCTAAATAATGTCAAGTTTTGCCTGTTGCTTATCACTCCGGCTCTCACAGTAATTGAACGACAATCACTTCTTCTTTGCTAAGATTTTCTTTTTTGTTAGTCTTATTTCCCTCCAAAGAGATAAAGTTCTTTAAAGATACAGACCATATGTTCTTAAGAAGTACTCTATAAATGTATAATCAGTTAAAAATAGACTCTGTTTTATTTGAACCAAAGTTATAACTGTGATTTGTTTGGGATAGGTCATTAATCGTTCATTTAGCCTAATGACATGGAGGTTAAGTGGCTGAAACAAGAAACACCTTCTGGGTTAAGTTTCATGACACTGTTTTTCTTCCGGATTTATGTTAATTATTTTGACTTTTATCCCTCAGGAAATGGATTTTACTGTAGTAAACAATAATGTGTTCTAAAAATAGGTCTTATTCTCCCTTGAAAAGGAATGGCTGTGTATTGTTCTCCTTAATCCTTATTTCAATGTTACTGTGACATAAAGCTGCTTTGCCGCCTTCTAACACGGTGACTTCTGACCATGAGTCACGGACTCCAGAAGGTCCGGGAAAGGTTGCCTGCAGGTCCCGTGGAGTCCACGGCCTCCCCGCTTCTCGCTCCAGACGAGACGGGACGGGTCACTTACATCCCTGAGCCCCGATGCCACATACCAGTTACCGTGGTTAAGTTTGGTTGTGAGCTGCATGCTTACTGAGGTTGTAAAAAATATAAGACATGACAGTCTCAGAATGTGTCCACATAATGGAAAGGCCATATCTATGTACCCACGTGGCTCTGTGGCCCATGAATAAATAAGTGTGCAAACGAATGATAAAAAACAGCAACAGAAGCTGTGTGATTCAGGTGTTGGCGGTCACAGTGGTGGCTTTGGTGTAGCAGAAGCAGCAGCATCTCTGTGTCCACCATGCAGTTTGGACCATAAAGAAAGCTGAGCTCCGTAGAATTGATGCTTTTGAACTGGAGTGTTGGGAAGACTCTTCAGCGTCCCTTGGGCTGTCAACCTTAAAGGAATTCAGTCCTGAATATTCATTGGAAGGACCGATGCTGAAGCTGAAACTCCAATCCTTTGACCACCTGATACGAAGAACTGACTCATTGGAAAAGACCTTCTTTTTAATTAACTGTATTTTTAAAAATTAACTAATTTCTTTTTAATTGAAGGCTAATTCCTTAATAGTGCTGTCTTGGTTTCTACAAACACCAGCATGACTCAGCCATAGGTGTATCCATGTCTCCCCCGACTGGAACCTCCCTCCCGCCTCCCTCCCTATCCCACCCGTCTAGGTTGTGACCGGGCCCCAGTTTGAGTTCCCTCAGTCATACGGCAAAGTCAACATGGGGTGTATTTCTGCAGACTCAGATGAAAGACTGTTTTTTCAGCCCTCCAAAAATTCTGTGAGCTACCTACATCCGTTTAATCAATCCCATTCTGCTTAATCTAGCAGCTTCTGTGGTCTGCCATGAAGAACCCTGAATAATACATCATTTAATCCAGAAAAGAAAAAAAAAAAGCTTACACAGCACAAAGAAAGGGAAGACAATTACTATAAGAATTAAACTTTTTTGACAGTTGATTTTCTTCTGAGCACAGCCATTAATTCTACTGTCAGCAGGAATAAAGATACTTCCTGAGGAAGGTGTGGAGCTGAACCCTTGTAAACTGAGCAGCGGCGACATGCAAATGAGAATAACCCTTCGGAGCACCTCACCTCCTGTTTGTTAACTTTGCTCCAAACTTGCTTCAAAACTTCAGTAAAATAAGCTTTTTTGTTTGTTTGCTTTTGAGTTACAGAAAACATCTTTAATCTTTTGGGGAGATAATGAGTTCACAGAAAATCCAAAATAGTTGTACTGATTGATTTAAACACTGTTTTGGGCGGGGTAGGATAAATTTTCTTAAGAAAATAATGGGGCATAAAGAAGACAAAAGGTTAAGTTCTTTCTGTCTCAGTCCCATTGACAACAATAGTAGTAGTTCAGTCGCTCAGTCGTGTCTGACTCTTTGTGACCCCATGGACCCCAGCACGCCAGGCCTCCCTGTCCATCACCAACTCCTGGAGCCCACCCAAACTCATGTCCATGGAGTCGGTGATGCCATCCAGCCATCTCATCCTCTGTGTCCCCTTCTCCTCTTGCCTTCAATCTTTCCCAGCATCAGGGTCTTTTCAAATGAGTTAAGTTCTTCTCGTCAGGTGGCCAAAGTATTGGAGTTTCAGTCACAGCATCAGTCCTTCCAATGAATATTCAGGACTGATTTCCTTTAGGATGGACTGGTTGGATCTCCTTGCAATCCAAGGGACTCTCAAGAGTCTTCTCCAACACCACAGTTCAAAAGCATCAATTCTTTGGCGCTCAGCTTTCTTTATAGTCCAACTCTCACATCCATACATGACTACTGGAAAAGCCATAGCTTTGACTAGACAGACCTTTGTTGGCAAAGTAATGTCTCTGCTTTTTAATATGCTGTCTAAGTTGGTCTAGCTTTTCTTCCAAATAGCAAGTGTCTTTTAATTTCATAGGTGAAGTCACCATCTGCAGTGATTTCAGAGTCCCGCAAAATAAAGTCTCTCACTGTTTCCATTGTTTCCCAATCTATTTGCCATGAAGTGATGGGACTGGATGCCATGATATTGGTTTTTTGAGTGTTGAGTTTTAAGCCAGCTTTTTTACTCTCCTCTTTCACTTTCATCAAGAAGCTCTTTAATTCTTCTTTGCTTTCTGCCATAAGGGTGATGTCATCTGTATATCTGAGATTATTGATATTTCTCCCAGCTATCTTGATTCCAGCTTGTGCTTCATCCAGCCTGGCATTTTGCATGATGTACTCTGGATAGAAGTTAAATAAGCAGGGTGACAATATTCAGCCTTGACTTAGTCCTTTCCCAAGTTGGAACCAGTCTGTTTTTCCATGGTTGGTTCTAACTATTACTTCCTGACTTGCATACAGATTTCTTATGAGGCAGATCAGGTGGTCTGGTATTTCCATGTCTTTAAGAATTTTCCAATTTGTTCTGATCTACACAGTCAAATGCTTTGACACAGCCAATAAAGCAAAAGTAGATGTTTGTCTGGAATTCTCTTGTCTTTCCGATGATCCAACAGATGTTGGCAATTTGATCTCTGGTTCCTCTGCCTTTTCTAAATCCAGGTTGAACATCTGAAAGTTCACGGTTCACTTACTGTTAAAGCCTGGCTTGGAGAATTTTAAGCATTTCTTTGCTAGCATGTGAAATGAGTGCAATTGTGTGGTAGTTTGAACATTCTTTGGCATTGCCTTTCTTTGGGACTGGAATGAAAACTGACCTTTTCCAGTCCTGTGACCACTGCTGAGTTTTCCAAATTTGCTGGCATATTGAGTGCAGCACTTTCACAGCATCATCTTTTAGGATTTGAAATAGCTCAGCTGGAATTCCATCACCTCCACTAGCTTTGTTCACAGTGATGCTTTCTAAGGCCCACTTGACTTCACATTCTAGGATGTCTGGCTCTAGGTGAGTGACAACACCATCGTGGTCATCTGGGTCCTGAAGATCTTTTTTGTACAGTTCTTCTGTGTATTCTTGCCACCTCTTCTTAAAATGCTCTGCTTCTTTTAGGTCCATACCATTTTTGTCCTTTATTGAGCCCATCTTTGCATGAAATGTTCCCTTGGTATCTCTAATTTTCTTGAAGATATCTCTAGTCTTTCCCATTCTAATGTTTTCCTCTATTTCTTTGCACTGATCACTGAGGAAGGCTTTCCTATCTCTCCTTGCTATTCTTTGGAACTCTGCATTCAAATGGGAATATCTTTGAAAAAGTAGGACCACACATTTCCCACAGGTACTGCTTTACCCACTCAGGACCAATGTATGCTTTGCCAAAATTCCCTTTAGCTGCATCTTGACCCCCGCACTTCTCAGATCTCTGTGCTGTGCAGGGCCGCCATCCATCTCTGTGAGAGTGCTTGTCAGACTCAGTAACCCAGGCCAGTTCCAGCGGCGTGATCCTCACTGCCCACCAACCACGGCTTCCTCTGCTTTCTCCTTCACCCCATCCCCAAAGGTAATAGCAGTGGTCTGTCCAGACCCCGTCATGCCTGTCATCTCCCTCACAATGTCCACTTTCCCCCTCTTCCAGCATCAGCCTGCACTCCCTCATGCTTATCTGAAAGCTGTCTGCACACTGCCGTGTCCACCCTGCCCCCTCACGCCCTGTACTTCTCCCATCGCTCTTCCTTCTCGGCCAGTAGGGAGGGATGATGGGCTCGGGACACGTGCGCCCTTCCTGATTCCCAGCAGCCCCTGTGTCAGTCCAGGTCAGTGTGTCAACCGTGTTCTTTCCAAGCAAGTGCAGGTTCGAAACAGATTCCTCTCTCTGACCAGAGGGCTACCCCGGACCTGTCTCTCTAGATACTCTAAAGCCACTGACGAATTATGTGTGCACTCCCAACCAAGTGTCAGCCTCTTCTTCCCACACTCCCACATCCAGCGACACTGATGTTTGATCGCTGCGTATTTACCAGACAGCCTTTTGTAAAAACCACTAAGTTGTGAACTGGTGGGAGTGGAAGCAGGAACACACACACACACTCACACACTAGCCCTGACCTCCGGTCCCTGGCATGCATCTCTACAAAGGAGAATTGCTTTATGTGCCTGTGACCTGCCTTCCTTAACCCTCTGCTGTGATCTATATTTAAATACTGACTACCTATTTAGAACTATTCTCCTCTCATCTGTCATCTCTGTCATTCTGCTTCAGGTCAGATATACAATTTGGAATCGGGCAGACTTAAGATCAAGTCTAGACTGTTCTACTTACAAAATGTGCAATATTGAGCCAATAATTTAATTTCTCAAATGCAAAAATAGAAGTAACATACCATGATTCAGCTGACATTTTGATGTGAGAATTAAAATTTAAATGAGACAGTGAGCATATTACTTGCCATATTACCATTATATGCTCACATATACAACATTATTTTTCTGTATTAATAAGAAATCAGATCTATTCTCCTAGAGCTGGTATATTTTACCTAAGTAATAGAAGCCTTCCCTGGTCACCTATTTACCTAGCAGTAAAGAATCCCTAAAATCACTGCAGATGGTGATTGCAGCCATGAAATTAAAAGATGCTTACTCCTTGGAAGGAAAGTTATGACCAACCCAGACAGCATATTAAAAAGCAGAGACATTACTTTATCAACAAAGGTCCATCTAGTCAAGGCTATGGTTTTTCCAGTGGTCATGTATGGATGTGAGAGTTGGACTATAAAGAAAGCTGAGCATTGAAGAATTGATGCTTTTGAACTGTGGTATTGGAGAAGACTCTTGAGTCCCTTGGACTGCAAGGAGATCCAACCAGTCCATCCTAAAGGAGATCAGTCCTGGGTGTTCATTGGAAGGACTGATGTTGAAGCTGAAACTCCAATACTTTGGCCAACTGATGCGAAGAACGGACTCATTGGAAAAGACCCTGATGCTGGGAAAGATTGAGGGCAGGAGGAGAAGGGGATGACAGAAGATGAGATGGTTGGATGGTATCACCGACTCGATGGATGTGGGTTTGGGTGAATTCTGGGAGTTGGTGATGGACAGGGAGGCCTGGCGTGCTGCGGTTCATGGGGTCACAGTCAGACACTGCTGGGCGACTGAACTGAACTGAAGGACTCCACCTGCAATGCAGGAGATGCAGGAGACGCAGGTTTGATCCCTCAGTCAGGAAGATCCCCTGGAATAAGAAAATGGCAACCTACCTCAGTATTCTTGCCTGGAAAATCCAAGTCCATGGAGTCACAAAAGAGTCAGCCAGAGCTGGGTGAATAACTAACAGTAGAAGCCTGAGAACTCAGGGTCAATCATGATGAGAAACAGACAAAATACACATACTGCCCAGTGCATCAGTGAGCAGAAAAGTCAAATTAGCAAATTCTTCCACTTTCAGTTTGCATATTTCTGAAATCCAAATCAATTAGGTTTATTTTAAATGTAGGCATGCAGGATGCCTGGGGTACAAGAAACGAACCACTTAAAACCAGTAAATACTGCAGTGGTATTTATCAGAATAAAAATTTCCAAGAATTAGCAGAATCTATTTTCGTAGACATACTTAAACCTATGTGATATATCTTTTGAGAAGGTCACTATGTATCATACTGGTTGATTTCCTGCTGTATTATTTTGTTTTCTCAGTTATTTTAATCTAGGGGCTAAGTAAAATTGGATTGCTTCTCTGTCCTTTATAATCATCAGGATACAGAAATCCACTCTGTCATTTCACTTCCCACTTACAATCCTTTCCCTCAAACCAGTGTATGTCAAAAACCATTTACTGTCTTAGCATCTGGGAGCCCCACGTCACAGTAGAAAAATATCTGCTGTCTCTTGCTGCTGTTGGGTGTAAATGAGGCTGATGTATTCTGGAAACTACCCGTCCAAAGCCACTGTAGTTTAGCTAACATCTGAACAGTGATGTTAATCTTATTCGCTCCTTTGAAGAGTCTCACTGGCAAAACTGTGGTTCATTTTTCTAGGCAACCCATGTAGTAAAATGCAGTCATCTAAAAGCAACTTGACATGGACACAACATCCTTTTTTAACTTTTGGAAATTTCAAGATTTGGGATGAGTAACTTCATAAATTTAGAGTGTCAATATATTTTTTTGGAGTTATTTCTAGGATATATAATGAGATGATCAAACTACATACTGATTCAGATATGGCTCACCAGCCTGGCCTCTAGAAAGGCATCAAAATGCGCCCCCAGAGCTGCCAGCAGAAAAATTTCCTCTCATCTTATTCGCCATCACTTGCTGGGCCCACAGGATCCTTCAGGACACCCACAAGGATGTATTCCATGACTGAGGTGGCTTGCTCTAGTTTATGAACTTAATTTCTCAAAATATTTTGTTCACTTAAGTATTGTGTTCAGTAAGTGTTTTGCTGTTGTTGTTTAGTCGCTAAGACATGTCCAGCTCTTTGCGACCCCGTGGACTGCAGTCCACCAGGTTCCTCTGTCCATAGGAATCCCCAGGCTAAGATACTGGTGTAGTAGCCATGTCCTTCCTCAGAGGATCTGCCCCCAACTCGGGGATAGAACCCAGGTCTCCTGCATTGGCAGGTGGATTCTTTACCACTGAGCCACCTGGGAAGCCCCAATTGGTGTTTTACTTGCCTTAAATCTATATGGATTACCGCAGCCCTAGTATAGCCCAGCGGAGAAGGAAATGGCAACCCACTGCAGTGTTCTTGCCTGGAGAACCCCAGGGACGGCGGAGCCTGGTGGGTGCCGTCTATGGGGTCGCACAGTCGGACAGGACTGAAGCGCCTTAGCAGCAGCAGCAGCAGGATAGCCAGGAATAGAATGCAGACTTGTCTTCCTGGCCTGACTCAATTTTTTTTTTTTAAATCAAGTTAGTTACCAATATATAATAAGCAGGTGATTGTACATTAAAGAAAAATACTGATAATTCTCCCTACTTAAAAAATCCAGGAATGCTGCCCCGTGTGAAGGGCGTATGTTCACCACTTCCTGAGTCTTTATGACCCTATTATTCCTCTGAGAAGGAAAGCGAGCTTCAGTTGCCATTCGTCACTACACTGGCATTGGTGTTCTCTTTAGAATGCAGCAGCACGTCTCTGGACACATGTCTGTATTCGAGGTGGAAACCAGAAAGAAAGACAGGAGAAGCCAAAGTAACACGGGCGAGATTGTGTGTTCCCGGAAGTGAGTGCATATAAGATGACTCATTTGCATCATTGCTCGTTCTCTATAGGTGTTTCAGCTGGTAATCCCTCATCTAAACCCTTCTGGATTTAAGAACACTGGACTTGCGTTAGTGATCCATCACTTTCTCCACATCTGTTACAGGTGCTTGAAATTGCTTCCTAAGTCTTTTAGATCTTGTTGCAGTGTTACAAAGAATCAGCTTCTACTTAAACAGCTCTTTCAGAGCTTAATAAAATAAAATAATGTTTGTACTCTTGGGAAAATGGAGGAATATTTGGGACAGCTAGCTTCCCTTAAAATCACCTACCACCTCACTAGCTTGTGTGAGTTGGTTTTCTTTGGTTGCAAACCATAAAAACAAAGTGAGCTTATTAGAAGGGTATGTGATGGGACTGTAATTATTAAGAGGACTGAAGAGAACCGAGTCTGGCAGGGTGGGAACAGTTTTACAGCTCAGGGGAGTTGGATGGCAGGAGTGAGTGACAGTTTTATCAACATTCTGCTGATGACAAGAAACATCTCTAAAAGACTGTGATTTTTATTCTTCTATCCATTAACTCAAGACTCAAAGTTCAGATGGCCAGATGGCCTGAAGTGAATGAAACGTGTGCCTGAGGGAGGTCAGGGTACCTTGATTGACAGTTGCACCACAATCACTAACAGTAGAGTAAAGATAATTTTGCAAAAGAAAATCCAAATGCCTGTGAGCAGAAGAAAAAGAGAATGGTTTCCCAAATATGGGGAAACACACTGTAGGCTCTGTTCACTGTAAGCTAGCAGGTAACTTGGAATGTCTTTAAAATTTGCAATGTTTTGCTGTAAAGAAAAAAAATTAGATGACTCACTTTAGGCTTTGACACATTCTGTACTTGATTTGTATTTCCAGTCTTATATTTTTCTTCATAAAAATCTCCCCAATTGAATAAGCTTTATGGCTCACATCCCTAGATCCCTCTTGAAAGAATTAAAACACTTCAGAGGGCAATTCTTTTAGATGAAGGAATCATTTAGACAGACACAAGGTCAATCCTACATGGAATCTGTATCAGACATGTTTTCTTACTCATCGCTCACCTTGTCTGCTCTCTTCCATTCCCCCTTTTTCACTCAAGAAAAAGAAACAGCGAGAAGGGGGAGAGATCATATAAAAAGCAGAGCAGAGTCAGAAAGCAAGGAAGTGTGTTGGGGGTAAAGATCTGGGGAGGATAGTAGAGAAAGAGAAACAATTGCGAGGTGTAAGTTAAGCCTCTAGCAGATGTAGATGTTGAAATTAAAGTCATCTATTACAGTTCGCTGTGTTCCTTGCTGGAAATTTAAAGATGGCAAGGTGGCAGAGGGGTGGGGAGGGAGGCAGCCCTCAGGGAGTGCCGGAGAGAGGCCTGGAGAGAGGAAGGTGAGGCTGGGGTGAAGGTGCAAAGCCAGATGGAGACTGGATTGAGAAGCGCTCTCCCCAGCCCACAGCCCGCAGCCCACTCACTGTTCCCTCTTGTAACTGAATCTTCCTTGCCCTCCTAGCTCCCAGGCAGAGGACTTGCTTAAAGGGATAGCCCTGGCCCCGATCAACACACTCCCCACCGCTCACACTTCTTTCCTTCACCACCACCCTGCCACACACACAATGGAAGTCTGTTTAGAGATCTCTTCAGCTCCTCCAAGCTGCTCATGGAGTATTTCCCACCCACCAGGGGATCTGTTCATTGCAATCTAGCAGATGACATCCACTGTCTTTAAATTCTGCAACCTTTTGATAAAGAAACATAAGATGACTCACCTTTTGCTTTTGACACTGTCTCCACAGACTGCCTTTGTGGATATAAAGACATGTACTGACTGCCTGACTTCTTACATAGGTTCTGAGACCCCCCGTGTGAATAGAAAAGGACCTGTCTCGGTATTTCAGTACCGGAGAACATTGTAAGTAATAAATCTCTTAGATTGTGAGCAGAATTAGAAAGCCTACTTAAACTACTGTAAGGTATAGAAATAAATCTAAGCGTTAAAATATTTTTGACAGTTTTGCCTCAATATGAATGGCCCTCTTTACCATAACCCTCAGCTAGATAAAACCTACTAATCTATGGTGGCCTTGGGACAGAACACTCATTTTCCCCACAGGATTTTCTGGGATAACTAGGATGCCCCACATTCTTGTTTTGATCGGTAGCTTCAGCTATCCACAGATTGTCAGAAGCTAAAACGATTGCTTGGCAGAGAGCTGCCAGGGACCATTCACAGCTCAGGAGATTTAAAACTGATATCAGAGGATATCTAAAGCTTGTGAGCTGCAGACTTGCTACAAAGACTTGTTAAAAGCAGAGGAATTATTTATGCCGCAGGGAAGAATTACAATAGGAACACATAGGGATTTGAGCTAATGAATTCAAAACTGAGCTGAATTTTGTATATTCTAGGAACCTCTATTTCTTAATATAATCCAAAAGCCTTTGAAAACAGTAAACTGGAAATATTCCAAGTGCAGCTTGGGCCTGTCAAGGGGAGCTGACAGGATCTCTAAACTGATTCTCAGTGGTGTGTGGAGCAGGAAGGGAGTGAGGGGTAGGTGGGGGGAGGGAGTGTGTGATCAGAATGGACCTTTACACAGGGCCTCAAGGATTCACCTTATGTCTGTCTTCCATGGGGTGTTAGTTCCCGAACCAGAGATCAAACCCACAGCCCCTGCTTTGGAAACGAGGAATCGAGACAAATGAAAGTATGAGGCAGAAAACATGTTTTATGGCCAAAAATTCAAAAAAATTAACAAAAAATATCCATCCATAGATCACAAAGTTTAACAAATGCCAAGTATCAGGCTCCAAGTAGAATAAAGAAAGTGATACCTAGGCATATCAGAGTCAAGTTGCTGAAAGCCTAAAAGAAAGAGACAATCTTAAATCAAGGGGAGAAAGATGCAGTCTATACCAAGGAGTAACCGTAAAAACGAAGGCTGCCTGCTCATCAAAAACGCTGCAGGGCAAACAACGGTGGTTGATTCATCCAAACATCGGTGAGGATATGTAGCAAATGGAGCCTTTATACACTACTGGGGTCTGTGTGAAATGACACACCAACTGTGAAAAACTTCAAGTTTCTCATACATAGTTCAACTTCTATTTATCTATGACCTAGACAATACCCTAGGGCTTCCCCGGTGGCTCTGTGGGTAAAGAACCCGCCTCCATTGCAGGAGACGCCAGAGATAGGGGTTCGATTCCTGGGTCGGGAAGACCCCCTGGAGGAGGACGTGGCAACCCACTCCAGGGTTCTTGCCTGGTGAATCCCACAGAGGAGGCTGGCGGGCTACAGTCAATGGGTTGCACAGAGCTGGATGCAACTGAAGCGGCTGAGCACAAAGATGATATACTACTAGTTACCTAGCTGGAGAAATGAAAATATTTGTCCATGAAATATCTTGTACGATAATGTCTATTGTCAAAACTAGAAGCAATGACCAATAGGGGAATGGATAAATAAACTCTTGTTATAATCTCATAACAAGTAGAGCAGAAACTTGAGAAACTGAGACATCTAAGTAAGTCCCTCCAGGCCAGCTGAACCCTAGATGACCTTCGGCTGCCAGCACATGACAAATGAGTTGTTTTAAACCACTGAGTTTTGAGAAGATGTCAAGCAACCTTATTGTTGCAGCAGCTAACCAATAAACTCACTAACAAAATGTTACCCTTGCTTCTACTCATGCAGAGCTTCCTGTTAAGATCTATAATTCACTTTGTTGTCACTTTGCAAACAAACACAAAGTTGTAGAGATTCCTCCAATAATGAGCATTTGTTTCCCTAACATCCAATTTACAGCCTGCTGTTCTGTTTCTATGTCTTCCTGCACACAGTGCTAACTTGTTCCAGTGCCCGATCAGAGTGGGATCTTTTTGAAGAGATTTTTTAACTAGCACTGAACGCCAGTTTACACAGAGCCGACAGCGCACACAGTGAACAGTCGGTGTGAGCAGCTATGACACGTGTGTGTGTGCACAGGCGTGGACGGCCGGGCCACGACTGCTGCTTGGCTGGTGGCCCCTGTGACGTGCCATTGGTGAGAGGAGACAGTCTGATTTCAGGATGCTAGAACGGAAGGTGTGCTCCTTAGGATCCCTGGCAGATGACACCTCTCCTGTCACGACACTCACAGTCTGAGGTGCTGATGCCGGAGTGAGGTTTCTTTTTCTGGAAGAGGTCCATTCTTCTCAAAGGGCCTGATTTTAAGAAAGGTTTGAGAGATAATCTTCTCTGTCACTTCTCATTCCTCTGTCTGTTGAATATCTTTCGACCCGTACTGTACACTTTCTCTTTCAGGCTTCTGCTCTCTGGTTGTAACCGAAGGATTTGGAATCAATTTCTGGTGCACGCTGCCATTTATAAATGAGGCAAGAAGGCCCCGCACTTTAGGCCGCACGAGAAAACGCTGCCATGGTCCTCAGGCCAAGGTCTTCTCTGCAGGGCAAGGAGTTGATTGGACTAAAGGGGTGTGGCCCCCTGGAGCCCAGACCCCTTCCCCAATTATATCATGCTTCAAGCCTGGGGTGGGTGGCCCGTGTCTGCAACTGTTGGCCTGAGCGGTAACCAAGGGGGGTCAGTTTGCAAGGGTGCATACACATGGAGCTTGATGATGTGAATGACAAAATGTATGTGCACTAGGCTTCTGGCAGCGCAAGTCAGTGCAAGTGCAAACCAAAAGAGCAAGAGAGTTCCAGAAAAATATCTGCTTCTGCTCTATTGACCATGCCAAAGGCTTTGACTATGTGGACCACCACAAACTCTGGAAAATTCTTAAAGTGATGGGAATACCAGACCACCTGACCTGCCTCTTCAGAAACCTGTATGCGGGCCAGGAAGCAACAGTTGGAACTGTCCATGGAACAACAGATTGGTTCCAAATAAGAAAAGGAATACGTCAAGATTGTATATTGTCACCCTGTTTATTTAACTTACATGCAGAGTACATCATGAGAAACGCTGGGCTGGATGAAGCACAAGCTAGAATCAAGATTACCGGGAGAAATATCGATAACCTCAGATATGCAGATGACACCACTCTTATGGCAGAAAGTGAAGAACTAACGAGCCTCTTGATGAAAATGAAAGAGGAGAGTGAAAAAGTTGGCTTAAAGCTCAACATTCAGAAAACTAAGATCATGGCATCTGGTCCCATCACTTCATGGGAAATAGATGGGGAGACAGTGGAAACAGTGACAGACTTATTTCATTGGGCTTCAAAATCATTGCAGATGGTGACTGAAGCCATGAAATTAAAAGACGCTTACTCCTTGGAAGGAAAGTTATGACCAACCTAGACAGCATATTAAATTAATATTACTTTGCCAAGAAAGGTCCATCTAGTCAAGGCTATGGTTTTTCCAGTAGTCATGTATGGATGTGAGAGCTGGACTATGAAGAAAGCTGAGTGCCAAAGAATGATGCTTTTGAACTGTGGTGTTGGAGAAGACTCTTGAGAGTCCCTTGGACTGCAAGGAGATCCAACCAGTCCATCCTAAAGGAGATCAGTCCTGGGTGTTCACTGGAAGGACTGATGTTGACACTGAAACTCCAATACTGTGGCCACCTGATGCGAAAAACTGACTCATTGGAAAAGACCCTGATGCTGGGCAAGATTGAGGGCAAGAGAAGAACGGATGAGAGGATGGGAAGAACTGACTCATCTGAAAAGACCCTGCTGCTGGGAGGGACTGGGGGCAGGAGGAGAAGGGGCCGACAGAGGATGAGATGGCTGGATGGCATCACCGACTCGATGGACATGGGTTTGGGTGGACTCCGGGAGTTGGTGATGGACAGGGAGGCCTGGCGTGCTGCGATTCATGGGGTCGCAAAGAGCCGGACACGACTGAGCGACTGATCTGCACTGAACGGGTGCAGGTCACAGACAGATGGGGAGGAGGAGGGCGGTGAGAGCGAGGAGCACAGCTTTCCCTGCCCTGCCTCCCACCCCACCCCAGGCTCTAGCACAGGGCTTTCTGCTAATTCTAAAGTCGAGCCTGTCCTTCCAGTTCACTGTAAAGGTTCAATGAACCTATTCATTGTGTTGGTTTCGAACCAAAGGTATAACAAATATTAAAAAATCTTTTAAGTTATTAGCTTTACTTGCATCATTTAGATATTTATGCAGGTGGCATATGGGCCTCTGGTTGTATCTTTCTTTCAAATCCCACAAATATTAGATGCAGGACTCAGACAAGGAACACTCGAGGCCTCTAAAAATGATGGAATCAAAAATTTATTCACACTACACTCAATGTACAAAAAAAATTAACTTTTTATTTTTTTTATAACTAATCTTGTTTTCCCTAGCCTATATTCACTTAGGTGGCAAAAGATGGAAGCTTTAGAATTTCCATGTGAAGGTGAGTGACTTAGTTTCTTTAGGCAGTTTTGACAAATACATGTTTGAGCCCTCTCTTCCCAATCCCTTTTCAATAGTAATAATCACTGACAAGTTTGAGGGCTGTGTGTCAAGTGCTGTGTTAGGATTTTCATGAGTTCAAAACCATGTAATCCTCAGTGTGAGGTGGGCATTATTATTGTTACAGCTTAAGAACAGAGCAGTTAATTAACTTGTTCAGATTTCCATAGCTAGAAAATAGAGAAACCAAAAGTAAAAACCAAGGTAGCCTGACTTCAGAATTCAGTCTTTCTTTATCCTGGTGCTGTTCTGCTTCTCAGGTGACATCTGCAGATATGGTTTCCTGGGACACCACGTTAGCATCCTTTCTGAAAGCCTCTCAGCCTATGGGAACCCTTCCACCCCTCGCCAGCCCCACACAGGAAAGAGGAAGGAGGTGTCCACCCAGCCCCTTCCTTGCAGAAGCTGCAATGGCATCCCTGGGCCATGCTGGATAAAGAGGATGAGGCATCTTCCTGAGGGCCTGCATCCTTCCTGTCCACCCCAGGGCAGCTCGCCCTGGTGCTCAGGGCGCTTTCCATTCTCCTCCTACACGTTCATGTCAGGACACAACCCCACAGAAGAAACAAGGACACCTGGACTGACCTCTTTTCATATCAATGCTTCTCCTTCTTTTCCAACTTATCCAGGGGTCGGTGATGTAATGTCTACTTTCTTCCTTTTTCTATCAATAAGAGGCATCCCCTTTCTTTCTCCTTCTTGATTTGCTATTCAGCACGTTGCATATAGTGGTAGAAATTTGGAATCCAGAGGGACTTCCTGGGTGGCTAAAAGAGTAAAGAATCTGCCTGCAATGCAGGAGACCTGGGTTTAATCCCTGGGTAGGGAAGATCCCCTGGAGAAGGAGATGGCAACCCACTCCAGTATTTTTGCCTGGAGAATCCCATGGACAGAGGAGCCTGGTGGGCTGCAGTCATTTATACATATAGCCCAGAATTTACCGTCTTCATCATTTTAAGCATACAGTACAGGAATGTTAAGTATATCCACACTGTTGTTCAACAAATCTCAGGGATTTTTTTCATCTTACAAAACGAAATCTCTGTAGACAGGAAACAACTCCCTATCTTTCCCTCCCCTCCGGCCTCGGCAAACACCATTCTGCTGTTTCTACGAATCTACCTGCATTTTTTTGGTCTCATATATGTGAGGTCATACAGCGTTTGTCTTCTGGGTCTGACTTACTCACTTAGCATAGCATCTTCAAGGTTCAGCCATGCTGTAGCATCTGACAGAATTCCTTTCCTTTTCAATCCTGAATGCTCTTCCTTCATGTGCATCAGCCTCAGTTATTCATTCATCATCAATAGACAGCTGGGCTGCTTTCACCTTTCGGCCGTTGTGAATAACGCTGGTATAAGCCAGAGCGTTCCCTCTTCTCTTTGAGCGCCACACTACTTAAATGATGACAAAGGAGCATGGTATGTAGGGGAGAATAAAATCCACAATCTCTATTAGTTGAAAACGCTCAAAATACTATTCTTGTTACATCTTGTGTCCCACCTCCTTAGTGCTTTGATCTCAGAGCTCTTCAGAGCTTTGATCTCAGAGACACAGAAAGAAGTTGTCAAAAACATACACTCAGTTTTCAAGGATATTCGTGCATACATGAGAAAGAATGGTATCTGTCAATTCCTCCCACAGAGGAATGTAATTTTAACATTAAAAACACAAGTCGATAGAAGAACTAATTGCATTTGATGCTGGAGACATTGTTTTGTACTTCTTTTTACAGTGGGAAATAATTGGGAATTCAACCCTGAACAATCCCATCTCTTGAAAATATTATAAGAGGAAAGCTGCTGCCAAATCTAATCAAACCTATTTTCCTTGCCATTGATACGGCAGCTACGAATGAATGGAAACTGCTGCAACACCTACATGGACACTCTGTAAAGGCTCCACTGGACCCTTATTTCAATTTCCACATCTCTGCTCGGGTGGAAGCAATCATGGCCATTGACATGTCGATGCTTTTTTATTGAGAAGAAAAAAAAAAATCAAGGCTGCTGTATCAGATTCAAAATAAAAATAAAGTGGCCAAACTTTTTTGTGAACAGAACAAAAGGAGCATCTTTCTGTAGCAGAAAGCTATGCATATTTTTATTTATAATGCACCCTTTTCTAACAAAATTTTAACACAGCTGAGTAAATTTTGATAAGTTTTTATTTTTTAAATTTTACTTTTAAGAAGTTAGTTTCATACTTTCGTGTATTCCTGAATGTTTCCAATGGAAAGATACTTAGATCCATTCTCATTTTATGTTATAAATTATTCAAAATATAAAGTTGAAATCCTTTCAGCTCCTCAATCTCAGTTCTATAATTTGTTAAGTTCTAATCAAAGCATATTAAACTTCTGGTACAAAGAGTATCAATTCAAAAGAAAGACATCATCACGTTTTTAACATAAGTTTCAAAGCATCACAGATTAGACTAAGAGTGTCTGCTTCTTTCATCACCCCCTGGTTTTCTATCACACCCATAAAAAGTCCAAATCTGGAACCTTAGCTCACGTACTTCTCCCTGATCTGGTCCCCATTCACCTAATTTTATCTCCTTATCCCTCTGGGATCCACTCTTTTCCAGCCCCATGGATGACTAAACTCACTTCCCTCACACCAGGACATGCTATTATTCTGTAGTAACAAATACCTCCAAGTCTCAAATTCTCAAAACCCAAAGGCTTTGTCTTCTTGGTTCCATCATTTTTATTGAGAAAATGGGAGACACTTTTATTGAGAGCAAGGGAGACAGAGGACTCGATAATTTTTTCTTTTTGTTTTTAAATTTTTGTTTATTTGTTTTAGGCTGAGGGCGTTCTTAAGGTTGGACTTTTCTTTATAGCTACCTTTTGATTTGGTCTTCCCAAAGGGACCAGTAAAACAGCTGTTTATAAAGGGAGTTCTCTAAAATTTGCCAGTTTGGTTCTTTCCAATTTAAAGGATCCCTCATTTGGCCGCTGATGACTAGCATCTTTTCTTCAAATTTTTATTTTATATTGAGGTATCATTGATTGAATTGTTGTATTCATTTATTCTATTCCAAATTCTTTTCCCATTTAGGTTATTAGCATATTGAGCAGAGTTCCCTGTTCTATACAGTAGGTCCCTGCTGGTTATCTACTAAAAAAAAATTATTCAAGTATAGTTGATAAGGCGAGGGTGGGATGTTTTGAGAGAACAGCATTGAAACATGTATATTATCAACAGTGAAACAGATCACCAGCCCAGGTTGGATGCATGAGACAAGTGCTCGGGCCTGGTGCACTGGGAAGACCCAGAGGAATCAGGTGGAGAGGGAGGTGGGAGGGGGATCAGGATGGGGAACACATGTAAATCCATGGCTGATTCATGTCAATGTATGACAAAAATCACTACAATATTGTAAAGTAATTAGCCTGCAACTAATAAAAATAAATGAAAAAAAAGTTGCTTTAATTTGGCTATTTACTTTAATTATAGTAGTGTATGCAGGTCAATCCCAAACTCCCAATTTATCCGTCACTCTACCTTTCCCTTCTGGTAACCATGATTTTGTTTTCTAAGCACGTAAGCCATTCTGTTTGTAAATAAGCTCATTTGTATAATTTGTTTAGATTCCTCTTATAAGTGATTTCACATTATATTTGTCTCTCTCTGTATTATATATATTTTCTTATAGACTGAGGTGCTCCTATGTTGGGTCCATAAACACTTACAAATGTCATGTCTTCTTGGATTGGCCCCTGGTCATTGTATGGCATCCTTCTGTGTCTTATGTAACAGTCTTTCCTTTAAAGTCTGTTTCCTCTAGCAGTGTTGCTACCCCAGCTTTCTTGTGATTTCCATTTGCATGAGACACTTTTTCCATCCTTTCACTTTAAGAGTGTATGTGTCCCTGGATCTGAAGGTGATCTCTTGCAGACGGCATGTATACGGGTCTTTTGTTTCTGTATCCATTCAGTCAGTATATATCTTTTGGTTGGAGCATTTAGTCCATTTACGTTTAACATAATTATTGATATGTATGTTCTTATTGACATCTTCTTAATTGTTTTGAATTTGTTTTTGTAGGCATTTTTATCTTCCCTTTTTCTTTTGTTCTCTTGTGGTTTGATGACTAAATTGACTGTTGTGTTTGGATTCCTTTTTCTCTTTGTGTGTATATCTATTGTAGATTTTCAGTTTGTGGTTCCCATGATGTTTTGGTTTCCCATGTGTTTCCCATGGGAAACACATATAAACAAGATTGTTTTAAGTTGCTGGTCTTTTCATTTCAAATGCATTTCCAATATCTTGCATTTGTCCTCATCTCTTTTTGGAGAGGACCCTGATGCTGAGGAAGATTGAAGGCAGGAGGAGAATGGGACGACAGAGGATGAGATAGTTGGATGGCATCACCGACTTGATGGACATGAGTTTGGGTAAGCTCCGGGAGTTGGTGATGGACAGGCAGGGCTGGCGTGCGGTGGTCCATGGGGTCGCAAAGAGTCGGACATGACGGAGCAAGCAACTGGACTGAATTGAACTTCTTATATTTGCTGGTTTCGATATCATATTTGTATGTGGATGGTTTCCTCTCATTTCTGCACATCTACCTTTACTGGTGAGTTTTTCCATTCATAATTTTCTTGTTTTGCCTGTGCTTAGTCGCTTCATTGTGTCTGACTCTCTGCAACCCCATGGACTGTAGCCTGCGAGGCTCCTCTGCCCATGGAATTCTCCAGGCCAGAATAGTGGAGCAGGTTGCCATTCCCTTTTCCAGGGGCTCTCCCCATCCCAGGGATCAAACCCAGGTCTCCCGCATTGCAGGCAGATTCTCTGTGGTCTGAGCCATGAGGGAAGACTTTTCCTTCGAGAACTCCTATAATATAGATGTTGGTTCATTGAATGTTTCCCCAGAGGTCTCTGAAACTGTCCTTATTTCTTTTCATCCTTTTTTCTTTATTCTGTTCCATGGCAGTGACCTCCGCCATTCTGTCTTCCAGCTCACTTATTCGTCCTTCCGCCTCCGTTATTCTATTATCGACGTTTTCCAGTGTATGTTTCATTTCAATTATTGTATTGTTCGTCCTTGTTTGTACTTCATTCCAATTTTGCTGAAATCCCTAGAAGGATCATCCCTATTAACTCTTCCTAAAACAGTCCTTTTCTCCTTACTCCTGCTTTATTTTTATCCTTCACTCACCCCTATCTGAAATTATATTTTGTTACTGATTTTATGCACACAGACACACATATTATTATTATTTTTTTAATGTGTAGAATGCTATATTTTCTGTCATGTTCATTGTTTCATTGATATATCCCCGGTGCCTAATAGAGTATCTGGAACTCAGCAGGAAGTCAATAAATGTTAGTTCAATGAGTGAATAAATGAAGGCATATATCAGAATGATGAAGAGCTATTTAGACTATCTCTCCATCAATATCTGTGTGTTGAAGTGTCTGTTTCATGTCAGTGCTGCAGGATATAAATTTTGTTTTATACAACATTTTAATTTAAAAGGTTAGTTTTTGAGGCTGTATAAATTCACTTGGATCTTCTTCATGAAGCCTCCTATACTGGTTATCTTGGGACAGGGCAAAGGAAAAGCTCGTGGTTGTTCAGTTGCTCAGTCATGTCCAACTCTTTGCGACCCCATGGACTGCAGTCTGTCAGGCCTCCCTGTCCATCACCAACTCCTGGAGCTTACCCAAACTCATGTCCATTGGGTCAATGACACCATCCAACCATCTCATCCTCTGCTGTCCCCTTCTCCTTCCACCTTCAGTCTTTCCCAGCATCAGGGTCTTTTCTAATGAGTCAGCTCTTTGCATGAGGTGGCCAAAGTATTGAAGCTTCAGCTTTAGCATCAGTCCTTCCAATGAACACCCAGGATTGATCTGGCTGGGTCTCCCTGAAGTCCAAGGGACTCTCAAGAGTCTCCTCCAACACCACAATTGTGTGTTAGTCTCTCAGTCATATCCGACTCTGTGTGACCCCATGGACTGTAGCCCGCCAGGCTTCTCTGTCCATAGAATTCTCCAGGCAAGAACACTAGAGTGGATTGCCATTCCCTTCTCCAGAGGAACTTTCCAACCCACGGATCAAACGCTGGTCTCCTGCCTTGCAGGCAGATTCTTTACAGTTTGAGCTACAGGGAAGTCTAGTTCAAAAGCATCAGTTCTTCGGTGCTCAGCCTTCTTTATGGTCCAATTCTCACATCCATACATGACAGATGGAGTGGTATTATTTGCATATCTGAGGTTGTTGATATTTCTCCCAGCAATCTTGATTAAAGCTTGTGAATCATTCAGGTCAGCACTTCACATGATGTACTCTGCATAGAAGTTAAATAAGCAGGGTGACAACGTACATCCTTGATATACTTCTTACCCAATTTTGAACCAGTCTGTTGTTTCATGTCTAATTCTAACTGTTGCTTCTTGACCTGCATACAGGTTTCTCAGGAGGCAGGTAAGGTGATCTGGTATTCCCATCTAAGAATTTTCCAGTTTGTTGTGATTCAAACAGTCAAAGGCTTTAGCATAGCCAATGATGCAGAATTAGATGTTTCTCTGGAATTATTTTTCTTTTTCTATGATCCAAGGAATGTTGGCAATTTGATCTCTGGTTTTACCACCTTTTCTAAATTCAGCTTGAACATCTGGAAGTTCTCAGTTCCTGTACTATTGAAGCCTATCTTAAAGGATTTTGAGCATTACCTTGCTAGAATGTAATGAGCTAGCAATTGTATGGTAATTTGAGCATTCTCTGGCACTGCCTTTCTTTGGGATTGGAATGAAAACTGACCTTTTCCAGTCCTGTGGCCACTGCTGAGTTTTCCTAATTTGCTGGCATATTGAGTGCAGCATTTTCACAGCATCATCTTTCAGGATTTGAAATAGCTCAACTGGAATTCCGTCACCTCCACTAGCTTTGTTTGTAGTGATGCTTCCTAAGGCCCACTTGACTTCATACTCTAGGATGTCTGGCTCTAGGTGAGTGACCACACCATCATCATTATCCAGGTCATTAAGACCTTTTTTGTACAGTTCTTCTGTGTATTCCTGCCACCTCTTCTTAATCTCTTCTGCTTCTGTTAGGTCCACACCATTTTGGTCCTTTATTGAACCCATCTTTGCACGAAATGTTCCCTTGGCACCTCTAATTTTCTTTGAAGAGATTTCTCAGTTCAGTTCAGTCGCTCAGTCGTGTCTGACTCTTTGCGACCCCATGAACTGCAGCACGCCAGGCCTCCCTGTCCATCACCAACTCCCGGAGTTTACTCAAACTCATGTCCATTGAGTCAGTGATGCCATCCAGCCATCTCATCCTCCGTTGTCCCCTTCTCCTCCTGCCCTCAATCTTTCCCAGCAACAGGGCCTTTTCCAGGGTCAGCTCTTTGCATCAGGGGGCCAGAGTTTGCATCTTCAGCTTCACCACGATCCTGCCTTATTGAAAAAGACCCTGATGCTGGGAAAGATTGAAGGCAGGAGGAGAATATAATGAATCTGATTTCACTATTGACCATCTGGTGATGTCCATGTGTAGTCATCTTTTGTGTTGTTGGTGTTTGCTATGACCAGTGAGTTCTCTTGGCAAAACTCTGTTAGCCTTTGCCATGCTTCCTTTTGTACTCCAAGGACACACTTGCCTCTTATCCCAGGTATTTCTTGACTTCCTACTTTATTTTAACTTAATTTAAAAATTCTCCAAATCTTGGAAATCAAAAGAGTATTAAATGTTAATTGGTTTCTTTTGGATAATTGCTCTGAATTGCAGTCTCTCCCATCTCCAATTCTCTTTTCCAAGATGCTATTTGATGTGGAGGATAGGGAGGTATGACCTATGTAAAGCCACACCCCTCAGTATAGGAGTGAGTGTATCAAGCACCCTTAACTTTGCCCCTTTTCACTCTCTTGGGAGCCAAACAGTCTCTGCCTGAAATAGGGCTGGGCCTTCTCTTTCTCGAGACCCTCCTTTCCTCTTCTCTAGGGATGCAAGTCTCAAGACCAAGGGATCATGTTGGAGTGTGTGATTAATATACATGTCTTCTAGACTTTGCTTTTGATTAGGAAGCTTTTGGCTGGAAAGTCAAATGACAAATGAGAACTAGAGATGGATGGGATTCAGTATATCTATATAATGCCCAAAATATGCCATTACTTATAATCCCTATAAAAATTCACTTTCTAAAGGTTTTAGTATGCTCACAAAGTAATTTACATGTAAAGAAAAAGCATAGCAGACTCTGTTAATGAAGCTGAAATCAGGTAACCTGTAAATTTCGTTATATTTTCTAGATAACCCAGATGATTCTTCTTTCTCATAACATTTTCCCCACCCCTGCCCTGACTCCAGTATTATAAATACTGACTTTTATGCCAGTTACAATGAGGCTAAAATACCTTTATTTTGCATATGTTATGTATGATGTCGAGTCTTTTGAACTCGTAGCAGCTATTAAAGCAGTGAGCAGATGGTAATCCCCATGAGAGTAGGCTCATCATTACAACCACAGCACAACAAAAGGAACACGCTCCTTTAAAACTGAGCTTTCTATTTTTATACAAATATCTTAAGTACTTTCTAAGGTCATTCATTCATCCGTTCATTCCATTATTTCAGAAACATAATACTGAGAACTTGCTATGGACTGGACACTGTTTTAAATTCTGAGCAATACATAATTGAGTAACACAAATTCTTTGCTCTTAGGAAGTTTATTCTGTTCATCATCCTTATGACTGTTAGCATTTTCAATCTTAACTAACCTACTGATATCATTGCATACTCACTGTAGTACAGTGCTTAGGAAGGCACGACTGGAAGTTAGATAAGGGAGCTTCAAAAAGGCCTCCTTACGAGCTGTTTAACTTGAACAAGTTCATTGGCCTCTCTAAGCACTGGCTCATCTGTACAGCCCATGGAATTCTCCAGGCCAGAACACTGGAGTGGGTAGCTGTTCTCTTCTCCAGGGGATCTTACCAACCCAGGGATCAAACCCAGGTCTCCCGCATTGCAGGATTCTTTACTAGCTGAGCCACAAGAGAGGTAAGGTGGTGTTAAAAATTATGAGTTATATTCATGTAGAATGGTTACAGACATGAGAGTAGGAGTTTGGAAAGATGAGTTGAAATCCTAGACTTGCCTTTTAAATCTGGAGGGCCTCATATCTAACTGCAACTGTTACCAAAACCCTTTTTAAAAACTGATTTTCTCCAAGGTTCAAATGCTGTCTAGTTGACAAATACAATGTGTCAATGACACAGACTCAAGGAACAGGGGAATAGCCCCCATTTGCCTGAACTGGATGACCCTGCAAGACACAGAAATGGCACAACCAAAACTTTTCTCCCTGGCTACACCTCTGCTTCCCAGGCATAATTTACTCTTACCAAGCCATCAGAATCCTCGCTGTGCAGTGGAATGAACAGAGAGGAGCATCTTATTATGTACTCCCGAATGATCAGTACAATCAATCATGATTTCACATTCCATGAATTGTCAGACTTGTTAAGAACTTTTCAATTCTTTTGAGTGCTCATCTAAAACTGCACTATCAATTCAACTTTATATACTGCCATTTTTACTTCTGTTTTGTTGAAAGTGAAAATGTTAAGTCGCTCAGTTGTGTCTGACTCTTTGTGGCCCCATGGACTGTCCATGGAATTCTCCAGGCCAGAATACTGGAGTGGGTAGCTGTCCCCTTCTCCAGGGGATCTTCCCAACCCAGGGATTGAACCCAGGTCTCCTGGAGTGCAGGTGGATTCTTTACCAGCTGAGCCACCAGGGAAGCCCCCTGTGTTCACAGTGTATGTTCATAAATGGCATTACGTGTTTGGACAGAGAGCGCCTCAGAATGGCATCATGGTATTGTTATCAGAATGCCAAGCCAGGGCCCTGAGTACCATTCCTGATTGCTACTATTTTGCCAAATCCCTGAGGGACTGTAGTGTGTGCTTGAGACCCACAGACCGGCATCATTTCCTTAAGTGACATTTTAACACATTGTGCATGCTCAGTTGCTTGATCACATCCTACTCTTTGCGACCCCGACCCCATGGACTGCAGCCCATCAGTCTCCTCTGCCCATGGGATTTTCCAGGCAAGAATAATGGAATGGGTTGCCATTTCCTACTCCAGGGGATCTGCTCAACCCAGGGATTGAATCCATGTCTCCTGCATTGGCAGGCGGATTCTTTACCACTGCACCACCTGGGTAGCCCTAGTTTACTTAGCTTCTAGAAGTCTCTATTTCCTCATGATTCAGCAGAAATAACTATGCCTAAGTCACAGTTTAGCTGTACTGAATAAACTAATGACTATTTCATGTTTAGCTTGGTGAATTGGAAGTGCTCAATTTTCTCATCTGTAAAATGAAAGCATCAGATGATTAATTCTAAGAACTCTTCTAGGACTGACATCTAAGGAGCTATTTTTTTCCTCTTGTCATCTCCCTTTTCTCATAAGAAAGGGCTCCCCAGGGGTTGTATTAAATGATTGGCTTTCAAGTTCTTCTTCAAGGGACTTCAAACATTTATTATTTGGTAATTAAGAAAAATTAGGTTTTAGTTTTCTTTTCACCCTCCTCCCACAGCCAGTTCGGGGGAATGATTGATAGTTGTTTAACTTAATTGAAAGACTATTTCTGAGAGCTGTATTCTTCTTTCTTTGACTTTTGACTGAAGTGAGTCTACCAGGAGCTATCTATGGTCAGTCTTCCTGAGAACTTAGCATTTATTCAAATTCAGTTTTCCAATGAAATAAAGTTATGAATGTCCTGAAAAAGAAACTTGAAAGTAGATAGTCGAAGTGTCACTGGATTTCTAATAGGATGACTGTATTTTAAAAGTTGCATTTGTGATTCTAAAATTTTTAGCATCTATCTTGTTCATTGATTCATAAAAGAGAATCTGCCTTTTCCAAAACAGAGTCAACTTGGGAAAATTCATTGGAAAGGTGGATACCACAATGATCTTCCAACTAAAAAATGCTTTGGAAATTCATTTCTTTTTGTTTATTTTTGCCTTTGCAAAGAAGCAGGAATTAAAAAAAAAAAAAAAATAACAAGGCACTAGGTATTATGTAAACAGCTCCCTTAGCTAGAATGATTGGAGGAAAAAGTGAGATTTTAAGTCAAATTATCCTTGAAATCTGTGTCACTGTGAAAAATGCATGTAGCTCAAAAGTAACCAAATCATCAACAAAATTCACAAAACTGTGTAAGTATATGGATTTATGTTATAGAAGATGATAATTCAAAATGAGTTTTACTTTAAGTTTCCAAATACATATGCATGTCAGAGAAAATGGCTAGAATTGGTGTAAGGAGCCTTACAAACACTTTAAGTCTCAAGTGGCCAGCCTAAGGCTGAAAATACAGTGTGGGTTGAATTTATTACTAGACATGTCTTTTCTACACAGGCACTGGTAGAGCAGATTTTCATAACTTCCTGTCATTGTTTATACTTAGCTCGCGGGGAAGATGGTAGATATCGTTGATTAATCACATAGAAAACAAACAGGGATGCTCTTTTCCATGTTGCCACTTCAGCAAATGGAGAAGTAAGGAGGGATAAAGAGGCTTCATGAGACCCATGGTGATTCTGAGAGTCACCGGCTGACCAAAAGCAAGGGCTCAATGTGTGAGGAGTGGGATGAAATCTGGAAGCAACCTGGAAACAGTCACTAAGAAATTAAGCTGGAAATAGGGAAGTCAAGCTTAATGAAAGGACAGAGCCTTCAGTCTCAACCAAGAGCAATGTTGCCCCTTGAGGCACTCTTGGTTGTCAAGACTCACAGTGGATGAGGGATGGGGCTGCTGTTGGTATCTAGAGCTTGCAGACCAGGGGTGCTACCAAACAGGTTTCAAACGCACAAAATGCCCCCATATTAAATAGTTCTCCAGCCCCCAGTATTAAAAGTCTGACTGTGGTAGAAACCCTGCTGTAGACCGTTGTGATGTGAACTCAGTGAGATGGAGACCATGGTATATGGGAAGAAGGGACTGTATTTACTAATTAAGGCATTTGAGCAATTCAAGAATTTATAGATGATACACTGTTACTTTCTCTGGACTTTTTTGAAGTATAATTGATTTACAATATTGTGTTAATTTCAGGTTCACATCCAAGTGTTTCAATTACATGTATATATATATGTGTATATGTGTGCGTATTTGTATATATATTTAATTATTTTTCATTATAGATTATTACTTTAAGATACTGACCACAGTTCCCTGTGCTAAACAGTAAATCCTTGTTGCTTATGTATTTTATATATAGTAGTTTCTGTCTGCTACACCCATATTCCTAATATATCCCTCCCCCGTCCCTTTCCCTTTTGGTGACCGTAAGTTTCTTTTCTATGTCTGTGAGTCTATTTCTGTTTTGTATATAGACACATTTGTATTTTTTTAAGTATAGTTCATTTGCAATGCTGGGTTAGTTTCAAGTGTACAGTGAAGTGAATCAGTTACACACACACATACATGCACTCGTTTTTAAGGCTCCTTTCCCAAATAGGTCAGTACAGAGTATCGAGTAACGTTCCTTGTTCCATACAGTAGGTCCTTATCCCTTGGCGGCACTCGTGGTAAAGAACCTGGCCACCAATGCAGGAGACACAAGAGACAGGGTTCCATCCCTGGCCTGGGAAGACCCCCTGGACCAGGGCATGGCAATCCACTCCAGTATTCTTGCCTGGAGAATCGGCAGGGTGGCGATATACAGCCTTGACGTACTTCTTTCACAGTTTGGAGCCAGTCCATTGTTCCATGTGCAGTTCTAAGTGCTGCTTCTTGATCTGCACACAGATTTCTCAAGAGGCAAGTCAGGTGGTCTGGTATTCCCATCTCTTGAAGAATTTTCCACAGTTTGTTGTGATCCATACAGTCAAAGGCTTTGGCAATAAAGCAGTCATAGATGTTTTTTTCTGGGATTCTCTTGCTTTTTCTATGATCCAACAGATGTTGGCAATTTGATCTTTGGTTCCTCTGCCTTTTCTAAATTCAGCTTGAACATCTGGAAGTTCTCAGTTCACATACTGTTGAAGCCTGGTTTGGAAAATTTTGAGCATTACTTTGCTAGCATGCGATATGAGTGCAATTGTGTGGTAGTTTGAACATTCTTTGGCATTTCCTTTCTTTGGGATTAGAATGAAAACTGATCTTTTCCAGTTCTGTGGCCACTGTTGAGTTTTCCAAATTTGCTGGCATATTCAGTGCAGCACTTTCACAGCATCATCTTTTAGGATTTGAAATAGCTCAACTGGAATTCCATCACCTCCACTAGCTTTGTTCATAGTGATGCTTCATTTCAGCATATAAGTTTTTTACCTCCTTGGTTAAGTTTATTCCTAGGTATTTTTTAAATGTGATTTTTAATGTGAGATTTTTTTTTTAAATTTATCTTTCTGACATTTCATTCCTAATATAAATAAATACAACAGATTTCTGTATATTGATCATGTCTCTTGATGCCTTACTGACATGATCTATTAGTTCTAATAACATCTGTGTGGAGACTTCAGGGTTCTCTCTATACAGTATCAGGTCATCTGCAGATAGGATAATTTTACCTCATTCCTTTTAATTTGGATGTTTTCTTCCCTATTTGTCTGGTTGCTGTGGCTGGGACTTCCAATGCTATGCTGAATAGACATGGTGAGAGTGGGCATCTTTGTATGGTTCCTGAACTTAGCAGGAAGGCTTTCAGCTTTTCACCTTTGAGTTACCATGTTGGCTGTGAGTTTGTCATAAATGGTTTTTGTTATGTTGAGATGTGTTCCTTCTATTCCCATTTTGGTGAGAGTTTTTATCATGAGTAGATACTGAATTTTGTCAAATGCTTTTTCTTCATCTTAAGATGACTATGCGGTTTTGGTCTTTTCTTTTGTTAATGTATTGCATGAATTGATTTGTGTACATAGAACCATCCTTGTGACCTTAGAATGGATTTAACTTAATCATGGTTAATGATGCGTTTTTATGAATTGTTGGATTCAGTTTGCTTATTTTTATTGAAAATTTTGCATCTTATATTCATCAAAGATATTGGCCTACAGTTTTCTTCTTTGTAGTATGTCTGGCTTTGGTATCAGGGCGATGGTGGCTTCAAAGAATGCCTTTGAGAGTGTTCCTTTTTCTTCAGTCTTTTGGAATAGTTGAGAAGATGAGGCATAAATTCTTCTTTGTATGTTTGGTAGAATTCTCTGGCAAAGCCATTCAGTACTGGATTTTGTTTGCAAAAAAAAAAAGATTTTTTACAGATTCTATTTCAATTCTCGTGATCAGTCTGTTCAAATTATCTATTTTTTTCTTCAATTTTGGCAGTCAGTATGTTTCTTGAAACTTGTCCATTTATTTTAGTTTTTCCAATATGTTGGTTGTAACTGTTCATAGTATTCTCTTAGGATTTAAAATTTTCTCTGATATTCGTTGTTATTTCTGCTCTTTCATTTCTTATTTTGTTTATTTGGATTCTCTCTTTCCTTCTTGGTGAACCTGGATAGTGCTCTGTATAATTATTCTGTATAAATTTATTTATAAAATAAATGCTTATATTTAATAATTAATAAATAAATTTATTTATATTATAAATCTATCTATATTATAATATATTTATATTTATTTATGTTATACTTTATATTATAAATTAATAAATATATTTTATAATTAATAAATAGAAATATTTAATTTATAAATAATAACATAATATACCATTTATTATTATATAAATATTATTTATATTAAATTTAATTTCTTTATTTTATAAATAAAGTATAAATTTTGTTTATACTTATAAAAATCAGCTCTTGGTTTTATTGATCTTTCTTATTGCTTTCTATCTCTATTTTATTTTCTTTCTAATCCTTATTATTTTCTTCTTTCTGCTGAATCTGAGTTTTGGTTGTTCTCATTCTTTTAGGTGATAGGTTAGATTGTTAATCTGAGATTTTTCTTTTTCTCTTTAAATTCATATTAAGCACTTATTTTTACTTGAACTATAGTTGATTTACAATGTTGTGTTAATTTCAGGTGTATAGCAAAGTGCTTATACATATATCTGATTATAGGTGTATATATATATATATATATTTTATTGTAGTTCTTCATGCTTATTCTTTTATTGTATCTATTAATTGTACTTGTAATTGCTTTTACAATTTTTGATGGTTTTTAAAGATTTTTATTTTTTTTTAAGTGATCTTCAATCCTTTTATATGTTTGCCTTTCCTATTCTGATTTTTCCTTTTCTATAGATTCTTGTTTCTTTTCTGTATAGAGAAGAACTTTATTTCTTTTAGGGTGGGATTAGTATTGCTGAATTACTTTGATTTTTGATGGGAAAATCCCTGTGTAGACAGTGTGAGTCCAGTATTTTTGGCTTTTTCTAATTAATTATTTATCCCTCATTCTATTCTAAATGGTAATCTTTCTGAGTAGTGTATCTTAGGTTGCAAGTTTTTCTCCTTCAAGAATTTTAATATATTTTGCCACTCCCTTCTGGCCTGCAAATTTTCTTTAGAGAAATCAGAAGATAGCTTTATGGAGGTTTGCTTATAAGTCTTTTTTTTCTTGCTGCATTTGTATCCCCCTTTTAACTTTTTCATTTTAATTATGGTATGTCTTGGTTTGGGTTCACCTTGTTTGGGATCCTCTGTGCTTCCTGTACCTAGATATCTGCTTCCATCTTTATGTTTCTGATACTTATAGCCATAATTTCTTTAAATATATTTTCAGTTCTCCTTTGTCTCTCTTCTCCTTCTGAAAATGCTGTTGTGTGTAGGTTGGCATGCTTTGTGTTACCCCATAGAACTCTTATGCTATCTTCCTTTTCATCTGTCTGTCTGCTGTTCTGATTGGGTAATTTCCATTACTCTGCTTCCAGATCACTTATCCTTCTGTGTCATTTATTCTGCTATCCATTGCTTCGGAATTGGTTTTTATCTCAACAACTGAACTACCTCATTTTGATTGGTTCCTTCACAGTTCTACTTCTGTTATAGTTATCTGCATTTCTATCAATAATCTTCCTTTATTCATTAAGTATTTTTAGTACCTTCATTTTGAACTAAGGATCTAATAGACTGATGAGGTAAGTTTCATTATTTGTTCTTTCAGGGGATTTCTCTTATTCTTTTCATCTGGCGTAGTTCCTCTGCTTTTTAATTTTACTTCAGTTCCTCTGCCTCTATCAATTAGGAGCAGCATTTATCTACTGTGGTCTTGAATGGAACATCCCTGTGGCGATTGTGTGAGCCCAGTATTTTTGGCTCAAGGGCTAGTTTTTTTTTTTTTTTTTTCATTTATTTTTATTAGTTGGAGGCTAATTACTTTACAATATTGTAGTGGGTTTTGTCACACAGACATGAATCAGCCATGGATTTACAGCTATTCCCCATCCCGATCCCACCTCCCACCTCCCTCTCTACCTAATCAAGGGCCAGTTTTTGTATGGATACCAGCAACATCTTTCCTCAGAGCGCCCTGGCCGCTATCTCCTTGCTAGGGGATGGGGTTGGGTGTCTAGATCTGACACCAGAAGCGGGGTACGGCTTCTACCCCGCGGCTGTTACTGCTCTGGTGCGGGGGCGTCTGCTCCCCAGCTGTTGAAGCAGAAGCTGAGGGTGGGGTTTGCTCAGGCTCTGTTGCGCATGAGAGCACGGCCTGCCCCACAGGAGGTGACCACTGAAGCCCGCGAGGCCCCCGTGCTCAGCGAATATCCGTGCCGCCCGTGTGGGGTCCCAGCAGACAGCCCGAGGCTGCATCTTCTCCGGCGTGCTCGTCCCGGACCTCGCGCTGGGCTGTGGCCACGGGAACCGCAGGGGCTGTGCGGCTGTCGGGAGCTGGACTGCGCTGGGGCGGACCTTCCCCAGCACCGGTCCATCCCCATCAGCGCGCAGCGCGCGGAGCTCCAGGGCTCCGACCCGGGAGTGAAATGCTGCACCCTCCTGCCCAGGGCGGGTCCGGCCGAGACTTGGCACGCAGAGGTTGTTTCTGTGGCACCCCGGGTGCTGACATTGTCTGCTGCAGCTGCCCGCCCCCGCCCCCCACGCCTGCTGCTGTGTGTACGCTGCAGTGGTCTCCACGCCTCCCCGAGGACCACGCCCCGCGCCCTCTGGGCTGGCCTCTCGCTCCTAGATTGGGTCCTCTTCCCGGGTCTACCTGCCCGAGACGCAGAGCTTAGCTGCTGCGTGTCCTTTTGACGCCACTGGTGTGCAGGCTGACAAGCCCACCCCGGTCACTCAGTCACTCCCCTGTGTGAGCTGACTACGGTCTCCAGGTCTGGCCAGGATCGTACTCACGGGTTCTGGTCTGTCTGCAAGTAGGCAGCTTCTCTGCCCTGATTCCGTGCCAAGCTGCAGTCTGGAGCAGGCGGGGCTGCATTTCCCAGTCCAAGGGTTTCACCTCTTGGAATCTGGGATATGTGTCAAGGCGCCAGTCTCCCTCTGCCCTGCGAGGGCACACTCCTAAGAACAGAGTCTAGGCGTCCCCAGCCCCTCCATCTGCCCAGCGGATGGCTCAGCAGGATAGGGTACGTCCCAGGTCGAGGGTCTGCCCACGTCGACCTTCTCTCCCTTACACATCCTTCCCAGAGGACACCAGTCCCATCCTGACCCTTTTTGATTTTTTATTTTCTGTTCTACCCGGATTCATGGAGACCCATCTTGCATTTTGGTTGTATAGGAGATCTTCTGCCAGTTTCTGGACAGTGTTCTGTGAGAACGCTTCCACCTGCAGATGCATATTTGACGCGCTTGTGGGGGGAGGTGAGCCCCACATCCTCCAAGTCCGTGGTCCTTCTGGACTCCGTCCCCTTTGAATTTTTTTATATGATAACTATTTCAATTAAGAAGGTCATTCAAAATCAACTAGTGGGCAAATACAGTCATATGTCCCAGAGAGGATTTTTTTCTGGTAAAAGCAGAAGAATCAATTACTTAAATTGTAATTGTAAACATACTACAGAGTTTCCCAAATTGTTGCTGTGAATTTCCTTTTACATTATTATTAAATTACCTCTACATACCACTCTCTCCCAAACAACCACTCACTAATGTCAAAATTAGTGACATTAGTGAAATTAGTGACATCAGTGAAATTGAGTATTTGTTCTGCATATTTTCTTCCTTAAACTTTTTGTCATGCCCTACAAGCCTTGTAAATCTTATTATTTTCCTTTTTTAAATGCACTAAAAGAAGTGCTTATTTTTATGTTTCTGTTACTGAGAATTTACTATTCCTCTTTTCTCTCTCCTCCCCAATATATGTCTTTTAATTTCACACACCCTGGTGAAACTAGCTAACATTCCTATAAATATTTCATTCTCTATAAGGTAAAAGGCCTATGAGGTAGTTTGTGTGATAAAGAAGTTGCTTTAGTAGTTGCTAACAGAAATCCTTTAGAGAATTTATAATAAATGAATGCAGGAAGACTTAAGTTTGTTGTTTCAAAATTAAAGTCTGCAAAGAGTATGGAGTAGCATAGAAAAGTGGCTAAGATGGAAATGCTGAGCTAAGATAGGTTAACACTTCCAGATAGTAGACTCAAAGATAAATGAGAGTTGTGAGAGATGTAAAGGGAAGTAGCCGTGGAGTACCTTTCTTGTTCTCCTCCTCTTTCTCCAAGTGGGAAGACTAGGAAAATGAACCAATAAGACCGAACAACACAAGAGGAGCCAGAATAATCCACCTGGTATACAGCCCATCCTGAAACTCACAGAGCCCGTTGTGAATGCTGAGGCAGAGTCAATATGGAGCAAACTACAAAGAGCCAGTTAAATTTGCTTAAATGAAGTACTTATTGAAAGAACTAAGGGTTTATAATGAAGACGATATTGTTCAGTCACTAAGTCATGTCTGATTCTTTGCCAAACCATGAGCTGCAGGATGCCAGGCTTCCCTGTCCTTCACTACCTCCCAGAGCCTGCTCAAACCCATGTCCATTGTGTCAATGATGCCATCCAACGATCGCATCCTCTGTCGCCCCCTTCTCCTTCTGCCCTCAGTCTTTCCCAGCACCAGGGTCTTTTGTAATGAGTTGGGTCTTTGCATCAGGTGGCCAAACTATTGGAGCTTCAGCTTCAGCATCAGTCCTTCCAATGAGTATTCAGGGTTGATTTCCTTTAGGATTGATTGGTTTGATCTCTTTGCAGTCCAAGGGACTCTTAAGAGTCTTCTCCAACACCACCATTCAAAAGCATCAATTCTTCAGTGCTCAACCTTCTTTACGGTGCAACTCTCACACCCATACATGACTACTGGAAAAAACCATAGCTTTGACTATATGGACCTTTGTTGGCAAAAAGATGTCTCTGCTTTTTAATATGCTATCTAGGTTTGTCATCAAGATTGCTGGGAGAAATGTCAATAACCTCAGATACGCAGATGACACCACCCTTATGGAAGAAAGTGAAGAAGAACTAAAGAGCTTCTTGATGAAAGTGAAAGAGGAGAGTGAAAAAGTTGGCTTAAAGCTCAACATTCAGAAAACTAAGATCATGGCATCTGGTCCCATCACTCCATGGCAAATAGATGGGGAAGCAATGGAAACAGTGAGAGACTTTTATTTTGTGGGGCTCCAAAATCACTGCAGATGGTGACCGCAGTCATGAAACTAAAAGACAGTTGCTCCTTGGAAGAAAAGTTATGACCAACCTAGACAGCATATTAAAAAGCAGAGACATTACTTTGCCAACAAAGGTCCGTCTAGTCAAAGCTATGGCTTTTCCAGTTGTCATATATGGATGTGCGAGTTGGACTGTAAAGAAAGCTGAGTGCTGAAGAATTGATGCTTTTGAACTGTGGTGTTGGAGAAGACTCTTGAGAGTCCCTTGGACTGCAAGGAGATCCAACCAGTCCATCCTAAAGGAGATTAGTCCTGGGTGTTCACTGGAAGGACTGATGCTGAAGCTGAAACTCCAATACTTTGGCCACCTGATGAGAAGAGCTGACTCATTTGAAAAGACCCTGATGCTGGGAAAGATTGAAGGTGGGAGGAGAAGGGGACGACAGGATGAGATGGTTGGATGGCATCACCAACTCAATAGACATGGGTTTGAGTAAACTCCGGGAGTGGGTGATGGACAGGGAGGCCTGGAGTGCTGCGGTTCATGGGGTCACAAAGAGTCAGACACAACTGGGCGACGAAGCACACAGCATCAGCAATCTGGTCAAGAATAAGTGTAGCAAAAGTTTCTTTTTAAGTAACTTACATTAACTTAAAAGGGAAAGCTAGAAGAGAAAAAAAAAAAAAAAACAAAAAAAACAAACAAATAGAAAAGAGGACCGAACATGCATAAGAAAAGCCAGGCATAATTTCACCGTGGGCCCAGCCGGCTCTCGGCGTTGGGTACACGCGTTCTCCCCGCCTCGCCCTTCCCCCGCTCTGTGATGCTGGAGACGGCGCTAGGGCAGAGCTCCAGGGAGGGGACGGGGGCTCACTCCCGCCCTGCTCCTCCCGGCGGCCCGGGTCAGCGGCCAGCAGTCAGTCCAGTGGCCTTTTCACCCCCTGTGCCCCGGGACTGCTTTCCTGTGCCCTCAGAGGGAGCGGCAAGAGAGGGCCGGGCTCTCCTCCGAGGGCTGAGCCCCGCCGTGTGGGCCCCACTCACGCTTCCAGAGCCGGTCATCCAGCCGTCTCCCCGATCCTCTGGCTCTAGAGCTGGTAGAAGTCTCCTATTTCGTTATCACGTTTATGTTGCCTTTTCACTTTCTTAGTTCTGTAACACCTTTTAAAACAACTCCTTACGTTAAATTCTGTTAAAAATGACTAACAGGTCTCTGTTTTCCTCATTAGCTTCTGCATGAATTAAGTTGTAGATTAATCTTTTTTATGAATAACTGATGCTCAACTAGGGTCAGTCATGTGGTAAGTGTTTCACAGCTGCCAGGAGGCGCAGCCCCGAAGGTGGAGCCAGAGCAACACGCCCGGACTCTCCTCACATTCCAGGAGCAGGAGGAAACCCATGAGAGGTGTGTGCTGCTGAATTTTAAAGAATAACAAGCATAAAAAACTTAGAGAATAATTTAAGAATAAAGGTATTTACCCATCTAGCTAGGTGATTAATCACCATCCTTATACCTTTATTTATATATGTATTCTTAAATGTATATATTCTTCATTTATTTATGTGAGTGTATATGTATATTCTTTTTAAGTTTCTTTCCAAATTTCCACCACCGTGATAGAAAAAGGATTTCCTTAAAAGATATGAGTCCAGGTAAAAAGCACGCTGGAACACTAAGAGAATCGTGGACACCAGAAAGCAGCAGAACCAGGGGGAAGAGATGAAGCAGAACAGGAAAGAAGCACCCAGGCCTGCAGATCAGAAGCCTGAAGGCAGGTTAGCCCTGGCCTCAGAGCGAAGAATGGCTCAGAAATTGCTGGCACTAGGCTTCTCAAAGGTGACTGTGATACGGCAGGATCTTATACAATTCTTACAAGTAGCCATCAGATCTCCAGAATCCTTTCCCCACAACTTCCAGCCCAGTGATTCCATCTCTACAACCCAGAAGAAGGCTATTACTTTAACCAGCACTGAGGGTTTGGTGACGCTGAGCATAGTGTGGAGGAAGGACGGTGGAAATCTGAGACCTTCATCCATAGCAGTGCACGACTTCACTGAGTGTGCATTCTTAGCCGCTCAGTCGTGTCCGAGTCTTTGCAACCCCGGGGGCTGTAGCCCGCCAGGCTCCTCTGTCCATGGGATTCTCCAGGCAAGAATGCTGGAGTGGGTTGCCATCTCCTCCAGGGGATCGTCCCGACCCAGGGACTGAACGTGTCTCAGGTACTGGCAGACAGACTTTATTTCCAGTGCCACCTGGGAAGCCTGAGAGACTTCTGGGGAGAGGGTAAACAATTGGTGGAGGAAGAGTTTCGATGGGACAGGATTCTGAGAAGAGGGCTGGCTGGCCTTCAGGGAAGGGACTGAAGAGACTTCTTCCTCACACGTGAGAAAAGCAAAGCTTGATGGAAGTATTTGGAAAGGTGCCTTGGGAGGTATTATTTCTGAGAACTTACATATTCTCTGTGTGAGGAGACAAGGATGAGGAGCAACATAAGTTTAAATCAACTTTGAAGGAAATCAAAAGAACACCCTTCCCTGCATCCATTTCTACTGCACGTTATTGTTACCTTAAAGAATGATTTTATAAATTCACGTAGTGCAGGTCACAGACTTATGGCCCACGTGTCAAATTTACCCCAAAAGGATGTGATTTTTTTTTTTAATTGGCTGCCAACATTTTGAAATTCAGTAACGTATTTTAAAAAAGACTGAGGGCATTTTTTTAAAGACTAGATGATCCTACAAAATGTTTCACAGTGGAGTGAGGTGGTGGCAAGTTTCTTAGATGGAGTAGATCTTCTATAGTCGATCACTAAATACGTGACCTTTCTGACCCAGAAGCCATTTGAGTTTGACATCCTGAAAACATCTGTCTTTTGAGCATGACTAAGTCACTTGTGCAAAACTGTGGTGGGGTTATTTATCATTTTTAGAAAAGTAGTGTAAAGTATCACAAGAGCTCCACTCTGTTACTCTACCCATAGACTGGGAGTGTCAGAAGAAGTGAAACAACATTTAAAAATGTCTCCTGACAGGATGAGTCCCTCCAGTTAGGGCTTCTAAGATCATGCAAGTCCATTCTCATAAC
Organism: Dama dama; assembly: GCF_033118175.1. Classification (NCBI taxonomy): domain Eukaryota; kingdom Metazoa; phylum Chordata; class Mammalia; order Artiodactyla; family Cervidae; genus Dama; species Dama dama. Next base: position 109,372,041 of record NC_083689.1, read on the forward strand.
CTCACCTGGCAAAGCAAAATCACCATCACACAGAAGGCTCCCATGGTATCTCTTAGAGATTACATCATCCTGAGAGGACTGTCCCGGCCAGGTTTGTCTGTATACAGCAGCTGATTGCATTCAAGCTTCCGAGGTGGCACTAGTGGTAAAGAACCTGCCTGCCAACGCAGGAGACATAAGATACGTGGGTTCGATCCCTGGGTCGGGAAGATCCCCTAGAGGAGGGCCTGGCAACCCACTCCGGTATTCTTGTCTGGAGGATCCCATAGACAGAGTGGGCTGGCGGGCTATGGTCCATAGGGTTGCAGAGTCTGACACAACTGAAGCGACTTAATATGCACATATGCAAGCTTCTGACATGCGGTTTGACTTGGCATAGACTGACTATGAAACACAAACCCAAGCAGGGGCCTTACATGTTTTATTAGTGTAACAGTTATTATAGGAATACTGATTGATGTCCATCCCATTTTAAGAAATAGTTCTTATTTGTGACTCATTAATAATTTGCATAATCATTATATGCAATATATGATTGTATGCAATAATCATGTCTATGTAACTCTTCAGTGAATTTCAACACTCTGAGAATCATTATGTGTATGATCACGAGATAAGAGTCACTCAGCTCTAGCCACATTCTTGAAAACATTTAACTAGTAGTACAGGTCACACAAATGTGATTAAGTGCTAACTGTTCTTTTAGGACTAAGCTATGACTATTAAAGAACCTGCACCAAGATAAACTCCTTTCTAAGAAATTACATTTAATTACGAATTTTTTCCTGACCTGTAGCTTTCCTGGCCTCTTTCATGTAACGAATTTCTGGCATATGGACCTCAGTTGTAGGGGTCATTTTCTTTTCTAAGGAAACTTCTTCAGCCCTAGGGGGAAGCTCATAAGGTTTGGTTTGCTTGTGTAGCTTCTCTTCTCTTCTCTTCATTATTTCTCTGAAGCGATTTTGCTCCTGTAACTCCTTATCTTTCCGTTCTTCAGCCTCACATATCGCGTCTTCCTTCTGCCGCATCTTTTGCTCTTCCTGCCACTGTTACAGAGAGAAGGTATCGTTTACATGTGATGTCCCATGAAAAAAGCCTATCGGTTCACTCAGGGCTTCAGTCATCACACTGCGGAGCAGCAGTGGTGTGCAAGGCACCTTGGCGTCTGTCAGCAGTTTGGTGTCTGCCCTGATCCTTGCACGTCAGGGACACGTGATAAAACTCAGCCGGCTTGGCAGGGCAGTTAACCCGGCAGCTGTGTGTTTGGCTTTACTGTCAATTCTACAGACTCCACCTTCCCTCCCCCATTCAGGTTTGTAATTTTAAGCCCAGAAATTGAGCAATTATGAAAGATCGACCAGAAAAGTAGATTTACAGTCCAGAGATCTGGATTTGTATGTAGACTCGGTCATTTACTATCTTTAAAACCTTGAACAATTAACTGAATCATAAAGCTACATTCTTCTTATTGGTATATGTTTTACAGACTTGTTGTAAGGATTAAATTAACCACTGTAAGAGCATTTGTAAAGTGTGCGATATTAGTACAAAGCACTATAGTTATAGTTATTTCAAAGGAAATGTATATAGATGAATACTTTTTAAAAATATGATATTCAGAGAAGCTTCGATAAACCTCTACAAGTTAGTACTACCAGACTACTCTTTGATTAGGCCAGCCATAGATCAAACAGTTTGGACCCTATCTGTTCTCAAACATATTTTCCAGAAAGGATGGCTTTGCCTGTCTATAGAAAGACTGATGGTAGTGAATGCTTGCTGCTGCTGCTGCTGCTAAGTCACTGCTTATACCCTTGGAAGGGAGAAAAGATGATGGCCCTTAGGAGGCATTTCCTAGCCTCCTCTCTATCACTCAAAGCAGTGTCCTCTGCCTCTTCAGGCCAATGTGTTTAATCACAGAGTGATTAAAGTCTTTTGACTCTTTCAAGGGTACAGAATGATAAGGCAAAAGATTTTTATTCTGTTACTAAAATGACACTATGTATGTGTGTATATATACACATTGGCAACTTGCTATCTTCTATAGTATAGTCCAGATAATTTAGTTGAAGTGAGTGGTAAAATTATAGTTGCTGCAACTTTTTGATAATGCTTGTACATGTGATATATTGGTTAAGCATAAATGTTGTTAGCGAATAAAATAGCAATACTATAGCTCTCATTTTGTAGTTCTAGGATATCATTAAGTTTCCAAACCACAATACTTGTGGCTATTGCTACAGTGGCTTAAGTATTGGCTGTGTGAATAAATAACTATTTAGTGGGATCAGTAAATGAAATAATCACTTATTCTTTCTCAAAATATCACTAATAAAAGGAAAGTAAAAAAATCAACCATGGGAATATAAACACAATCTGAGAAATAATACACAACTGGTGATAAAATTAATTTAAACACATTCTACATAGTATTGAATCCCTATTATATTAAAAGAAAAAACAAAATATAATGATTCTACTTATATAAGTAACTCTATATAAGTAACTTATAAGTATGTAAGTAACTCTACTCCTAAAAAGAAGCAGTCATAAATGATTTGGGAAGAAATCACTGATTATATGGAGCTCAGCAGATTAAAACCTGTTCAGTAGCCTTGTTACTGCTTGTTTAACTGACACCAAAAACAGAATATTAAAGTCGTTCTAATACTTCAGGGGCAAAGAGTGGTCACTGAAAAACTGAGTCAGAATATTTTTGTTCTTTTATTAAAAATACAGAAGAAATCAGTGTTCAGTGTCCGACATTAGATTCCTATCACACACTCACAAAAATTGGTACTAATTCAGGAAACAGAATAAGGCTAGTATTTTATAAATGAAAGAAAAGCCAAAATTTCTGTAACCCAATGAAGGCACTGAGGTATACAGATAGTACAGTGAGATATAATTCAATTTGGCAAATCTCAATGAAAACTCAATCTACTTTTGAGTTCCATGATTAGTGTTTCCATCTCAGAACTACACTTTCTGATTAAAAATGCCCTTACAGAGCAAGGCTTTTGCGGCTAGTTTAAGAAAATCAAACTTACGTGATGGTCGATGATTCTTGCCAACTCTCTGTCCGCCCTGGTGAAGAAATCTGGATATGGAAACAAAGGAGCCTCTGCCACAGAAGAATATTCCCTTCAAAAGAGCAAAGAACAGATCCAGTATCAGGTACAGATACTCCTCCCCAGGATACACAGATTTGCAAATCACCATTGTTAAGCATTTTGATTCTCTATTGCTAACATGGGAGACTTACTCTGTATAGAAAATTAAATATTAGTTTTTAGTTTCTATAAACCATTTGGGTTATTCAAACTGACAATTTTGAGGGTAAGGTATGGCATACAGAATGAGTACAAGAAGATAATAAAAAGGCAACCTCTCCTAGGAGATATAAATACTTTAGCTGGTTGGTAGTGAATGAGATGCTATGAAAGGCTTCAGGAAGTCTGAAATAGACTGTGCCCACTGGGGAGATGAACATGCCCATCTCCGTACACAGCCCCATGACCCTGAAAGCTCTGGTGGAATTCTAAGCCTAAGAATTTGATCTTAGATCTACCAAAAAAAATGCTATAACGTCAATATTTCTTTCAAGCCTTTGTATGACTAAGGGTGGAACTGTAGGAGACTTTAGCAACAGTTCAGTGGAAGTGCAGGCAGTACAAAGCTGGGCCCTCGACTGGTGGAGATTTAGCATTAAACATTCCACATCATAATTATATTATTGAATTTATTATCAAGAGACTATTGTGAGTGCAGAAATATGTTATGCAACAAAATGGTGGTGAGAATATGGTTTTGAAGGAGAGAAAGTAGGTTTAAAGGAGAAGCTCTTGGGAAAGTGTCTATGAAGAGATATAGCTGGTGAAAATTTCCATATTCAAAAAGCCTGATCAGTTTTTAAGACTATAATGTCTAGTAAGCACTTTTTCAAGTTGCTGCCTCTAACCTTTGTGGCATCCTTCTCTCCTATCACTGGGTTGCTTGATGCCACACTAGACATTTCTCAAATCCTTCCACTTATCTTCATCTCCACTATTATTTTCCTTATCTAAACAATTATCTCTTACCTGGACTAAGGCCTCCTTGTTTATAATCTCTGCATCCATCATGCCTTACTCTTTTTATTCTTGTCTTGATAGAGTAGCCAGAATTTTTTTTCAAAATACAAAATGGATCACGTCAATCCCTGGCTTCAAACTCTTCGGTAAATCCCCAGTAGCTTTAGAATGAAGATTACATCTCTTGGGACTTCCTGGTGGCCCAGTGGCTAAGACTCCATGCTCCCAATGCAGGGGACCTGGGTTCAATCCCTGGCTGGGGAACTAGATCCCACATGCTGCAACGAAAAATAAGATCCTGCATGCTGCAACTAAGACCTGGCACAGCCAAATAAATAAAACTAGTTATATATTTTTTTAAAGATTGTATTTCTTGTTGAAGAAGGCTGAAATAGACTGTGCATTTGTTGCATGGCTTCTCCAGACTTACTTCTCTCCCATATTGGCCAAGGCCCATGCATTTGTAACACACGGGCTTTCTTGCAGTCACTGTGATGTGTTCTGCTCCACGCTGCCTACTGTTGTTTATTTGTGCATGCTGTCGCCCCTTTCTGCAACGTCCTTTCCCTCCTCTTCCTCTCTGCTGCAGTGCTCAGTTCAGTTCAGTCGCTCAGTCGTGTCCGACTCTTTGTGACCCCATGAACCGCAGCACATCAGGCCTCCCCAGCCATCACCAACTCCCAGAGTCCACCCAAACTCATGTCCATCGAGTCGGTGATGCCATCCAACCATCTCATCCTCTGTCGTCCCCTTCTCCTCTCACCTTCAATCTTTCCCAGCATCAGGATCTTTTCCAATGAGTCAGCTCTTCACATCAGGTGGCCAAAGTATTGGAGTTTCAGCTTCAGCATCAGTCCTCCCAGTGAACACTCAGGACTGATTTCCTTTAGGATGGACTAGTTGGATCTCCTTGCAGTGCAAGAGACTCTCAAGAGTCTTTTCCAACACCACAGTTCAAAAGCATCAATTCTTCAACACTCAGCTTTCTTTATAGTCCAACTCTCACATCCATACATGACGACTGAAAAAACAAGTGCCTTGACTAGACGGATCTTTGTTGGCAAAGTAATGTCTCTGCTTTATAATATGCTGTCCAGGTTGGCCAAAATTTTCCTTCCAATGAATGAGCGTCTTTTAATTTCATGGCTGCAGTCACTATCTGCAGTGATTTTGGAGCCCAAGAAAATAAAGTCAGCCAATCTTTCCACTGTTTCCCCATCTATTTGCCATGAAGTGATGGGACCAGATGCCATGATCTTAGTTTTCTGAATGTTGAGCTTTAAGCCAACTTTTTCACTCTCCTCTTTCACTTTCATCAAGAGGCTCTTTAGTTCTTCTTCACTTTCTGCCATAAGGGTGGTGTCGTCTGCATATCTGAGGTTGTTGATATTTCTTCCAGCAATCTTGATTCCAGCTTGTGCTTCATCCAGCCCAACATTTCTCATGATGTACTCTGCATATAAGTTAAATAAGCAGGGTGACAATATACAGCCTTGATGTTCTCCTTTTCCTATTTGGAACCAGTCTGTTGTTCCATGTCCATTTCTAACTGTTGCTTCCTGACCTGCATACAGATTTCTTAGGAGGCAGGTCAGGTGGTCTGGTATTACCATCTCTTTCAGAATTTTCCACAGTATATTGTGATCCACACAGTCAAAGGCTTTGGCATAGTCAATAAAGTAGAAACAGATGTTTTTCTGGAACTCTCTTGCTTTTTCAATGATTCAGCGGATGTTGGCAATTTGATCTCTGGATCCTCTGCCTTTTCTAAAACCAGCTTAAACGCCTGGAAGTTCACGGTTGACATATTGCTGAAGCCTGGCTTGGAGAATTTTGAGCCTTACTTTGCTAGCATGTGAGATGAGTGCATTAACTATCTGCAGTGCTAGTTAATGCTCACTTATCCTTCCTCTTCTCAGTTCAAGCCCAGTAGCCACAGCTATCAACCCATCATGGCCTTTCCTTCATCAAACTTATCTCAGTTGTAACTTCACATTTATCTGTGTGCCTGTATGAGTTTTATTTTCTTGACTAAATATGAGCTGCGTGATTGTGGACACTGTTGTTTGCTAATCACTGTCTCCACAGTGCCCAACTCAGGCCATAAAGATGAGTCTACCACACAACGCTCTGTGTCAGCAGAGCGGTGCCCAGTACAGCGAGAAGACGGCAGTCTCAGGAGGTAAGTCATCAGGGTAGAGCTAATAACAGGGATTCATAGGAAAACAACTCATGTGACAGGTGAGCAGGGAAAATATATGCACATAGATGGTTTGGGAATATTTAATCCCATTCCATAGGTTGCCTTTTCATGTTTGTTTCTTTTGCTGTGTAGAAAGAAGCTTTTTAGTTTCTTGTACTCCTGCTTGTTGATTTTAGTGTCAACTTCATAAAATCATTGCTGAGACCAATGTGAAGATGTTTTCCCCTATGCTTTCCACTAGGAATTTTACAGTTTCAGTTCTTACATCTAAGACTTAAGTCCATTTCAGATTAGCTTTTGTGAGTGGTATGAGATAGGGGACAGATTGCATTTTTTTGCAAGTGAATATTCAGTTTTCCTAGCACCAGTTATTGAAGACACTGTCTTTTCCCCAGTGAGTATTCCTGGCCCCCTTGTCAAACATTAGTTACCCATATACCAGTGAATTTATCTCTGGGCTCTTCCTTCTGTTCCATTGGTCTCTGGGTCTGTTTACGCCAGCACCATACAGTTTTGATTCCTTTGATTACTGTGTGTTAGTCGCTCAGTCGTGTCTGACTCTTTCCAACCCAGCTGACTGTAGCCCACAAGGCTCTTCTATCCATGGAATTCTCCAAGTGAGAATACTTGAGTGGGTTGTCATTTCCTTCTCCAGGGGAACTTCCCAACCCAGGGATTGAACCCAGGTCTCCTACATTATAGGCAGATTCTTTACTATGTGAGCTACCAGGGAAGCTTGATTACTACAGCTTTATTATACATTTTGATATCGGGAAGTGTGAGGCCTCCAATTTCATTCTTTCTTGGGACTGCTTGAACTAATTGAGGTCTTTTGGGGTTTTATACAAATTTTGGAATTGTTTTTTCTATTTCTGTGAAAAATGTTATTGAAATTTTGATAGAGATTACACTGAATGTATAGATCATTTAGCTTGTAGGAACATTTTAACAATATTAAAATCTTCTGATTTATGAGCATAGGATATCTTTCAGTTTATGTCTTCAATTTCTTTCATCACTAAATTCAAGTGATGACAGCACAGAACTGTCATCTCCTTAGTTAAATTTATTCCTAAGTATTTTATTCTTTTTGACAGTATTATTGAAAGATTGCATTCTTTATTTCTTTTAAGTTACATCATTGTCAGTGTCTAGAAAAGCAGCTGATTTTTGTATGTTGATTTTTTTTTTTAATCCTACAACTGTACTGAATTCATTTAACAGTTTTAACTCGGTGGGCTCTTTTGGGTTCTCTATATGTAAAATCACATCATTTGCAAAACTATTAAATTCTTTCTACTACCTAACTGCTATCACTAGGAATTTCAGTACTGTTTTTAAGTATAAACAGTGAGGGGGGCATCTTTCTCTTATTTCTAATATCAAAGGGAAAACTTTCAGCTTTTCACCACTGAGTAAAATGTTAGCTGTGGGAATATTGTTTATGTCCTTTGTTATGTTGAAGCATGTCCCTTCCATACCTAATTTGTTGAGAGTTTCTAATCATGAAGATGTAATATAATCACATTTACTGAAATAATCGTATGGTTTTAATCTTTCATTCTATTAATGTGGTGTACCACATTTATTGATTTATGTGTTTTGAATCACTCTTGCATTCAAGGGGTAAATCCCACATGATCATGGTTTATGAGCCTTCTGAAGTGTCCATTTTTTGGAAAATTTGTATTTATTTTTAAATTAAAAAAAATCATTGATATATTTGATGCACAATATTATATAATAGGTTATAATAGATTTATAATTTTAAAGGTTATACTCCATTTATAAATACTGATAGTTCCTTTATTAGATAATATATCCTTGTTGCTTATTTTATACAAATTAGTTTATACCTCCTTATCCCCTATTCCTATCCTGCCCCGCCCCCTTCCCTCTTCCTATTGGTAACCACTAGTTGATCCTCTATATCTGTAAGTCTCTTTCTGTTTTGTTATATACACTAGTTTATTGTATTTTTTAGATTCCACATATAAGTGACATCATAAAGTATTTGTCCTCCTCCGTCTGACTTGTTTCACTTAGGATAAGCTCCTCCAAGTCAGTCCATGTCGCACATGGAAAAGCTTCATTCTTTTATGGCTGAGTAGTGTTCCACTGTGCATCTATACCACACTTCCTTCATCCCTTCCCCTGTTGATGGATGTTTAGGTCGCTTCCATATCTTGGCAATCGTCAATAACGCTGCAGTGAACATTGAGGTGATGCTTTTTATTAGTGTTTTCCCCGTTTGGATATGGACCTGTGGGTGGAACTGCTAGGGCACATGGCAGTTCCCTTTTTAGTTTTTTGAGAAATGCCCATACTGTTTTCCACAGTGGCCACGCCAGTGCACATTCTCAATAAAGGTGAAAACAGCGTCTGAGGGGCCCCCTTTCTCCACATCCCTGTTAACATTTGGTATCTGTGTTCTTTTTGGAGAAAGCCATTCTGGCAAGGGTGAGGTGATATCTCATTGTGATTTCAATCTGCATTTTCCATATGATTAGTGATGTTGAGCATCTTCTCATGTGCCTGTTGGCCATCTGTGTGTCCTCTTTGGGAAAAAAACAACAACAACAAGAACAACATCTATTCAGATCTTCTGCCCTTTTTAGAAACAGAGCTGTTTATTGTTTTTGATGTTGAGTTGTATGAGCTGTTTATAGATTCTGGGTGTTAACCCGTTATTGGTCATGCCATTTATATATATATATTTCCCCATTTAGCAGGGTTTTTTTGTTTTGTTTTGTTGATGGTTGCCTTTTTTTGTGCAAAAGCTATTAAATAGGTCACAGTTGTTTATTTCTTTTGCTATAGCAGAAAGATCCTCCCAAAATGTCAGAACAGGTCAGCCTATGTATTGCTCTAAGAATTTTTGGTCCTACATTTAGAACTTCAATTTTTACACTTAGGTGTTTAATCCATTTTGAGTTTATTTTTGTATATAGTGTTAGAGAATGTCCTACTTTCATTCTTTTACATGTAGCTATCCATCTATCCCAGCACTACTTTTTTAAAGATACTTTATCCTCCATTGTATATCCATAACAGTTTGTCATAGATTAATCTCCTATAAGTGTGTGAACATTTCTGGACTCTCTTCTGTTCCATTTATCTGTGTGTCTGTTTTTGGGCCAGTAACATACTGGTTTGCTTATGAGGCAAAACTTCTTCTTTTCTCAAGATTGTTTTACCTTTTTGGGGTCTTTCGTGTTTCTGCATACATTTTTAAATTATTCGTTCTAGTTATGTGAAAAATGCCCCTAGTATTTTGATAGGGATTGCCCTGAATCTGTGGACTGCCTTGGGTAATTTGGCCATTGTAACAAAATTAATTCTTACAATCCAAGAGCATGGTTTATCTTCCCATCTTTTTATGCTGTCTTCAATTTCTATCATCATTGCCTTAAACAGTTTTCTGGCTATAGGTCTTTTAACCTCCTTATGTAGGTTTCTGTCTTGGTATTTTATTACTCTGATGTGATAGTAAATGGGATGGTTTCCTTAATTTCTCTGATAGTTCACTGTTAGTGTATAGCAATGCATCACATTTCTGTGTATTAATTTTGTATTCTGCAATGTTTATTGAATTCATTGATGAGCTGTGGTGACTTTAGGATTTTCTATGTATAGTATCATGTCATCTGCAAACAATGATGGTTTTGCTTTCCAATGTGGATTCCTTTTATATCTTTTTTACTTCTGATTACTGTGGCTAGGGCTTATCTTTTGTGTATCTACTGTAGGTTTTTGTTTTGTGGTTACCATGGGACTTGTATAAAGTATATCATTATTATAATAATATAGGTTGATAACCTTATCTCAGTTGCTTACAAAAATTGGCTCTTAAAATTGGCTCCATTAATACTCCAGGAGCATTTTTCCCAATTCCATTTTAACCCATTCTTAGGAAGCATAAATCATTTTTTAGGAAACATGAATGTATCATATCCTCAGAGCCACACTTAAACATAATTTTCTTTTTTTAAAATTTTTTATTTTTTTTAAACATAATTTTCATACTCACAACCCAACTTAATCATATTAAATCTGTCATACATCTTTAAAGCAGGAGGTTTAAAAGTAATTTTCTTGGCACATGAATGAAAACTTTTTTAACTTAATGTTAATTTTTCATATTGGAAGAGTGATTGCTTCAAGTAGCAAATTGCATCTAAGTGTGCTTGGACCATTATTTTTATTTTTTTTCACCATAATTAGCTTGCCCAAATAACAGAGCCTCAAGATCACAGCTTCCTATAAGGGACAGGATTTAAAGCACAGATATTTACAAGAAAGTTTCCAAAATTAAAAGAAAAACAAAACAACTAACATCAAATAAATCTCCTTGGCTACTTTTAAAAAGTAGGTTACTAAAGAGAGAGTTTGTTCTCAACTTGACTATAACCATCACTTGGGCCCATGTTAAAAATATGTGGAACCTATTGAATTGCTATTGCTTTGTAGTTCCTGCATTTTTAAATACCCTGTGGATATTGTCTGCTAAGTGAGAGTTAAAAAATTGTTCTGCTCTCACCCATCCAACACCTTCATCCTGGGTAGTGATCCCATTTCTTCCAGGCATGAAGAACTGCCAGTCAAGGAAGGCTCCAGGGTCCTTAGGCTTCTGCCATTCCCAATGATGTCGTCTGTCTCAGACATCAGATTCTACCATTTCAGTCTCATTTTCCCTTGTCAGCCAGACTATCGATCTAGTAGTTCCCATACACACTGCATGCTGGAAAGTTTTAGGTGTCACTTTCACATTGAATAGAGCTTACAGTGCAACTAAGGAACTCAAAGCCATGGATTTTTAATTTCTTTTCAGTTCATTGAGTTAAAATGGACATGTTCACTAAAACAATTCTTCCTGCATTTCCAAATAAAATATTTTGCAGGATAGTGAGCCATGGATGGCCCTCTGCTACCCCAGCATTGTGGAATCATCTTCTATTTCAACTTGTCCACAATCTCCTAAATCAATTTAGTCACTAGAGTCTGGAGTCTTGCCATTAATCTAATTTTGGACACTTAATCTGTGTGATTATCACAACAGGACTGTGATGTGATTGACTGAAAGTTTCCAAAAGACAGCAAAACAAGATAAAAAATCTTTAAGGACAGCCTATAGAAACTTATGGAGATGATTTCACAAAGCAGGGGAAAACACAGCATGCCCCAAGGCAGAGAGAGATTCCAGAAAACCTTTAAAACCAATCTGGAAGGATGAGTATGAGTTAGTGTAGTGTGATTTAGAATAAAGTTTCCTAAAACTTAACTGAGTCTCAAAGAGCCCTTTCAGGGACATAGGTTGGATGGAGAATAGGTGATGACTTCAGTTCTGAACATGTTACATTTAAGTGTCTTCTTACACCAGCTGGAACCTGCTGGGCTCCCATCACAGTCATCCTGGGAATACTCCTGACCACTGTCCTCTGTCAGGGCCAGTGTTTTCTGAACTCACTGTTCTCTGTTTCTTACCCCTGATTGATCCCTTCATTTGGGAGGAGACTCTTAAGAAGGTGATGAATAGAAGGTAACTAATATGAAAATGCATTTATTCTACCCTTATATTTAATAACGTAACTTCATGGACTGTAGCCTGCCAGGCTCCTCTGTCCAGGAAATTCTTGCCAGAATACTGGAGTGGGTAGCCTTTCCCTCCTCCAGGGGATCTTCCCAACCCAGGGATTGAACCCAGGTCTCCCACATTGCAGGCAGACTCTTTACCGTCTGAGCCACCGGGGAAGCCCAAATATTTAATACATTGTGGCAGGGATAAATTCATATGTCATTTGTTATTTGAACTCTACCCAAACTAACTAATAGCATACAGTTTGATAAAGTTTTACATGAAATCTTATCTATTTCCAAACATTATAAACCAAATATATTTAAACATCAACAGATACTTCTTATCCCAGAGGAGGTATTCTGTCCCTCAGTGCACTGGGGAGCTGATCCACTGCCTTCTAGGCTCTGAGGCTGGCTTTTATGGCATCTGAGGCCATCCAGATTCCCAAGCATTTGTGTAGCCTGTTTATTCTTTCTGAAACTGTATGATTTATTTATTGCTAATTTTCTTAATAGACAAATGCTGAAATCACAATTAACAAATGTTTACTTCTTGCTTCCGTAAACTCTGATATAATTCATTAGGAGTCCTCCATCTGGTGATCCGGGAACTCAGGGTCTTTTCATCGTGTAATGCCACCATCTCAATATATAGCTTTCAAGTTCACTTTGACAGAGAAAGACTTGAGAGGAAAGAGGCTAGTTTTTAATTGCTTTGGCAATTAAATTGAATTGTGTCACTTCTGCTCATGGTACTTGGCAAAAAACAAGTGATTCAAACCCAGGGTTTCTAAATTTTGACCATACTGACATTCGGACTAGATACATTATTTTGCTGGGCTGGGGCGGGGGGGCGTGGCTGTCCTATACATTGTAGGATATTTAGCAACACGTCTGGCTTTGTCCACTAGATAGCACTGACACTCTCGACTTGTGACAAGTTGAGTGTTAACACTGCCAGGGTCTCCTGGGAGGCAAAATCACTCCTGGTTAAGAATCACTACTCATCTAACTGCAAGAAAGTCTTCTGGGAAAAATAAAGAAACACATGAAATGTTTTATGATTGCTAATGGTTCTCTCTTATCACAGGAAGTTTTAAGCTTCCTTTTTCCTTAGTTTTTCAATTTTCACAAAGAAGAGTGTGACAGATTTCAAAGGTCCCCAGTAGTCCCCGCCTCCTAGTACTCATGCCCCATGTGTCTCTCTCTTGAGTATGCGACTGACACAATGACTTGTTTCTAACCAACAGAATATGACAAAGGTAATGAGATATCACTCCTATGATTAGATGCGATTTTTGTCTTACTGGAAAATTCTCCTTTGCCTTCTTGGCATTTATGCTTTGGCAAATGATGTTGCCATATTGGAGAGGTCTACAAGACAAGAGCTAAGGATGGTCTGTGTCCAGAAGGCTGCAAGTTGTTGAGATGCTAATCTAGTAACCCACAAGGAACTAAATCCTGCCTAATTTGTGAGTAATCTTGGAAGTTGAGTCTTCCCTGCTTTGCCTGCAGATGAAACCCTAGTCTTGACCAACACTCTGATTGCAGCCTTGTGAGAGATTCTGAAACAGTAAACCCAGCTAAGTTATTAATATGTCTGGATTCCTGACCCAATGAAACTGTGAGATAATGTAGTTTTGTTTTGTTTTCTTCATAGTCATTTATTATAGAGCAATGATAACTAACGGGCTTCCCAGGTGGCACTAGTGGTAAGGAATCTCCCTGCCAATGCAGGGGACATAAGAGACACTGGTATGATCCCTGGGTCAGGAAGATCCCTTGGAGGAGGAAATGACAACCCACTCAGGTATTCTTGCTGGAAAACTCCATGAACAGAAGCCTGGGGGCTACAGTCCATGGGGTCACAGAGTCAGACACGACTGAGCATCTGAGCACCAATGATAACTAATATGGGCTTCCCAGCTGGCACTAGTGGTAAAGAACCCACCTGCCAATGCAGGACACATAAGAGGAGCAGGTTCTATCCCTGGGTCGGGAGGATCCCCTGGGAGGACATGACAATCCACACCACTGTTCTTGCCTGGAGAATCCCATGGATGGAGGAGCCTGGTGGGCTACACTGCATAGGGTTGCAAAGAGTTGGACATGACTGAAGCGACTTAGCAGACAAGCAATGATAACTAATACAAAATGCCTTATGGCAAGTCTTTGCAAATTTATTTTTTGAGCACTATTTGGGCCACTTAAATGTATAAATGTGGGTTTAATTTTTCAAATTTTATTGATAAATAAGTCCCCTGTGTCTTCTTTATATCTCCTCCATGCTCAAGACTCCCTTTATTCAAATGTTAGACCTCCAGAATTGTGTTTTTAATTTTATCTTTTTGTTCCCATTTTTCCTCTTTGTCTTTATTATACTTTCTAGAGATTCCATAAACTTTATCTTCCAAACCTTCTGTTGAATTTTAGCTTCCATTATTACATTTTTAATTTCTGAGAATAGTTTCTTTCTCATAGTGCTCTTTTTCTATAGCCTCCCTTTTTCATGGATGAAAACATTTTCATTTATTTCTCAGAAGATAATTATTATAGATTTCTAAAAAAATTTCCTTCTATCATTTTGCACTGTTTCAGTATTCTTTGAGTGACTTTACATTTTATTTATTTCAGTCCCTGTCTATTATACTGGAGTTTGTTTTTCAAATATTTGGGTTATCTTATATATCTATCATATTTTAACAGCTTTACTGAGGTAAAAATAGCAAATAATAAGGTGTGTGTGCTGTGTGTGTTCTAAGTCATTTCAGTTGTGTCTGACTTTTTGCAACCCCATGGACTCTAGCCCGCCAGGCTCCTCTGTCCACAGTAATTCTCTAGGAAAGAATACTGGGGTGGGTTGCCATTTCCTTCTCCAAAATAATTTGATACACTATGATATATATATATTATGCCCATGGAACCATCACTATTTTTGAGAAAATTAACCATCATTCCCCAAATATTCCTCATGCCCTTTCTCTCAATTATTCATGACAAAAGGCAAAATAGTAAAAAGGCAAGGGGAAGCTATGGATGGGTTGTTGAGGTTTATTAATTAATGGACCTCATCATGCAGGAATTGGGAAGTGATTATATTAATGATCTTTTACTGAATAACAAATTACCCCTAAATAAGCAGCTTAAAGCAACAAACACCCATCATTTCCGTTTTTCTAGGTCAGGGATTTGGGCCTGGCCTTTGGATCAGGGTCTCTCAACAGGTCGCTGATCAAGATGCTGGCAGAGGCTGCAGAAAGCTCCTGCAGGGGTAGGGTCCGCCTCCAAGCAGATTCCTAAGGGCTGGTGAGCCTCAGTCCTCAATGCTGCTGGCTTCTTGACACTTAAGAAGCTCGCTGGGTAACAGTTGACTAAGTTGACTATTTTTTTTTTTTTTTTTTTTTTTTTTATTAGTTGGAGGCTAATTACTTCACAACTTTTCAGTGGGTTTTGTCATACATTGATATGAATCAGCCATAGATTTACACGTATTCCCCATCCCGATCCCCCCTCCCACCTCCCTCTCCACCCGATTCCTCTGGGTCTTCCCAGTGCAACCAGGCCCGAGCACTTGTCTCATGCATCCCACCTGGGCTGGTGATCTGTTTCACCATAGATAATATATGCTGTTCTTTCGAAACATCCCACCCTCACCTTCTCCCACAGAGTTCAAAAGTCTGTTCTGTTCAAAAAAAAAAAAAAAAAGAAGCTCGCTGGGACGACATGGTAGTTCATTCCCCTCAGGGTTAGCGAGCGTGACATAGAGAGTCTCTAAGACAGAAGCCCCTGTCTTTTGTAACCTAATCTTGGACATGACATCTCCTTGCTTCTGCCGTACTCTGTTCATTGCAAATGAATCACCAAGTCCAGCCCATACTCTAGAAAAAAGAAGCACGCACACTCCCCGGCTCTGACGGCGGCCGCTGCGTCTGTGAGTGGGGTCTGGCCGCCACTGCGGCTAGGTGGGACTGCGCCATATGCTTCCGCCCCTCGGCCGGGCCGGAAGCCGAAGGTCAGTTTGCGACTTCCGGGCACGTGAACCGGAAGCCTCTGGAGGGCTGCTGTTCTGCCTGACGTGCTAGGTGACCCTGGATTAAAGTTATCATGAGGGAAAATAGTAGGAGGCAGGAGACAAGAAGCGTAGAAGGACTCGAGTGAACCTCCTCTCAGGAAAACGTCAACCTCACTACTAACTTCTGAGGAACCACTGACAAAGACTCAGAACTACCTAAAAAGGCATTCTGCGCCCAAGGAGAAGCCCTGATGAGTCAGAGATGCGTTCGCAGCCCCACATCAGGCCCCTCAGCCTGCCATCTGACGTCAGAAGGTGGAGGAGCCCCCCGAGCGTCTGGCTTTGAAGGCCTCGGGGCTCCAGTGGGAGCTCCAGGGACCGGGGGACAGACTCCGCCATAGGGGAGCACATAGATGTTACATACGCCGAGATAGATGCAGGGCGAAGCACTGGGACTCCTCAGGAGCCACGGCTGAACCGACCGCAGGGCTTGGGGGTTTCTCCAGGGTAGGCAGACGTCCGCGGTGGCTGACTGTGGAGGCAAGGAAAACAGTGACGGAGGCCCCCAGAACATTCATCTTCGTGAGCTCTCCTGAGGTCACCACTTGGGCCCCATCCAAAGCCTGCAAGCTCCACTGCTGGGATACCTCAGGCTGAACAACGAACAGGGTGAAACCACAGCCCCATCTATCAGGAGGCATGAAGCTGTCCTGATCCCATAGCCGTCTATAAACACACGGCTTGACATGACCCTGCCAACAAAGGAATGCTTTCGTGCCTCTGCACGTCCATCAGCCAGTGGACAGCCACTAGTCCCTCCTGCCAAGGAAGCCTGCACCAGCCTCTGGACCAGCTTCACACACCAGCGGGGCAGACACTGAAAACAAGAACTGCAGTTCTGCAGCCTGTGGAGCGGAGACCACAAACAAACAAAGTTAGACAAAAGGATGGCAGAAAAATATGTTCCAGATGAAGAGTGAAGATAAAACCCCCAAAGAACAGCTAAGTGAAGTGGAGATGGACAATCTACCTGAAGAAGAATTCAGAGTAATGATACTGAAGATGATCCAAGATCTTGGAAAAATAATAAAGGAACAGACTAAGAGTATATAAGAAATGTCAAAGTCTCTGGTTCAAGCCCAGGTTTCAGCAGCTATGTTTGACCATCCCTGGTGGCTCAGATAGTAAAGAAACTACCTGCAATGCAGGAGACCAGGGGATCTTCTGCAGATAGTAAAGAAACTACCTGCAATGCAGGATCCCTGGAGAAGGGAATGGCTACCCACTCCAGTATTCTTGGCTAGGCAGTCTCATGCATGGAGGAGCCTGGAGGGCTATAGTCTGTGGAGTCACAAAGAGTTGGACACGACTGAGTGACTAACACACACCAAAGCTTTAAAGAACAAACAGATAAACAATAACTGAAATGAAAAATACACTAGAAGAAATCAAAAGCAGAATAAATGAAGCAGAAGAACGAATAAGTGAGCTGAAAACAGATTGGTGGAAATCACTGCTGCAGGACAGAATGAAGAATGAAAAGCAATGAGGACAGACTAAGAGACCTCTGGGACAACATTAAACTCACCAACATCTGCATTATAAGGGTCCCAGAAAGAGGCAAGAGAGAGAGAGAGAACCTAAGAAAATATTTGAAGAGCTACTAGAGGAAAAGCTGGAGAAGGCAATGGCAACCCACTCCAGTACTCTTGCCTGGAAAATCCCATGGACGAAGGAGCCTGGTAGGCTGCAGTCCATGGGGTCATGAAGAGTCAGACATGACTGAGCGACTTCACTTTCACTTTTCACGTTCCTGCATTGGAGAGGAAATGGCAACCCACTCCAGTGTTCTTGCCTGGAGAATCCCAGAGACAGGGGAGCCTTGTGGGCTGCCTTCTATGAGGTCGCACAGAGTCGGACATGACTGAAGTGACTTAGCAGCAGCAGCAGCAAAGGAAAAGCTTCCTAACATGGGAAAGGAAACACATGCAAGTCTGGGATGCATGAGAGTTCCATACTGGATAAACCCAACACACCTGTTAATCAAACAGACACATGTTATCAAATTGACAAAAATTAAAAACAAAGACAAAGCATTAAGTAACTTAAAGGGAATCTCCATAAGGTTATCAACTGATTTTCAACAGGAACTCTGCAGGCCAGAAGGGAGTGGCACAATATATATTTCAGGTGATGAAAGGGGAAAACCTATAACCATGAATACACCTACCCAGCAAGGTTCTCATTCATATTTGATGGAGAAACCAAAAGCTTTACAGACAAGCAAAAGCTAAGAAAATTCAGCAGCACCCAACCAGCTCTATAAGAAATCTTAAAGGAACTTCTCTAGGTGGAAAAGAAAAGGCCACAACTAGAAACAAGAGAATTAAGAGTGATAAACAGAAAGTAAAGTTAGGAAATCATTCACAAACAAATATGATATCATATTTAGCATATGTGAAGTAAGACAGGGAAGAACAAATACATGGTATTACTTATATGTGGAATTAAAAAAATGACATGAACTTATTTACAAAACAGAAACAGACTTACAGGTTTCAAAAGCAACCTTATGGTCACGAAAGGGGAAAGATGGTGGAGAGGGAAAAATTAGGAGGTTGGGATTAACATAGACACATTACTATATAAAGTAGATAATCAACAAAGATCTACTGTATAGCTCAGGGAACTCTACATAATACTCTGTAATAACATAAATGGGAAAAGAATCTGAAAAAGAATGGATATGTATATATGCATAACAGAATCATTTTGCTGTACACAGAAAACTAACACAACAGTGTAAATCAACTACAACATAAAAATTAAATTTAAAAAAAAACAACAGTTAAAAAAGGGAGTATACAAGGGCATAAATATCAAGAAGCAGGGACCACTGGAGGCTTATTTTAGGCTCTGTCTAGCACAAGAGTAAAGTAATTTCCTTGGGGAACCCCCAGATATCTATAGGCCTTTTCCTTAATATCAGACAGGGACATAGCCCAAACTCCTACCTGAGGTGTCATTCTGGATCCTAGAGAGAGGAAAGAAATAATAGATGGGAAATAAGGGCTCTGAATTTCACCGTTCTGTGTGAAGACATTACCTTCATTCATTACAACATCCTTGCAGTCTTTGAAGGCTTTTAAGCAGTGAAATAGTATGATCAAAATTCTGTTTCAAAGGTATTACTCTGACAATTGTGCAGACTGAACAAGAAATACTTAATGATGTGGGACTATTTCAATAGGTATTGAAACAGAATAGTCAGAGAATAGAAAGACTGGAACAGGTGTCTTACCAGAGGAGCAATTGATTTCCATAGCAACATACAGATGTGGGGATGCGCTAATGGGGAAATATAAGATAACATATTTTTTCCCTCTGTTTTCTGCCTCTGAATGACTCAACCATTGCTGGTTAGAAAAGATAACAGGATAGGACTTTAGGCTTGATGCTAAACTATTGAGAATTCCTAAATATCAAGATTCCACCAGTGTTTTATTCTAGAAAAAGTGAAAGTGAAGTCACTCAGTTGTGTCTGAGGTTTTGTGACCCTATGGACTGTAGCCCACCAGGCTCATTCGTCCATGGGATTTTCCAGGCAAGAATACTGGAGTAGGTTGTCATTTCCTTCTCCAAGGGGATCTTCCTGACCCAGGGATCAAACAAGGGTCTCCTGCATTGCAGGCAGATGCTTTACCCTCTGAGCCACCAGGGAAGTCCTGTTTTATTCTAGAAGTTCTCAACTATGGTTTCTTAACAGGCTGGCATGTTTACATAATTGTGAGGTATATTACAAATAATTTGTTCTTCAGTCAATTCAGTTGCTGAGTCATGTCCAACACTTTGCAACCCCATGGACCACAGCATGCCATGCCTCCTTGTCCATCATCAACTCCCAGAGTTTACTCAAACTCATGTTCATTGAGTCTGTGATGCCATCCAACCATCTCATCCTCTGTCGTCCCCTTCTCCTCCCACCTTCAATCTTTCCCAGCATCAGGGTATTTTCAAGTGAGTCAGCTCGTCGAATCAGGTGGCCAAAGCATTGGTGTTTCAGCTTCAACATCACTCCTTCCAATGAATATTCAGGGCTGATTTCCTTTAGGGTGGACTGGTTGGGTCTCCTTGCTGTTCAAGGGACTCTCAAGTCTCCAACACCACAGTTCAAAAGCATTAATTATTTGGCATTCAGCTTTCTTTATAGTCCAACTCTCACATCCATAAATGACTACTGGAAAAACTATAGCCTTGACTAGATGGGCCCTTGTTGGCAAAATAATATCTCTGCTTTTTAATATGCTGTCTAGGTTGGTCATAACGTTTCTTCCAAGAAGTAAGTGTCTTTTAATTTCATGGTTGCAGTCACCATCTGCAGTGATTTTGGAGCCCAGAAAAATAAAGTCAGCAACCAGTTCCCCCTCTATTTGCAATGAAGTGAGGGGACCGGATGCCATGATCTTAGTTTTCTGAATGTTGAGTTTTAAGCCAACTTTTTCACTCTCCTCTTTCACTTTCATCAAGAGGCTCTTTAAGTCTTCTTTACTTTCTGCCATAAGGGTGGTGTCATCTGCATATCTGAGGTTGTTGATATTTCTCCTGGCAATCTTGATTCCTGCTTGTGGTTCATCCAGCCCAGTGTGTCTCATGATGTACTCTCCATACAAGTTAAATAAGCAGGGTGACAATATATAGCCTTGATGTTCTCCTTTTCATATTTGGAACCCATCTGTTGTTCCATGTCCAGTTCTAACTGTTGCTTCCTGACCTGCATACAGATTTCTCAAGAGGCAGGTAAGATGGTCTGGTATTCCCATCTCTTTCAGAATTTTGTACAGTTTATTGTGATCCACACAGTCAAAGGCTTTGGCATAGTCAATAAAACAGAAATAGATATTTTTCTGGAACTCTCTTGCTTTTTTGATGATCCAATGGATGTTGGCAATTTGATCTCTGGTTCCTCTGCCTTTTCTAAAACCAGCTTAAACATCTGGAAGTTCACAGTTCATGTATCATTGAAGCCTGGCTTGGAAAATTTTGAGCATTACTTTACTAGTGTGTGAGATGAGTGCAATTGTGTGGTAGTTTGAGCATTTTTTGGCCTTGCCTTTCTTTGGAATTTGTTATTAATGGTAGCTAAAAGGACCAAATTCTGGAAATGATTCACATCTTTAAAATACACTAATGCTAGGCTTGCAGTATCCCTAAGTATGAAAGAATTGATGCTTTCAAATTGTGATGCTGGTGAAGATTCTTGACAATACCTTAGACTTCAAGGAGACCAAGTCAGTCAAGAAATCAGCCCTAAACTTTCATTGGAAGGACTGATGCTAAAGCTCCAATTACTTTGGTCATCTGATGCAAAGAGTCAGCTCATTGGAAAAGACCCTGATGCTGGGAAAGGTTGAAAGCAGGAAGACAAGGGGAGGACAGAGAATGAGATGGTTGGAAGGCATCACCGACTCAATGGATGTTAGTTTGAGCAAACTTCAGGTGATAGTGAAGGACAGGGAAGCCTGGTGTGCTGCAATCATGGGGTCACAGAGTTGGACACGACTGATTGACTGAATAGCAACAGTCAAACTCTAATCAATTATAATATATTTTTGATTGGGATATGATTGGGGAGGATACAGAAAAGTGGAGCATAACCCAGAATCTATATTATTATGAGGCAAGCTTTGGTGACATACGAGTCATTGGAACTGGATTTCAAAATGGAAATGAGGACCCACCAGTACTCTTCAAATGGAAATAGAGGGAAATGCTCACATGGAAGTAGACAGTCCTCATTCTATAACGATTTGCTCCCAAGGTCTTTACCAGCCATCAATACAATTACTGATTTTTGCAGCACTTAGAGAAAGGCACTTTCCCTCTCCAATTATCATCTCTCCCATACATACAGTTAGCTCCTGGAGATCACAAAAAAATAATTTAAAAATTTATCGGCAGGATTATATCATATCCTACAAAGGTTACTTACCACAAATGAAATTCTAGTGGGGACAAGGGGAGAAGAATCTTGAAGATTTGGGAAGGACCCTGCTTCCCAAACAGACTGAGGATAATGTGACGCAAGCAGAAGTAATGCCATGGCAGGCAGCTTAGATTAGGAGCAAGCCTTCCTACTTCTGGGTGGTAAGATTATCAGGCCACCTGGATACAACCAATCAGCTTTCGCTTAAACACTGACCACTGTTTGCCAATTAGGAAATTAGGAATGGGGCGGAAGCCCCCAGGAAAGTCCCGCGTGTGTGAAAGTTTTGACTAATGAAATTGCTTTGCAAACTTGTAACCAATCCGTTTAAACCAACTACCAACAGCGTGTGCTCACCCTATAAATTTGTGTAACAGCTTGGGCTCGGGGCTCTCTGACCCGCACCACTGTGTTGGATGCGGCAGGAGCCCTGACTCGAGTCAGCAATAAACTTCCCTTTTTGTGAGTTGCATTGTCTTGGAAGCCTTCTCTCTTCCCGCTCGGGGATTCGGACATCGGGCATAACATTTGGGGGATCGTCTGGGATCCCTTGACTGGGGGAAGAGAACACTTCCAGGACAGAGGGGAAGGATAGATAATATCACCAGTGCTCAGGAAAACTCAGGGGGCCCGAAAGCCCAGTGCTGTGTTGTCAGCCGACGTTTGTCTGTCCGTGTGTTTGTCTTTGGCTCTCTGTGTTTGTGTGTGTGCCAGCATTGTCTCAGGCAGGACAGAAAAGTCCAGTGTAAATCCGAGGCCCTGCTGTGAAGCAGGAAGGTATCTGGCACAGGAGAAAGCTTTCTATAAAGGGGGGAGTGGATTAAACATTCCAGCCGGCATAAGGCCGAGGTCAGCGAGCACGCTGGAAGGCCGCCGGCTCTGCGGGAAGGAGAGTTCCTCTCCTGATCCTGAGTCTGGTGAGAAAACTCAGGGGGCCCGAAAACCCAGTGCTGTGTTGTCGGCCGACGTTTGTCTGTCCGTGTGTTTGTCTTCGGCTCTCCATGTTTGTGTGTGTGCCGGCATTGTTTCTGGTCTCGTTCTGACTTATTCTCCTTCTCCCCTTCTTCTCTGATCTGCCCTCAACTCCTACTCTCTTCAGGAGTTTCAGTGAACAGGCGAACGGTTGTGGGGGCAATTGATGAGTCCTGGCCAGGGCTACACTCTGGCGGACTCTGAAGGCCCTACAATAAGTGAGCCCCAGTAACTAGAGCCCGACCAGGTGAAACTCTCCTTTCACTCACAACCCCACCTGGGACGATTGTCAGCAGCTGTTGCAGGTGCTCTTCACCACAGAAGAACGGGAGCGAATTCTGGCAAAAGCACGGAAACGGGTCCCAGGGGCCGACGGGAGGCCAACTGCCCAGCCTCATCTCGTGGATGAGGGGTTTCCTCTGTTGCGACCTAACTGGGATTTTGAGCAAGTGGAAGGTAGGGAGCGTCTCCGAGTGTACCACCAGACTCTGATGGCAGGCCTGCGGGCTGCAGCAAGAAAGCCGACAAATCTGGCAAAGGTAAATTTAGTAAGGCAACAGCCCACTGAGAGCCCAGCAGCCTTCCTAGAGAGGCTGATGGAAGCTTTCAGGCAATATACACCTGTGGACCCCCAGGCTGAGGAGTCACGCGCTGCAGTCCTGTTAGCGTTTGTAAATCAGGCAGCCCCAGATATTAGGAAGAAATTACAAAAGATAGAGAGATTGGGAGAACAGACGATACAGGATTTACTGGAAGCAGCTGAAAAGGTATTTAATAATAGGGAGACCCCAGAAGAAAGGTAAGAACGAATTCGACGGGAGGAAAGGGAATTAGCTGAGAGGATCAGGAAGGAAGACAGAGAACATAGAGTGAGGGAAAACCGGAAGAACCAGAGGGAGCTAGCCCAGATTCTTTTTGCGGGGATAAAGGCCAGAACAGAATTGAGGGAACTTCGAGACCCCCGGACGAGAGAAAAAGAGAAACCAAAAAGGCAGGCCCTAAAGAAAGATCAGTGCGCCTACTGCAAAGAACAGGGGCACTGGAAAAACGAGTGCCCTAAGAGGGACCCGAGGAGAGGAACGACCCAGAGAGAGAAAATCTCCCCTAGAACTCGAGTTCTATATGCAGGGGAAAACAGTGACTAGGGGAGTCAAGACTCGGCACCCCTCCCCAAGTCCTGGGTAAGCATACATGTGGAGAGGAAACCCGTTGGCTTCATGGTAGATACTGGTGCCCAGCACTCTGTTTTAAATCAAAAACTGGGACCAATGTCTAAGAAAACCAGCTTGGTGCAAGGAGCCATGGGGACAAAAAGATATTATTGGACCACAGAACGAAAAGTAGATCTAGGGACCCACTAGGTGTCCCATTCGTTTTTTGGTGATACCAGAATGCCCAGCCCCTCTACTTGGAAGAGACTTGTTGTAATGAGGCTCTGAGTAAGGACCTCTACGAATATCAGACTTGCCACCCAGAGGTCATTCTGCTACAGTATGTAGACCTTATGCTGGCTGGAACCACCGAGGAGGCATGCAGCCATGCCACCAGGGACCTCTTACAGACCCTAGGCACCTTGGGGTATCACGCTAGCGCAAAGAAGGCGCAAATAGCCTGGCAAGAGGTCACCTATTTGGGTATAAGATCAGGCAGGGGCAAAGGTGGCTAACCCAGGCCATGAAGGAAACAATACTGCAGATACCAGAGCCCAAGACCCCCTGCCAGGTGACAGAGTTTCTGGGGACTGTTGGATATTGCAGACTGTGGATCATGGGATTTGCTGAGAAGGCCCGGCCCTTGTATGAGGGAAGTAAAGAGACCGCAAACTGGACTTGGACTGAGCCAATGAAACAGGCTTTCCAGACACTCAGACGGGCCCTACTAGAAGCCCCAGCCCTTGCCCTGCCTAAGCCATTCCAGCTGTTTGTAGATGAAAAGCAAGGAATAGGAAAGGGGGTCTTGACACAACAATGGGGACCGTGGAAGTGGCTGGAGGCATACCTTTCGAAGCGATTAGACCCGTCGGCTGCTGGGTGGCCCCCTTGCCTTTGCATCATCGCAGCCACTGCCCTCCTTGTCCAACAAGTTGACGTATGGACAGCAACTCTTGGTTTACACCCCCCACGCCATTGAAGGGGTTTTGAAGCAGCCACCGGGTAAGTGGATCTCCAATGCCCACTTGACACATTATCAGGCCTTGCTGCTCGAGGCCCCATGGGTGCGTTTTCAGACCCCTTGCTTCCTGAATCCGGCCACGCTCCTACCCAACCCAGAGAAAGACCGCCCTCTCCATGATTGCAGCGAGATACTGGCTGAGGCCCTGGTGGCACAAAAAGACTTAACTGATGTACCCCTAGACAACAATGAGCTAGTATGGTTCACCGATGGGAGCAGCTATGTAAAAGATGGGCAAAGGAAAGCGGGAGCCACCATAGTTGATGATTCAGGACAGACGATATGGGCTGAGACACTTCCCCCAAGCACTTCTGTGCAAAAAGCAGAACTGATTGCCCTAATACAGGCTCTGGAGCTAGCCAAAGGGAAGAGGGTTACCATTTTTACTGACAGCTGATCAAAAATTTGCCTGAGATTCGCAGGCTCCTGGAAGCTGTCCAGCTGCCCCAGGCAGTAGCAATAGTACATGTCCCCAGTCACCAGAAGGGAGAAGACCCTAAGGCGCGGGGCAATTGTGCTGCTGATGCGGCCGCTCGAGAAGCGGCTACCCGGGACTATGCTGCCCCCATATTAGCCCTGGGACTTCCACCTCCTGGTATGGGGGCCTTGCCACCAGTTCCTGAATATTCCCTCCCTGATCTCACCTGGATCAACGAGGATACCACCCTCCAGAAGGATGACAAAGATGGATGGTACCGAGATCAAAACAACAACCTGATATTGCCTGCCATCCTGGGTCATCACCTATGTGAACACCTGCACACAACTACACACTTGGGAGAGAAAAAGACCTAACACTTCTCCAGACGGCCTGCCTGAGGTTCCCTCAACAAAATGCAACTGGACGAGAGATAATCCAGGCTTGCAAAGCATGCCAGCTGATGAGGACAGGGAAAAAGCAGCACACAGGAACGATGTTTTGATGGGAAGAGCCAGGGCAACACTGGGAGATAGATTTCACTGAGGTAAGGCCAGGCAAGTACGGGTATCACTATCTGTTGGTTCCGGTAGATACCTTCTCGGGGTGGGTGGAAGCCTTCCCCGCTAAGGGAGAGACAGCAATAGCGGTTGCTAAAAAGATCTTAGAGGATATAGTGCCTAGGTACGGGCTGCCAGTGACTATGGGCTCTGATAACGGACCTGCCTTTGTGAACCAGATTGTACAAGGGCTGGCCCAAGCTCTGGGGACAAAATGGAAGTTACATTGTGAATATAATCCCCAGAGCTCAGGACAGGTTGAGAGGATGAATCGGACCCTCAAAGAAACTTTGACAAAGTTGGCAATAGAGACTGGCGGGGACTGGGTGACCCTCCTTCCCTTCGCACTCTTTTGGGCGCATAACACCCCTTATAAGCTGAATCTTATCCCTTTTGAGATTCTGTATGGAAGACCCCCTCCTGTGTGTCCTATTTTCGAAGGAAAATGCCTGCCACCCCTTCTGTGTCTTGGTTGCTGTAATGCCAAAAATCTTATACCACTCTGAAGAGGTTATATACTCACATTGGGACCGGGAAATGCTAAGACAAAAGAGAGAGCCAATCAGTGCAATCACCATAGCAACCTTGTTCAGTCTTGGGCTGGCAGGAGCAGGACTTTGGGACAATTCCAGCAAACTCTGATGGCATTAAGTAAGGTGCATAACCATGTTTGGAAATTGATTCGAAAGATACACGAGGGTCAAAATAAGGGGGCCATATATTGGCCCAGGTGATTGGGTTTGGGTAAAACGGCACCAATCTGAAGTATTAGAACCTAGATGGAAAGGCCCTTATGTTATTCTCAATCAGTCACTTAGAGAAGTCTTTGACTTCCTTGTCTGAGGTGGTCTTGCAGAATAAGAGAGGATTAGACTTGATTTTTCTCCAACAGGGTGGGGTCTGCGCGGCTCTGGGAAAAGAATGTTGTTTCTATGCAAACCATACAAGAGTGGTAAGAGAATCTATGGCAAAAGTGAGAGAGGGACTGGTGCAATGAAAGAGAGAACGGGAAGCCCAGCAGAGATGGTTTGAGTCTTGGTTTCAACGCTCCCCCTGGCTGACTACCTTAATTTCCACCCTCCTGGGTCCACTTAATCAGCCGGTGGCCCAAGATGGAGAAGAGGAAGATTCCTCTACTTGAACAACAGACAGGGGGGAATGTGAGGCAAGCAGAAGTAACGCCATGGCAGACAGCTTAGATTAGGAGCAAGCCTTCCTACTTCTGGGTGGTAAGATTATCAGGCCACCTGGATACAACCAATCAGCTTTCGCTTAAACACTGACCACTGTTTGCCAATTAGGAAATTAGGAACGGGGCGGAAACCCCCAGGAAAGTCCCGTGCGTGTGAAAGTTTTGACCAATGAAATTGCTTTGCAAACTTGTAACCAATCCGCTTAAACCAACTACCAACGGCATGTGCTCACCCTATAAATTTGTGTAACAGCTTGGGCTCGGGGCTCTCTGACCTGCACCACTGCGCTGGATGCGGCAGGAGCCCTGACTTGAGTCAGCAATAAACTTCCCTTTTTGTGAGTTGCATTGTCTTGGAAGCCTTCTCTCTTCCCGCTCGGAGATTTGGACATCGGGCATAACAGACAACAGCACTGTTTAGAGTTTAGAGATTTGAGATCCAGCTGGAATGGATAGGGAAATAAACTCCTCACATTGCAATACAGCCACGTTAGAAAAAAGCCTCTTGGAGAATGGAAACCATGCTGGCACTCTGGCTATTAGTGTGCCGCCAAGCTGTAGATCTCAGTCAGGGCTTCCACTAGCATGCAGATGTATAAAGAGGGACACCAGGATCATCTGTAAATCCGGTCTGTTGGGAAACACCAGTCGTATATAGAACTCTCTTTAATACATGGCAAGTGGAAGAGAACTTCCAAAAGAATCTCTAAACTATTGGGAGGAAAGAAGAATGATACATTATCCCATATATGCAGAAGAAACAAAAATTATTTACTGCAGGAATCTGAAAGAAGATACAGAAAACTGCATGACACTCAATGGGATATAAGATCGTGCTAGTGGTAAAGAAACCACCTGTCAATGCAGGAGATATAAGAGACACAGGTTTGATTCCTGGGTCAAGAAGATCCCCTGGAGGCAGGCATGGCAACCCTTCAAGTATTCTTGCCTGGAGAATCCCATGGACAGAGGAACCTGGCAGACTACAGTTCATGGGGTTGCACAGAGTTGGGCATGACTGAAGTGACTTAGCATGCACACACATCTATAAAATAGGAGTTGAAAGTCATAAAGGAGGTTAGAAAAAAATGTGAATGAGGAAGAGTGGTATGAAAACAAAGATGTAAAAGATTGGTAACCATTGTAAACCATTGTAAAAGATCAATACATAGTAAAAGCAGTTTAAAAAATGGAACATGTTATAAAAAAATTAAGTGTTATGTGATTAATATTAATTGTGCTGTGCTGTCCCTAGTCGCTCAGTCACGTCCCACTCTTTGGGACCCTGTGGACTGTAGCTCCTCTGTCCATGGGGATTCTACAAAGGACACTGGAATGTATAGCCATGCCCTACTCCAGAGGATCTTTCTGACCCAGGGATCTAATCCAGGTCTCTTAGATCATCCTGACCCAGGGACCGAACCCAGGTCTCCCACATTGTGGGTGGATTCTTTACGAGTTGAGCCATCAGGGAAGTCCAAGAATACTGGAGTAGGTAGCCTATCCCTTCTTCAGGGGAACTTCCCAACCCAGGAATGGAATGGGGCTCTCCTGCATTGCAGGCGGATTCTTGACCAGCTGAGCTATCCAGGAAGGCCAATCAGTTAATTGGTTATTATCAACTCAAGAAGATTTCCAAAGCTAAAAGGAAAAGATAAAGTGAAAATAAAGAGAGAAGAGATAACTAAAAAGGAATAAATAAAATGTCATTCAACCCAAGAATTATTAACTTAAAAAAAACACAGAAAACTATTATAAAGCTGATAAATGAATTAAGTATATGTACTGAAATAACTTTATAAAATATTAAAAAAAAAGAAAATGGAGACTCAAGAAAAAAAAAAATAAACTACAAGGATAAAAGCAGAATTCTACAAATGCTGAGACAGAAAAACAAGTAAACATAAGTAAAGCTAGTCTTAGATTTCAATATACAATTTCAGTATACAATATACAATATACAATTAGATTTACAATATAAAAATGATAAAAGAGTTAATTTTGCTTTCAAGAATTTTTAGATTTTTAAGAATAAATTCCTCCTTTATACAAGTAAACATAAGTAAAGCTAGTCTTAGATTTCAATATACAATTTCAATATACAATATACAATTAGATTTACAATATAAAAATGATAAAAGAATTAATTTTGCTTTCAAGAATTTTTAGATTTTTAAGAATAAATTCCTCCTTTATACTTTCTATACTAAGGACAAGTTACAATGGACACTACAGAAACACACAAAAAATCTCAAGATACCACTACAAGCAACTATATGCCAATAAAATGGACAATATAGCGGAAATGAACAAATCCTTAGATAGGTACAACCTTTCAAGACTGAATTAGGAAGAAATAAAAAATATGAATAGATAAATCACAAATACTGAAACAGATTTTAAAACTTCCAACAGATGAAAGAGCAGGACCAGACGGCTTCACAGGTGAGTTCTATCAAACATTTAGAATGAGTTAGCACCAACCTTTTGAACTCTTCCAAGCACCTGCAGAGGAAGGAACCCTCCCAAACTCATTCTACCAGGCTACCATCACCCTGATACCAAAACCAGACAAAGATATCACAAAAAAAGAAAATTATAGGCAAATATCACTGATGATGGAGTCCATCAAGGCTGTATATCATCACCCTGCTTATTTAACTTATATGCAGAGTACATCATGAGAAACGCTGGGCTGGAGGAACGACAAGCTGGAATCAAGATTACCAGGAGAAATATCAATAACACCACCCTTATGGCAGAAAGTGAAGAAGAACTAAAGAGCTTGTTGATGAAAGTGGAAGAGGAGAGTGAAAAAGCTGACTTAAAACAACAATCAGAAAACTAAGATCATGGCATCTGGTCCCATCACTTCATGGCAAATAGATGGGGAAACAATGGAAACAGTGACAAACTTTATTATTTTAGGCTCCAAAATCACTGCAGATGATGACTGCAGCTGTGAAATTAAAAGATGCTTACTCCTTGGAAGAAAAGTTATGACCAACCTAGACAGCATATTAAAAAGCAGAGACATTACTTTGCCAACAATGGTCCATCTAGTCAAAGCTATGGGTTTTCCAGTGATCATGTATGGATGTGAGAGTTGCACTATAAAGAAAGCTGAGTGCCAAAGAATTGATGCTTTTGAACTGTGGTGTTACAGAAGACTCTTGAGAGTCCCTTGGATTGCAAGGAGATCCAACCAGTCCATCCTAAAGGAAATCAGTCCTGAATATTCGTTGGAAGGACTGATGCTGAAGCTGAAACTTCAATCTTTTGGCCACCTGATGCAAAGAACTGACTCATTTGAAAAGACCCTGATGCTAGGAAAGATTGAAAGTGGGAGGAGAAGGGGACGAGAGAGGATGAGATGGTTGGATAGCATCACTGACTCAATGGACAAGAGTTTGAGTAAACTCTGGGAAGTTGGTGATGGACAGGGAGGCCTATTGTGCTGCAGTCCATGGAGTCATAAAAAGTCAGACACGACTGAGTGACTGAACTGACTGATCACTGATGAACATAGATGCAAAAAAATACTCAATAAAATACTACAAACCAAATCCAATAATACATTAAAAATCATATGATCAAGTGGGATTTATCTCAGGGATGCAATTATTCTTCGATATCCACAAATCAATCAGTGTGATAGGAAGTGTTAGCAAACTAAAGAATAAAAAAACATATGATCATCTGAACAGATCCATAAAATGCTTTTGATAAAATTCAAGAGCCATATTATAAAATAAACTCTCCAGAAAGTAGATTTAGAGGGAACATAACAAAATAAAGCTCATATATGACAAACCCACAGATAGCATCATTCTCAATGGTGAAAAGCTGAAAGCTTTCCCTCTAAGATCAGGAACAGACAAGGATGTCGACTCTTGTCACTTTTATGCAACATAATTTTGGAAGTTCCAGCCATGGCAATCAGAGAAGAAAAGGAAATAAAAGGAATTCAAACTGGAAAAGAAGTCAAACAGTCACTGTTTGCAGATGACATGATACTATACTTCCTTGGTGGCTCAGACGGTAAAGCGTCTGCCTACAATGCAGGAAACCTGGGTTTGATTCCTGGGTCAGGAGGATCTCCTGGAGAAGAAAATGGCAACCCACTCCAGTACTCTTGCCTGGAAAATCCCATAGACGGGGGACCCTGGGGATCCTGGGGATCCTACAGTCCATGGGGTTGCAAAGAGTTGGACACGACTGAGTGATATAATTTTTTTTTGATCCTATACATAGACGATTGTAAAGAAGCTACCAGAAAA
The DNA here is from genome assembly GCF_033118175.1 of Dama dama. Classification (NCBI taxonomy): domain Eukaryota; kingdom Metazoa; phylum Chordata; class Mammalia; order Artiodactyla; family Cervidae; genus Dama; species Dama dama. Next base: position 109,403,483 of record NC_083689.1, read on the forward strand.
CTACTAGAGCTAATCCATGAATATGGTAAAATTACAGGGTATGAAATTTATACACAAAAATCTCTTGCATTCCTATACACGAATGATGAAAAATCAGAAAGAGAAATTAGAGAAACAATTCCATTCACCATTGCAACAAAAAGAATAAAATACCTAGGAATAAACCTACCTAAGGAGGCAGAAGACCTGTACTTTGAAAACTATAAGACACTGATGAAAGAAATCAAAGATGCCTCAAACTGATGGAGAGACACAGCATGATCATGGATCAAAAGAATCAATACTGTCAAAATGACTATACTTCCCAAGGCAATCTACACATTCAGTGCAATCCCTATCAGATTACCAATAGCATTTTTTAACAGAACTAGAACAAAATTTTTTTTTTTTAATTTGTATGGAAACACAAATGACCCCAAAGAGCTAAAGCAATCCTGATAATGAAAAGCAGAGCTGGAAGAATCTCACTCTCTGACTTCAAAAACTGGCACAACACTGTAAATCAACTATACGCATATAAATTTTTTCTTAAAGTTAAATAGGGACGTCTCTGGTGGTCCAGAGGTTAAAGATCTGCCTGGCAATGCAGGGAACACAGGTTCAGTCCCTAGCTGGGAATCCAGGATCCTGTGTGCTGAGTAGCAGCTGAGCCCGCCACCACCATCAGCATCTATGTGCTGTGGTGAGAGACCCCACGTGACACAACGCAGATCCCGTGTACCACAGCAAGGCCCACTGCAGCTAAACAAATGAATGCTAATTAGTTTTAAAAGTTGGATAAAATTAGAATGCTGCTTAAAGAGAAAATAGTAAATTTAAATAGTATTATGAAAGTGAGAGTTGCTCAGTTGTGTCCAAATCTTTGTGACCCCATGGACTATATGGTCCATGGAATCCTCCAGAATGCTGGAGTGGGTAGCTGTTCTCTTCTCCAGGGGATCTTCTGAACCCAGGGATCGAATCCAGATCTCCTGCATTGCAGGTGGATTCTTTACCAGCTGAGCCACCAGGGAAGTACCATATGGATCTCAAAATACACATTATAGTTTTAAAATGTGAGAAAGCTGGGTAAAAAGAAGTAAAAGTGTGTTACATTCTCCCTTTCATATAGAGTGGGGAAATGATCAAAAGGAAGATATGATGCAAAACATATATTTTATTATTGCCTTTGGTAACCTTTGACATGTAGCATTTCTTGAGAACTGTGAATATACTCATGAGAATAATTAAAGCTAGAATACATGCCTTCCTAATAATTGAGGCAAATCAAAAGAGAAATAACAAACTCTAACTAGTATATAAAACAAAAAGAAGACAAGACACCCAAACTGTAACAATAAAAGTAAAGGTCACTAGTTCTATAGAAGCCAAAGAAAAAATTAAATGTAGCTCACAAGAGACTATTGAAACAAAATATTAAAATTAAAAGGAATAAGAATGATTTTAGGAAAACCCAAACATTAAAATATCAGGAGTTTCAGTCCTATTTTCAGACAAAGTGGAATTTAAGGCAAAAATCATTACACAGCTTAACAAAGGTAATTTTATATTGCCAAACAGTGCATTTGACAACTGATGCATTTTCCATTGACTAGTTCCATATATTTAAAGTAACCTTAAGGAAATATGCCAAACTTAGCAGCATTTATTTCAAGGATATATGATCATAGACAATTTGTACTTTCATGATATATACTGTTTTATTTTCATGTCCCTAAAATTTCATAAAGAAAAAATGTAAAAGAAAACCATTTACAAAATCGTTAAAAATACAACCAGTTTTTAATATCTAATTGTGAAGTAAAATGATTATTTTTTGTTCTTAACAAGTCCATGTCACAGAATGTGCCTAACTAGCCCCTTTTAAAAATTCTTTATTTGGAGACTTTTTTTCCTCTGTTCTGAGACTTTTTTTTTTTCCTTTCCATTTTCCCTCTTCCATCTGTGTTGATGCTTTCTCTGAATTTTCTTTCCCTCTAACTATAGGGATTGTTCCCGAGTTTTCTCTGCTTGCTGTCACTCCGTTCACTGTAATCACGGAGATTTAATGATACTTCTTCCTAAGAGGATTTGCAACTAATAGGTGGACATCTCTACTTGCATATTTTAGTGACACCAAAAGCTCGGTATATCTAAAACTGAAGTAATTTTTAAAATTTGTCGTTAATTAAATGAATATTTCTGGAGCACTTACCAGGTACTCAGCTCTGTATCAGATTCTGGAACTAAAAAGCAGATTCTTGCTTTCGAGAGGCTAATGAGCCTTCTAAAATGTATCCCTTTTCCTTGTTCCCTATTTTCATAAAAGTGCCATCAACGTCTGAACCATCTAGACTCAGCATCCCTGGCTTGCTCTAGTTACTTTTCTCTGTCTCTCGCTCTTCACGTCCAAATAGCTTTCTGAAGCTGCGTTTCCAGTTTTTTGCTTGGTTTTCGTCTCTACTGTCTACGCTCTAATCACGTTTCACACACTCACCTGTACTTTTTATTACCGCCAAACCTCTGAACTTTTGGTCCATCTTATAACCTGTCGCTTGTTCAATCTCGCTAAAGTAGATCTCCCGGATTCACCCTCACGGTTTACCCTCACAAGTGCAGATGGAAACTAATCAAAAGATTTAACAACAATTTAACACGAGCCCTAGCCAATGAGAACAGGAGTCAGACAGGTTCTAACTGATGAGACGCACAACGCAACTCGACTCTACCAGGGCTCTCCCGCCTTCCCGGGGCTCCGCACCCCCGCCCCGAGCCAGGCTGGTTCTCCCGCAGAGGCTCCGCCGTGTCCAGCAGAGCTCTCTGCGTGTTCTCGGACAGACGGCCAGCCAGCCCACGGTCTCATCTGACTACGGGGTGTGGGAGCCGAGTCCTGAGACCCTGCCTCCCGGGACCACCACACCAGGACAGTGAGCTGCAGGGCCTGGGGCAGAGTGCATGCGCGGGTTCACACCACAGGTGGCTCTGATGGAACAGGAGAGAAAGGCCACTGATAATTCTAGACCTTCTTGTTTCTGGAGCTAAAAGTGTCCTCTGACATCATTTTCTCCTCTGCTTCCCTCCTACCCTGCTCTGTCAACCTTCATAGGCTTTGTATTTGCACATCGAAGGGCACGCCACTCCAGGGCTCTTGCCTGGAGAATCCCATGGACGGAGCAGCCTGGTAGGCTACGGTCCACCAGGTTGCAAAGAGTCAGACACGACTGAGTGACTTCACTTTCTTTTCTTTCTGTCTCTTCCTTTAAACTCAAAATCCCTTGAGAGCAAAGATACTCCCCTTTATCTCCAGAACATAGCATATTTTCCTGAAGCTAAGGACACCCTGAAAATATGCCTTTTAGATAACACTTTTATGGTTAAATCCTATTATTGTATGTGTTTCAATAGCCCTAAAACAAAGCCTCCTCATAGCTTAAAAAGCAAAGTTTGGGGTTGAGGTGATCCACAAGGGTCACCATTATCTGACCATAGCACTCCTGTTCTACCTCATCTTTCATTTTTTCCTCATGCAGTGAGTGCCTAAATTTTCTAGTCACTGTTTTCAAAAATTCCTGTAATCCTCTGCTTCAATGAATTTGTTTATACTGCTCTTTTTGCATATAAGTTTTTCCCATGTTCAAAATCCATTTCCTCCTTAAGCCCTAAGTTATGTGACTTACTATCAATTAAACACTTCCTAATTTCTTCCAGCATAAATTTTTCTTTCCCTTCTAGGAACTCAATCCCTTTACCTTGCTGACAGTATTACTATATTAATACTTAATATTATAAGCATTTATGAACAGCATTTACTACACATTTTGTATTTTAAAAACTCAATAACATAATATACTTCCAAGTATGAGATCTTTTTCTAGATACAATGAGAAATATACCTTTTTATAGTTCAGCAATTTACTTAAGGGAAAGTTTGTTTACAAGCAAGTGCTGAAATACTGAGAGAAGTTCCAACTGCTATTTTTGTTGAATCTGGCTAAATAGCACAGCATGTTCTAGCAAAGTAAACTACTATAAACCCCTATTCAATTTAGATTTATTTTTTTCACCTCTTACTTCTAAAGTAAAGCTGGCTACAGAATTTTGGCTCTAAGAAATCATCTGGTACAACCTTTACAACTCTAGTAGAATAACAACTGTCCCTCTTGCCACAGAAAGACAACATATACTTGAAAGAAATGTAATGTTACTTGATTTGATTTTTTGGCAATCACTGCAGATGGTAAAAAGTAATAATTAGACATTAGCTGGGGCAAAATGCATCTTGCATCTCAGACAACTGATGCAACTTTTGACCAGTTGGTGGGTTGAGCTCTTCCAGCTTCTTAGTTTCACCTCAGTGCTCCTCTCAATTTTGAACAGTACAATCCAGGGTACACTTTTGTTTGAAGAATCCATCCAGGATGCTTAAATTTCCTCGGGATTGATTTTGCAGAATCTGAGGCACAGGTAGTAGTCGGTTCTGTGTGCACACAGAAAAAAGTCTTGAATTGATTTAAAACAAACCAGGTCAGTGTAGATCAATTTAGGCCATGACAACCCATGAGGAGATGTAAATTAGGATTCTCCTACCGAGACGGAAAATAGATTCCATCAAATCTTCTCTGAGAAGATTCTGAAAATGTATCTTAAAAGGGACAGCTATAAAAATCTCAAGATTCATGTAGCATTTTGAATAAGAGGAAATGAAAGAAGGGGTAGGGGATAAAAAAACATTTCAACAACAGATTTCCCAATATGTAGCCTATTGTCTTCATTTTCTGTATTGATCTGTTTCGGAGGAAAAACAACATTGGAAGAGCAAATTTAAAAAGCAATGTACTAATGACTTTATGACAACTGCATTTGACAATCATAATTTCTCCTGCAAAAGTGATAAAGGACAATGTTCATTTCCAAAAAGAATGGAAAGCACTGTACTTGAATTCATGCATATACTCTTTTCGAGGTGTGACATGCTTAATAGACAGCTTGTGAGTCAAACCTGGAAAACCAAAAAGTAACAGCAAATCCATGAAGCCGGTGTGCCAAAGCCTGGAACTGACTTTGAGGGCCCCGCTGCTCCTGCAAAGTGACTGCTTCACTGATGTCATAAGAAATCCCTGTGCCTTGCCAACAATTTCATCTTAGAAAGGGAATGTGGACAATGACTTTACAGCTTCTTTTGATCCATTTCCTTGCAGCTCTGAGCTGTTCCCTATAATTTCTCTTAACAAACAAAAGTGAATTCCCCATTCTGAGGGCCTCAGGAATAAGCGACCTGACTTTATAATTCTACTGTGTAACTTTAGGACCATTAGATTGTAAGAAGCTCATTGAGGGCAGGTCCATTGGCAGACTGCTTTTCAGCTTGCGTGGAACTAGCCTGGCTCTGCCACTGACCAGCTGGGTGTCATACGGCCTCTCGGGCCTCAGTTTCCTCATCTCAGCCTCGCATTTGAGCCTCTGTTTCCTTGTCTGAACTCACGAAGCCCTGGTTTCCTTACCTGAATTATTCATCATAGTCAGCCTGCTCAGTTCTTTCACTGTTTCACTTCATAACAACCAAAGCTCAGTTTTAATTCCATAAGCCAAGAAATAAAGGCCAATGTTATAAAACACAAATACCTCAGGCAATGTGACATAGACTTCAGAACAAGGAATATTACCAGGGCTAAAAATAACATTACAAAATAATGGAAAAAATCAATTCACGAAGAATAAAAAACAATCCTAAATGTCTGTGGACCTAAAAGCTGTACTTGAGAATACATGAAGCAAAAAATAATGGAACTGAAAAGTGAAAAAAGATAAATCCATAATTTGGAGTTGAAGTATCCATAATACCTAGGCATTTCAGCAATTCTTTTTCAGTAATTATTATAACAAATAGACAGAAAATCAATAAGGATATCAGAGCCTGAAATAGCACTATCAACCAACTTTATATAATTAACACATTATTTGCAGATGATACCACTCTAATGGAAAGTAAACAGGAATTAAAGAGTCTCTTGATGAAGGTGAAAGAGAAGAGTGAAAAAGTTGGCTTAAAACTCAACATTCAAAACACTAAAATCATGGCATCCTATTCCATCACTTCATGACAAACAGATGGTGAAAAAGTGGAAACAGTGACAGATTTTATTTTCTTGGGCTCCAAAATCATTGCAGACAGTGACTGTAACCATGAAATTAAAAGACACTTGCTCCTTAGAAGAAAAGCTATGACCAACCTAGACAGCATATTAAAAAGCAGAGACATCACTTTGCCAAGAAAGGTCTGTATAGTCAAAGCTATAGTTTTTCCAGTAGCCATGTATGGATGTGAGAGCTAGTTCATAAAAAAGGCTGAGCACTGAAGAATTGATGCTTTTGAACTGTGGTGTTGGAGAAGACTCTTGAGCGTCCCTTGGGCTGCAAGGGGATCAAGCCAGTCAATCCTAAAGAAAATCAACCATGAACATTCATTGGAAGGACTGATGCTAAAGCTCAATACTTTGACCAAGTGATGCAAAGAACTGACTCATTTGAAAAGACCCTGATGCTGGGAAAGATTGAAGGCAGGAGGACAAGGAGGTGACTGAGGATGAGATGGTTGGATGGATGGTTCACGCAATGAACATGAGTTTGAGCAAACTTCCGGAGATAGTGTAGGGCAGGGAGGCCTGGAGCACTGCAATCCATGGAATTGCAAAGAATCAGACACGACAGTGACTGAACAAGAAGATCATAAAAATCATAAAAAGCTTATTTTAAGTTATATTGCTCAGTCGTGTCTGACTCTTTACATCCCCCATGGGTTGTAGCCTACCAGGATCCTCCATCTAAGACTACCAAAGTAACCCTTAAATTAGAAAGCAACAGCAAGGATATCTGAAAAATCTCCAAATACTTAGAATTAAACTATATACTTCTAAAGAACCCATAAGTCAAAAGAGGCAGTCACATGGGTAATTTCAACTGAAAACAAATAAAATGTGTAGAATGCAGTTAAAGCAGTGCTTAGAGGGAAATGTGTAACATTAAGTGCTTATAACAGAAAGCAAAATGTCTCAAATTGATGAGCTAAGCTTCCACTTTAAGAAACAGATAAAACAAAGGAAAAATTAAACCCTAACAGGTAAAAGAAAGTATAAGTATATGCACAATAACCAATGAAATTGAAAGTGGAAATAACATAAGAATAAATGGAAACCAAATGTCTTGTGTTCTTTGCAAAGATCAATAAAAATGATGAACCTCTAGCCAGACTCACTCAACAAAAATTAAAACAAAAAATGGAAGATACAAATTGGTAATATCAGAATGAAAATAGAAACATCACAAATTCTACAGCAATAAAAAGGTAACAATAAAGTATTACAAAAAAATTAAAGCTTATAAATTCAACAGCTTAGATGCAAAAGGCAAATTCCTTGAAGTCAAAAACCATAAATATCAAAGTTCATCCAAGAAGAAATGAGTATAATATGACTACTCAAATAAATGCAAAGGAATGGAATTTCATAGTTAAATTTCTTCCAAGAAAGGAAACACCCAATGAATTCATCAATTAATTCTCCCCAACCTTTAAGGAAGAAATAATGCCAGTGCTACAGAAATTCTTCATGAAATTATCACTTCCCCATTTATATTACAATGCTACAGCAGTGAGCCTGGATACGACGCCCCAGCTTATGTAGGCTGCTTTTATTCCTTGATATCCCCAGTGTAACTAAACCCATGGGAGTCTCTGCCATGCTGAGCTCCACTCACTTCTTTTCATTTCTTTTGTGGCTTTGATTTATGAGCATGCTTTCTTGTTTTTTTTTTTTTTTTTGGTATGAGTATAATTTTTTTTATTTTAAAAACTATTTTTATATCCTTCCTATGTGTTTGGAGCAGTTAGAAGAGATGACATGCTCTGGATCTCAAAACATGACCTTACTGTACTGGCTTGGTTAGAAGTCTTGTATATAAAGAACTCTAAATAAACATTTGCTAGACTGACTTGCATAAAGTCACATCTGATGTGAAACACTATAGTTATTCTACTGAGTTCTTTTTTCCCCACTTACTTTCAGCTTTATGTTTTGCATCGAATCAAAATGCATCTCTCTGTGAGAGTAATAATTTCGAGGCAGGATCTTCAGGCATCTTTGAGTAGACAAAATTTCATGGCATTTGTGGAAATTGATCTCGGCACATTTCTTTTCCAGTCTTGTTATTTTGTTTACATATGTCCCTGTATGTAATATTACATACAGATATTAAAGACCACAATTTATGCCATGGCCTTGTAAATATCAACTTTCTCCTGTTCTCAACTGGATCAGTTGCATTGTTTGCCTCCTGCTGCTAGGCAAGGTAAAACTCTCTTTAGACTACATGAGCCAACTCTTATTTGCACTAAATAAAGCTTTTATTCTCTGATCCTTTAGAAGGTTGATATCTTTTAAGGTCGAAAGGTGCAAAAAGCTTTGAAATACATAGCACTGAATTTGATCTTAAAAATATAAAATCAAAGTATTTTTAAATCTTAGGAATAAGTCCTACTTTTTATCTAATATTAGTAACTTAAAATATTACCAGCTCATGCCTCCTGGCCACTGATACTAAAAATAAGTAGTTATGAAGGAGGACTCCCAAACGTCTTTCAAAGTACTTGTCTTGATAAGACCCCATGAGTCCTTGATTTCTTAATGGTTTCTAAAGATAATTTTCCACTAAAAGAAGACAGGGTTCCTTGAATAAATAGTTAACTTCAGAAATGGGGCTGGAAAGATATAAGATGAGAGTATTTTGTTCCAGAAAGTATGGAAACACTTTTTAAGAATTGGGATGTATAAAAATGACATAGAAGCCTAACTGAAGGAGCTCCTGTTGGCAATACATGGGACTGGGTTACTAGTTACTAATTACTAGTTACATACATTACTAGTGAGGATATTATTAATAGATTAAAACTGAAAAAAAAAAACCTTAAGAGAAATTAGAATCAATGAAACCATAGTGATACAAATAAATGAATAAGTAAATCATTAAACAAGGGAAGGAAGAGTTTTTTTTGGAAGAATGCTGACTCATAAATATGGTAGAAATGATAGAGGTAGAAAATCACAATTTTGCAGCCAAGTAGCTAGGCAAATAATATCAATGGATACTTAAACTAGTGGGTAAAGTTTTAAAAGGGAACAAGACATTTGGATAGTATCAAAATGTTTTCCCATAACTTAAAGAATTGTTAACAGAATGTAGAGTAACTCTATGGTGGAGAAATCCATTAGACACTCCCTTCACCAGGAGATGAAAATTAAAATCACCAATAATGGAATAAACTAATATCATCCTTAACGTGACAGATTGAGAAGCACACATCATGTCTGTGCTCTTCTTGCTAAAGAATAAACAGCCTGAAGCTAATCATGAGGAAAAAGTGAACTCAAGTTGAGTTTGGTTTTTCCACAATGTAATTTCCTGGAGTCTGTAAAAATGTTAAGATAAAGAAACAAAGAATGGTTCCAGACTAAGTGAGACAGAAGAGTCTCACTCTTTAGACAGTCAAATGGAATGTGTGAACCTGGACTGGATCTTGGATCTAGGGGGAAAATAGCTATAAAATCAGGACAACTGGAGAAATTTGACTATGAATCGGGAATTATAAAATAGTATTGTATCACTTTCAACTTCCTGATTTTGATCATTGTTCTATGTTTATATAAGAGAATGTTCTTATTTGGGGAAATACACTGAAGTGTTTAGGGATAAAGGAGCATGATGTCTGAAGTGGTCTCTCAAATGGTTTAGTAAAAATATATATGTTTGGGTAACATACATACATCATATGAATGTTCATTTGTGTGAGTAGACAGATGGATGGATGGATGAATGGATAGATAATGGTAGGGACTGAATGATCTGTGATCTAGAAAAAGGATATATACTTTGTACTACCCTTGAAAATTTTCTTATATTTTATTTTATTTTTTTGAAAATTTTCTTATATTTTAAATTGTATGAAAACAAAAAGTTAACCCCCAAAGTACCTGCATTCGGAGGATAAACATTTATTCCAAAATAATACCAAAAAAATCATTACTTTTTCTCTAATCATTTTTTAAATATTTTAAAATTTTACCTTTAAGGTTATTTTTGCCATTTCTTATGCACACACAAATGCTACTCTGCATATCATAACTGAATGTTCAGTAGATACCTTAAATTTTGTATGTCTCAAGCATATAATTTTTGCCCATTTAGCTCCATCTTTTCCCTGATCTCATTCCAAACCAGTCTTATTTTGGTTAAATAACAGAATTCTTCCTGTTGCCGAGGTCAGACACGTGGGACTCATTCCTAAGACCTCTTTCCTCCTCCTATTCTGGGTCGCCGATTCATGGGTGGACACTGTCAGTCCTGCCTTCAGAACACGCCCCGCTGGTTCCTCCCGACTCCTGTTTCCTCCCGGCCTCTGTCGCGCTCCACCAGCCCCGCGGTTCCTTCCCTCCGCCCGCCTTGCCCGCATCTCCTCTTGCCTCGAGTTCTCCAGTCACCCAGCCTTCCTCACACGGGCCAGGCCGCCCAGGCCCCACTCAGGGCCTGGGCGCTTGCGCTCCGAAGCAGGCATCCTCCAGGCCTTAGCTGCAGTGTTACCTCTCCTGACCACGCTACATAATGAGGGAAGCCCCAGTCTGACTGATCTTCCAGGGCAGTATTTGAACTCTCTTCATGAAACTTAGGACTGCCCTGGTGGCTCAGACGGTTAAAGCGTCTGTTTGCAATGCCAGAGACCTGGGTTTGATCCCTGGGTTGGGAAGATGCTCTGGAGAAGGAAAAGGCAACCCACCCCAGTACTCTTGCCTGGAAAATCCCATGGACAGAAGGAGACTGGTAGGCTCCTATAGTCCATGGGGTCGCAAAAAGTCGGACATGACTGAGCGACTTCACTCATTCACTCATGGAAGTTAACTCAGTTCAGTTCAGTCGCTCAGTTGTGTCCGAATCTTTGCGACCCCATGAACCGCAGCACGCCAGGCCTACCTGTCCATCACCAACTCCCAGAGTTTACTCAAACTCATGTCCATAGAGTCGGTGATGCCATCCAACCATCTCATTCTCTGTCATCCCCTTCTCCTCCTGCCCCCAATCCCTCCCAGCATCAGGGTCTTTTCCAATGAGTCAGCTCTTCGCATCAGGTGGCCAAAGTATTGAAGTTTCAGCTTCAGCATCAGTTTCCAATGAACACCCAGGACTGATCTCCTTTAGGATGGACTGGTTGCTTCTCCTTGCAGTCCAAGGGACTCTCAAGAGTCTTTTCCAACACCACAGTTCAAAAGCATCAATTCTTCAGCACTCAGCTTTCTTTATAGTCCAACTCTCACATCCATATCTGACCACTGGAAAAACCATAGCCTTGACTAGATGGACCTTTGTTGGCAAAGTAATGTCTCTGCTTTGTAATATGCTATCTAGGTTGGTCATAACTTTTCTTCCAAGAAGTAAGTGTCTTTTAATTTCATGGCTGCAATCACCATATGCAGTGATTTTGGAGCCCGAAAATATAAAGTCTTTCACTGTTTCCACTGTTTCCCCATCTATTTACCATAAAGTGATGGGCCAGATGCCATGATCTTAGTTTTCTGAATGTTGAGCTTTAAGCCAATTTTTTCACTCTCCACTTTCACTTTCATCAAGAGGCTTTTTACTTCTTCACTTTCTGCCGTAAGTGTGGTGTCATCTGCATATCTGAGGTTATTGATATTTCTCCCATAAGGGTCATGTCATCTGCATATCTGAGGTTACTGATATTTCTCCCGGCAATCTTGATTCCAGCTTGTGCTTCTTCCAGCCCAGCGTTTCTCATGATGTACTCTGCATATAAGTTAAATAAGAAGGGTGACAATATACAGCCTTGATGTTCTCCTTTTCCTATTTGGAACCAACTACACATTGACCTATGATAATATAGATACTTTTATCCCCCCATTAAAAGAGCCATAGAGGAGACACTCACCTCTTTAATCCCTCTCAGCAGAGTACAGTGCCTGCGGAACTGTATATGCTCAGTAAGAATTTATTAAACAAGTGACAAATGAACAAAAACTACACCGGAAATACAGTCTTGTAATGTTTCTACTAAACAGTGCTATCTTACTTCTCAGTGCGTGTGATGACGTTGATGCTGACTGAACTGGGAAAGAGCCCGGGAGAGGAGTGCAAGGGAAAACCCGCAAGGCCAGGCGAGCCGTCAAGCGAGCAGACTGAGGCTGGGGTCCGGACTTCCCCTTCAGGTTTGCTCCCAGTGCCTTTCACCGATTGGCGGCTGCAAACGAAAGCCTGCGGCAAATGACTTTAAATGGATGCCTGGGGGTCCAGCCCTCCCAGCAGCCGGGATGACCCTTAAGCTCAGTGTATGCAGGGGCACCTCAAGCAGCAGTCAGGATATACAGGTCTCACATTTAGAGACATCATCTTTATACAAGAGAAATCATTTCATATGAAAATAATTGAACAAAAGAATTAACAGATCATATGAATCACCATAGCATTTCAAAACACCTGGGAGTTGAACCTGTGTATGACAGGAACTAACCAAATGTTATATACCATGAACCTACTCTAAAATCCCTTGCTTCCAAGATAACTAAACTGCAAGTGTTTGCCAAGGACCTTGGGATGATATAGCAAAAGCGGAGCCCGCTGGTGCCTGTCCGGGTAATGTTCACGCAGGAAGCCAGCAAAAGCCTGGGACTAGCTGACCCAAGTCAGTACATCCTTACAAACAGAGAGCTGCCCTGAAGAAAAGCGAGGCCATCTAACAGATCACACCAAGGAAAGCAGTACCAATGTAGATGCAGAGTGAAAAGCTGTCTATTTTTTCTGTGACTGCATTAGCACACTGTCAAATGAATATACTAATAGACAAAGACGGGGAAATCCAGGTCAAGAAGACTGGCCTGCCTGGGAAGCTGTCTTGATAAAATGCTATATCAGTGAGGCATCAAACTGGGAGTTCCTTGGAGCCGTGGTCTTGTCCAGCTTTCTGTTTGTCACTGGGACCTCCACCTGAGAGCTGTCCCATTCAGCTTCTTAAACCACTCGGTCAGTGTCGCCTGTGATGGGTGGTTAGTGTCATATGACGAAGCAGAGTCCATGAAAGGGCAGTCTGGGGCCCAGTCCCTTTACCAGCCCTGAAGTCAGCCTGCCACGCATTTTAGATGGGTCCAGTTTCATCTAAATGTACCAGAATGTACCAGAATATCATGTTCTAATCCTCCCTAGTACATTGTTTATTTAATGAAATAGAGGTGATGGTTGTGATTTAGTCGCTAAGTTGTGTCCGACTCTTGTGACCCCATGGACTGTAGCCTGCCAGGCTCCTCTGTCCATGGGATTTTCCAGGCAAGAATTTAATGAAGACTTCCATATTATTCATTTATTATTGACTAGCATCTCAGTATTCTGGCATATAAATAAACATATAAATAAACTTCTGCTTCAGCAGTCTGACAATTCCAAAAATTTAACACATATACACAACCATTAATTTAATAACTTGAACTAAATAAAAAAAAAAATGTGCCCAATCATGTATCTACAAGTTCATTCATTATTGCACTATTAATGAAAGTAAAACATTTGGAAATTAACTAATGACCAATGGTAGAGAATTAATTAAATGAGCCATGATTCCTATACGCTATATGATACTCAATACATTCATTTATTACAAAAAGAGTAGTTCACTTATTGACATATTTACCCAATATTTACTGCATCAGCTTTTGCTCTAGTAGCGCAATAAGCCAAAGAACAGAAAGAAAAATCCCTGCTCTCATGACGTTTTCATTCTAGAGGGGTTTGATAAGTTGGGAAAAAACTACATTATATAAATAACTGAAAAGAGAAGATCACAAAATATATATACAAAATAATCTCAGTTATGTAGAATAAAAATCTACTTAGTAAGTGAATACTGCTATTTGAATAGAAAGCATTTGTGGAGAGATTGGGTGTTCCCTGAGACAAGACAACAGTCCCTGACAGATCGCCACAATTTTGTTACCTCAAGGCTTCCCTCATAGCTCTGTTGGTAAAGAATCTGCCTGCAATGCAGGACACCCCCGTTTGATTCCTGGATCAGGAAGATCCACTGGAGAAGGGATAGGCTACCCACTGCAGTATTCTGGGGCTTCCCTGATTGCTCGGCTGGTAAAGAATCCGCCTGCAATGCAGGAGACCTGGTTTCGATCCCTGGGCTGGGAAGGTCCCCTGGAGACGGGAAAGGCTATCCACTCCAGTATTCTGGTCTGGAGAATTCCATGGACTGTAGAGTCCATGGAGTCGCAAAGAGTCTGACACAACTGAGCAACTTTCACTTTCACTTTCTTTCACTTTCAGTATGTCTGAGACACAGCAGGTCACATCTATGCAGGAAAGTTGTTCACTCTCTCATATAAACTCATACAAGCCAAATTTTTAAAAAATAGATGTACAGAACAGAGTGCCAAGATATTGATTTAAAAAGAAAACTAATTTAGCAACATAATCTCTCTTTTCTGGCAAATCCACACATAAAATCAGTTTTTTTAAGTGTGTACATCAGCAAAAGATCAGAGCAAAGGAAAATAGAAGACAGTTGATTTCTTTAGTGCTAATTTTTATCTACTTCCACTGATGATTGGCCTCCTAAATTTATCTTTTTTTTAGTTGAAGTATAGTTGATGTAAACAAGTGTACAATATAGTGATTCACAATTTTTAAATGTTATACTCCATTTATAGCTGTAAAATATGGGCTGTAATCCCATGTTGTATAATATATCCTTGTAGCTTATTTTATACCTAATAGTTTGTACCTCTCAGTTAGGGATAGGGGATTAAGAGGTACACATTTTTTCTTTGGATGAGTTTATTCAATCAGAATTAGATAACTTGATTGAATGACGATCTTTTGGTATGTTTAATGTCTCTCTGTATTCATTAAGGTATACTTATTTCTAGGCTTTGAAGCTTGTAGGACAATGGTGACATCTTAGTGTTGGTTAAGGTATGGTGTATGTGTCTCTACTGGATAAACTACCCCACCAAAAAAGTAGATCTGAAGGGAACATACTAAAGCAGTGATAATGATTGACGCTTTTGAACTGTAGTGTTGGAGAAGACTCTTGAGAGTCCCTTGGACTGCAAGGAGATCCAACCAGTTCATCCTAAAGGAAATCAGTCCTAGGTGTTCATTGGAAGGACTGATGTTGAAGCTGAAACTCCAATATTTTGGCCACCTGATGCAAAGAGCTGACTCATTTGAAAAGACCCTGATGCTGGGAAAGATTGAAGGCAGGAGGAGAAGGGGGCAACAGAGGATGAGATGGTTAGATGGCATCACCGACTCAATAGACATGAGTTTGGGTAAACTCTGGGAGTTGGTGATGGACAGGGAGGCCTGGCATGATGCGGTTCTTGGGGTCACAAAGAGTCAGACATGACTGAGTGACTGAACTGAAGGTTGATAGGAAAAGCAGTAATTGAGGGCATGCTTCTTTTTCCCAATTTCTATGAAAAATATATATTATGTTTATAACTAGGGTGACAGAACAATATTCTCAGCATGAAGGTGGGGAAAACAAGCTTAAATCATTCACCTAGTGCTGCTAAAACAATGAAGACTGGATAAGAAAGAATAGGACTATAGGGAGGTGGGCTTACACTATGTATATACTATTTTTCCAGGTAATTTGTCAATTCTGAGCACAGATGTAGAGACTAAAAATCTAGGTTTTGCCTGGGTAGAAGCCTACTGGTTGAGGGGAAGGGGTAGGCAGGGGCAGAAAAACAAGGAGAACTTTTGGTGGTCTTCTAAGACTGGAGAGAGAAAATAGAGTAACTGATGGGCTTCGAAATCCAGCCAGTGTTTCTCTAGAGGTATTGCTAAATCCCCGAGCTATGCAGCAGGCGAAGCTCATACACTAGCAGAAAGCCCAGAAAGTTGGAGCAGCATTTGCAGCCTGGTTTCAACTATGAAAGCCCTCAGTTCTACACCTCATGAAATATTTCAAAAAGCTTGCAAACAAAAAGTAAGGTAAATACAAAGAAATAATACACAGGCATATCATGTTAAAACTGGTAAAAAAAAAGATAAAAATCTTCAAATAAGATCTGCATTCATTTGCTGGGGTTGCTATAAAAACATCATTGCCTCTAAGTGGCTTGAACAATCTAAGTTTATCGTTGCATGGTTTGGGAGGTTGAAGACAAATCAAGTTGTCAGGGGGACTGTTTACTTCTGAGAGCCATGAGGGAGAAATGAGTTCCCTGATTCTTTCCAAGCTTCTAGTGGTGTTCTGGCCATCTTCGGCATTCCTTGGATTTGTCTGCATCACATGATAGCTGTCTTTA
Organism: Dama dama; assembly: GCF_033118175.1. Taxonomy (NCBI): domain Eukaryota; kingdom Metazoa; phylum Chordata; class Mammalia; order Artiodactyla; family Cervidae; genus Dama; species Dama dama. The sequence goes on from NC_083689.1 coordinate 109,419,832, forward strand.
TCTTCACATGGGATCCTCCCTGTGTGCATGTATGTGTCCAAATTATCCCTTTTTATAAAACCATTAGCTATACTGGATTACAAGCCCACTCTACTTCAGTATGAACTTATCCTAACTAATTCTGTCTGCAACATCCCCATTTTTAAATAAAATACTTAGTACTCACATTCTGAGCACCAAGGGATAGGGCTTTACCGTATTAATTTGGGGAGAAAGAAGTATGCTTGTACTTCACAGCTGGTACAAGTGGTAAAGAATCCATCTGCCAATGCAGGAACCGTAGAAGCATGAGAGACTTGGGTTCAATCCCTAGATTGGGAAGATTTCCCGGAAGAGGACACAGCAACCCATTTCAGTATCCTTGCCTGGAGAATCCCATGGACAGAGGAGTCTAGTGGGCTATAGAACTCATAACAAATAATGCCTTGAATAAATGTATATCTTTAAACATTAATGTAGGAAACAAAGACTAATAATAACAATATTCCTGATGAACAAGGATATAACAATGCTAGTGAAACATTAGCAAATCTATTTGAGTGATATGTAAGAACCAAAATATATCATGGTCATATGGGTATAATATCAGAAATATATAAGTTTGATTGATCAGAAGTCAAAAGTCAATTTAACATAATTTAATGGAAAAAAGAAAACTATGATTCTTTTGACACATGCATTACATGTTTGAGAAAGCCCAAGATCTTTTCATAATAAAAAAAGAAGCCATAATAAAAAAAGAAATTAGGAATAAGAGTTGCTTCTTAACTTGATAAAGATGATTTTCTAAAACCTGCAGCGAGTCCTATACTTAATGGTGATTTACTGAAACCTTTATCCATGGAACTGGGAAAGATTCAGGGAATGCATACTATCATCACTTCTATTCAACTATAAATTGGAGGTTCTAGCCAATGTAATGAGAAGAGACAGTGCATAAAAACCGTAAGAGCTGGGATGGAGGAAAGAAGAAAAGCAGTATTATCCTTAGTAACATTTTTTTTGGCTGCACCTCATGACTTGCTTAGTTGTCTGACCAGGGATTGAACCCAGGCCCACAGCAATGCAAGTACCAAGTCTAACTGAGAGAGTCAATTCCTAGGCAGGTTGATAAGGAGTCTATGGGTCCCCTGGAGAGAGCGGTTTGGAATTCTCAAGGAGGAAGAAAGGACAAACTTTTTCTCCCCCTCTACATTCCTTAGGATTATATAACAATAATGTATCCTGCTTGAGAACACCTTCTGGCTAATTCTGTTATCTCAAAATGTAAACCATGGGAGTAGGTCTGGTGAGGTTTCTAGATATTCTTTTGATTCACTGTAATAAATAGTTTGAGAGTAAAATATTCCACTAGCAAGGGGGGTACTCTTTCTACCCCCTTCTGATGTCTATGTCAGAAGCTTTCTCTATCTCCTTTATACTTTAGTAAAACTTTATTACACAAAAGCTCTGAGCGATCCAGCCTCGTCTCTGGCCCCAGATTGAATTCTTCTCCTCCAGAGGCCAAGAACCCTGGCGTCTTTGCGTGATTCAGCAACAACCTTTCATAACCACTGGACCCCCAGGGAACTCCCTCTCGGTGACTTTTATACAGGGAAGATAAAGATATCCACAGATAAGTTGTATACTTAATATCTATATTTAACTAGCCAGCTGTATACACAGCCCATGTATAAAAGCGTTGTCATTTATTTATAACAAATAAACAGCAAATGAAATTTTGAAAAGATAACATTTACAGATATAAAAAAATCAAATGTCTAGACATAATGCTAACAAAAAATATTTCAGACTTCTATACGGAATATTATCAGAAATTAGGGAACATCTCAATAAATTCAGGAACATACTATGCTCATTCTCTAGTTAATTCCTATATTCAGCATTCATAAACTGATGCTAAGACTTGTGCGGAAATTAAAAGGGCCTGAAGAGCGTTCAGGCAATCTTGAAGTAGAAGAATAAATCTTTTAATCAAGATGTATTATACAGTTACAGAAATTAAAAAGATATTAGTTAAAGATATTGAGGTAGGCCAATGGAATGAAACACAGCATAGAAGATGCCCACCTATCCACAGTTATTTGATTTAGGACAAAAGTGACCCCACAGGGCAATGAGGAAAGGCTTATCATTTTTCTCCTTTTTTCAATAAATGGTTGGATTCATTCACATACAAAGAAAAGTTTTGATACCTATGACACCATTCACAAAATTCCTCTCCTTATAGACTGTAGTTTTTAATAAGAATGACAGCTTCCAGGCAAGATGAAGTAATAGGCCTTTATACTCTTATCTAAAAATTAGTTTTTTAAAGCAGGAGAAAAGTATACCTACAGCTATAGGTAGATAGATATTTTAAAAACATGAACATCAAGCGATGCTGGCGAGTCATACCCAAAGACGGGAAGCAGATGAGGCCAAGTGATCTAACTTGCTTCCCAGCGAAAGTCAGCAACCGTGGTGTGGGAAAGGAGAATCCAGACGGGACTCGGCGGTTTGCCGAACTGAGGCGACGGAGCGGCGTGTTCCTGAAGACCAAACCTGTTCGAGGTGGCAGGGCGAGACAGCAGAGGGGAGAGAGCTACCAGCCAGAACCCTGGAGCCCTCCCGAGGACCCCCGGCGAGTGCTGGTCAGCACATGCCTCTGAGGCCACCATCAGGGGCTGGAAAAGAATTAGAGAAGGCAACCCTTGGTGCTCACACTGGATCCGAAATAGACAAAGACCCGAATTTCATGAGCTTCACATCATGTCCTTTTCCCTCAGTAGGGGGAAAAAATTAGCCCCAGTTTAAAAGCAGGTTACACGTCTTCCCTGACAAGGCTTAAACGGAGACACAAGAGCTTCCGGGGGGCTCAGCGGTCAAGACCCCGCCTGCCAGTGCGGGAGGCCCGCGTTCTCTGCCTGGCCGTGGGCGGCCGCACGCGCCGCGGAAGGGCCGAGCCGCGTCACAGCCGAGCCCGCGCCCTAGCGCCGGAGCCCGACCCGGAGGCCGCACGCCCCGGGCCGGCCCGCGACGAGGGAGCCGCCCCAGCGAGAAGTGCGTGCGCCAGGGCACGGACAGCCTCCACCGCCGCGCCTGGAGAGGAGTCTGTGCCCGAAGGCCCAGCCCCAGAGAAATAAAGTAAGTGAGAAAGAAAACAGGCTGAGACCCCAGAGGATCAAACTCCAGTAACTTAACTATGTACCAGAATAAAACCGAACAATAAGACAAAATTTACAATTTCAGGCAGCAAATAAAAAAGGATTATGAGGCATGTGAACAAGCAGGAAAATATATCCCTTTATAAGGAGAAAAATCAATCAAAACTGATCCAATAATGACATAGGTTGATGAATTAATAGACAAGGACATTAAACGTTATTGTAACTACATTCTATATATTCAAGCTGCTGTAGGAAAGAATGGACATACTACAAAGAAACCTGGAAGATAAAAAAAGACCGAAATCAAGCTTCTAGAAATAAAAAGTCAAGTGATTTGAAAAGCCATTTTCTGGGATTAATGGGACAATAAACACTCCAAAAGAGAAGATTTAGTAAATTTAAAGATTTATCAATAGGAACTTAACACAGAAACACAAAGGGGAAAAAAGACAAAATGAAAATAGCTTCATTTCAGTACACTGTGGAAAATTTTCAAATGGCTGAACATGGAGAAAAGGAGAAATAGAGGGGAAATAAAAATAAATAAAGAAGGGCCAGATTTTTCCCCAAATTGTTGAAAACTACTAATCCAGAAATCCAATAATCTCAAGAAATCCTAAGCAAGGAAATATAAAATTCACCAAGGCATAACAAAATTATGCTAAGACGTCACACCTTTGCAAATCACCTTGCAAATACGATACGCGCGACACGCAAATACGTAACGCATCTTGCGATATGCCTCGCAAGTCACCAAGGCGTAACAAAATCACTGAGAAGCAGTGATAAAGAGAAAGATATGAAAAGCAAAGAAAAAAGCATACAGTATGTACAGAGAAACAAAGATAATGACGACAGCGGGTTTTACCTATAGTTACAGAGCACTAAGCAAAACAGAAAATAATGGAAGACAGAAGTCAGTGGAACATTTTTAAAGTCCTGAAACAAAAAACCAAAACAAAACAAAGCCCTATCAGCAGAGACTTCTCTACCCACAGAAAATATCTTGCAAAGTTTAAGGCAAAATAAATACTTTTCCAAACTTAAGAAACTTTAAAGAATTCATCACCAGCAGGCTTGCCTAATTTGCATCACAAGAAATAAAAAAAGAAGTTCTTCAGGTAAAAAGAAAAGGATGCCAGACAGAACCCTGGATTTCACAAAGGAATTTAGAGCACCAGAAACTGCAGCAGCATGGGCAAATGCAAAATCTGGCTCTCCTGGGGGAGAAACCACGAGCTTGTGGCCGGCACCAGGATCATAAGGAATCCCAACATCTAGACAAAGGTCAGTGTGAGCAGGGCGCCAGGTGTGAGCGCATCACCCACGTTCTTCCTCTCCTCCTTTTCATTACTCCGCCTTCATGGTTGGAACTGCAGCAAGCAGTGATCGTGTTTTCATCTTTTGTTATAACCTACATTATATTTCGGCTATTGTGCAGAAAGAGTCTTCACCACTGATGGGGCAGGATGCTCAGAACCGAGGTTCAAGAGGCCACTGTCTCCACAGTAGCATCTAGTCTGGCCGCACCCAACCCACTCTATGTCAAACGATGATCCAAATATAACAAGACGCTGACATTTTACCAGGTTAGTACCTGTCTATAAACTATAACCTGCACTCTTTCAGGTAAAGAGCCTGCCTGCCAATGCAGGAGCCTCAGGAGACCCGGGTTCCATCCCTGGGTCAGTAAGATCCCCTGGAGGAGGAAATGGCAACCCACTCCAGTATTCTTGCCGGGAGAACAGAGGAGCCTGGCGGGCTACAGTCCCTGGGGCTGCAGATAGTTGAAGACAACTGAAGCTACTGCGCGTGCATGCAGGCAAGCATTCTTTCAACAGGCTTACCTGGGAGCAGAGAAAGAGGCTATCCTTACAGTTTTTGTTGTAATTAATTCCTTTATCTTGATGATTGTCAGAAGGCCTAGTTAGCACATCAAAGGATGCTTGAAAGCAAGTTTCTTAGTTAGGAGAAAGGTGCTTTTATTTAGAAAATACATTTCAGGACTTGACCTTTTATTTTCAAATAAGAGTTTGAAATTATTAAAATGAAATTGGCTCTTGAGATAAAGAATTATTTTTCTCTAGAAATGCTATTGAGTGTATAAATGCCTTAATGATAGGCACTATTTCATTAAACTCTTATGTGGAACACATATGGCAGACAGGATTATTCTGATTTCATATTAAGAAACTGAGGCTCTGAGGTAACAGATCCGCTGCTTAAACATACATAGCTAATAAGTGGTTGAACTAAAACTGGAACTAAAGTTGTTCAATAATAATTAAAGTAGCATTAATGCTATATTGCAGCTACTCCATGACATATATTGTTAATGAATTTAACCTGAACAATTGACCCTTATGTGAAAATCATTTTAAAAATTATAATCCCTTAAATTTAAAGGGGAATAACAGAGAAAAATGTTGGCTTATTTGGTATTGATTTTAATGTCAGAATCAGGGTCTCTATTCAACTATCAAACTATTTCAGTTTTCCAGACATGTTAACCTAATTGAGTTGCCATCCATTAAATTTAATCAAAAGCACTGGAGAAAACATTTTTCATTCTTGTAAAGACTGAAATCATGATTCAATGGCTCACTCTTTCAAACAAATTTGCTCCAGTATGATATGTCTCCTACTTTTTCAAAATAATATAAAGTACTTCAAGTTATAATTTCTTGTATCCTTAAAGGAATCATTTTTCCCAGGAGTCCCAATTTAGCCCTATTAATAAATAAATTAGAATGCTTGTTGAACATTTATTTCCAGAGTAATGCATAAAACATAGGAATAAAATATATTATCCTAGGTCTCAACAGACTGACAATCTAAAGTTGGATATAACACAAGGGGAAATGTTGGCTTAAATGGGTAAGGCGATAATAAAGAAAAATTAACTTTGAACAATAAGGAGTAATAATAAATAAAAGGTAATAAAATTATCAGCATACAAGCCATATTAAAACATTCTATGTCTAAACTATAGAACATGAACGGACATGAATTTGAGTAAACTCCTGGAGATCATGGAGGCCAGAGGAGGCTGGCATGCTGCAGTCCACGGGATCACAGAGTCGGAGACGACATAGCAACTGAACAATAACAACAAAACTGTAGAACTATAGTTAAAAGTAAGTGCTATAAGGTTTCTGAGTTGGGAAAGTTATGGGGGCTAGGATATCCAGCAACCATCATGAACTCCAGGAACTGCTACTGAAATGGACATTACCCGGGTGACAGATAAATTAGGGTTTTTTTAACCCTTGGATGGAGATATTCTTATTATCATTGTTAAGATTCATAATATGTCAAGATCCCCTCTACTTCTCTACTCAGGAAGAAAGGGTGTCCTCGCTGGTAAATCACTCATTCAGTGAGGTAAAATGTTAGTTTAACAGTAAAGCACAGTCTGGTTTGATTACCAAGATGAAAGATGATGATGACTTGGACTTGGGAATAAGAGTAGGGATGGACATATGTGGATATACACGAGTGTATTTTGTATAGAAGTCTGCTACTGAATTGAATATATTACTAAGGAGAAAACTGGAAGAGGAAAATCAACATATATTATTTAGCTGTATTGTTCATTTGAGTAATTCAAGTTTCATAGCTTCAAATAGCAAAGACCTTCCTTTGTATATTTCTTCATTTTTACCCTTCCGTTTGATTTATAAGTAAAGAAGACTGTTAATTAGTAGCAGTTTGGACCAGAGACAAAGTTTTAAATATCCCATAGTTAAGGAAGCTACAGAATACCAAAGTCAGGATTTGGAATATACTCAAAAAGAGGAGAATAAAAAAGGAGGAAAGACTTAGGATCAGCAATACATCAAATTCATAAAACCTAAAGTTAATTTTAAATAATTTTAAAGTACTTATTGGAGAAGGAAATGGCAATCCACTCTAGTATTCTTGCCTGGAAAATCCCCTGGACAGAGGAGCCTGGCAGGCTACAGTTCATGGGGTCGCAAGAGTTGGACACCACTTAGCGACTAAACCACCACCAAGGTACTTATAAAAATCAATATAGAAACGTTAAAGTAATTATTTCAGCTCAGTTCAGTCACTCAGTTGTGTCCGACTCTTTGTGACCCCATGGACTGTAGCACACAGGCCTCCCCATCCATCACCAACTCCTGGAGTTTACTCAAACTCATGTCCATTGAGTCAGTGATGCCATCCAATCATCTCATCCTCTGTGGCCCCCTTCTCCTCTTGCCCTCAATCTTTCCCAGCATCAGGGTAGTTTCAAATGAATCAGCTCTTTGCATCAGGTGGCCGAAGTATTGAAGTTTCAGCTTCAACATCCGTCCTTCCAATGAATATTCAGGACTGATTTCCTTTAGGATAGACTGGTTGTATCTCCCTGTGGTCCAAGGGACTCTCAAGAGTCTTCTCCAACACCACAGTTCAAAAACATCCATTCTTAGGTGTCCAGCTTTCTTAATAGTTCAACTCTCATATCCATACATGACTACTGGAAAAACCATAGCTTTTTCTAGACGGACCTTTGTTGGCCAAGTAATGTCTCTGCTTTGTAATATGCTGTCTAAGTTGGTCATAGCTTTTCTTCCAAGCAGCAAGCATCTTTTAATTTCATGACTGCTGTCACCATCTGCAGTGATTTTGAAGCCCAAGAAAAAAAAGTCTGTCGTCATTTCCATTGTTTCCCTATCTATTTGTCATGAAATGATAGAACTGGATGACATGATCTTAGTTTTCTCAATGTTGAGTTTTAAGCCAACTTTTTCACTCTCCAAGTGTTTCACTTTCAGCAAGAGTCTCTTTAGTTCTTCTTCGCTTTCTGCCATAAGTGTGGTGTCATCTGCATATCTGAGGTTATTCTAAAATAATTATTTAGAAAAACTAAAATTATGTGAAAATTATACAATCTCTGATAAAGTTTGCTGTGAATCTGAAACTTCTCTAAAAATGTATTATGAAAAAAATTAATAGCATGACCCAGAATCTACACAATCAGTTTACTCCTAACAAAAATATGGAAGGAGTGTTTGGAGAGGAAAAAAATTAAAATAATTTAATTTTTAAATTATATTAAGTTACAAATAGGATAGGTAATAAGTATTTAAAACAGCTATCATTTCTTGAGCATTTATTATATGGCAGGAACTATTTTAAATACTTAAACTTCTTAAGTAGTAACATGTTTTAAATGTTCTTCAAAAAATTAAAGAAAAAGGTTTTAAATACAATAAAACTAAAAAATCACTTAAACAATTTGGCTTTAAAAATTAAGAAAATAATAAGAAAAAGATCATATTTAATTCTCCTAAAGAAGAAAAAATATGCTGGTTACTAAGTTTTTCTGTCTCTCTCATGTGTAAATATTATTATATTTTTTGTGTTATTGTCTCCTATTAATCTGTCTCGTGTCATTTAATTCTTCAGTCAGACAGAAGAACCTGGAAAGGAAGAGGAAAATTTCTTTCTTTCTCCAACTTGGTGATGAGGATGGGGTCAAGTTTACTGGTTGGACACTACCCGCCCCCAAGCCTGCTGCTATTAAAAGATCCTGGGACATTTGACAAAAGCAGAAGGTGAGAATTCATGTCAAATCCATCTCCAGGATGTCTGCCTGCAGGCTATATTGGAAACAAGATGGTAAGAGTTCTTTTTCCCTTTTCTCAGTTTAGGTTGGCAAGAGAAAAGATTTGTAGGGCTAGCTCCTAGAGTAAGCAACTCTTGGGAAATTTGGTGGCGCACTCTTGGTCTGTTGCTCTTTTACTTCTCAGAAATGGTTCTTATTTTTCTTTGTCTCTGCCTATTGTATCATTTCAGTCCTGGGTGTTCATTGGAAGGACTGATGCTGAAGCTGAAACTCCAATACTTTGGCCACCTGATGTGAAGAGCTGACTCATTTGAAAAGACCCTAATGCTGGGAGGGATTGGGGGCAGGAGGAGAAGGGGACGACAGAGGATGAGATGGCTGGATGGCATCACCGACTCGATGGACATGGATTTGGGTGGACTCCGGGAGTTGGTGATGGACAGGGAGGCCTGGCGTGCTGCGATTCATGGGGTCGCAAAGAGTCGGACACGACTGAGCGACTGAACTGAACTGAACTGATTGTATCATTTGTCACAGAAGGAAATTCCACAGGGTAAGATGCAGGCACAGGTTTAAAAGCCTGTTGTCTGCACCAACCCCACAGACTGGTGAGTTTGTGGGGGTCAGCATACCAGTTTGCTGTGGTTAACATAGCATGAGGTAACAAGTTGTTCCTTAGGGATATGTTGGAAGCCACAGTTGCACAATTGGTGGGCACAGATGAAGGATTTAACAGTCACTGTAGCACTTGCCACCTTAAAAAGGCACCCATGAAAGGACAGAGTGGTCACAGAACATGTTAGATCATCCTAGGTCACTCACCAACCTCAGAATGTCCATGCAGTGAGGTACTCTATAAAGCAACACACAAGCTTCAAGCCCACAGCACAACCCTCTGAGGTATTCATTCAGCTGAGAGGGGCCCAGACTCAGGGTATTTTGTCATAAGGGAATAAATCCTCACGGGGACTTTTTTCTCTCAGTCTTCATTGCTTCTGCCCATTCAGTGATGGCCTTTCTTTCTCAGACTCACTGGGAGTGAACTTTCTGGATCTTGTGAGGGCTACAACCTTTGCCCTCTCTTGCAGGGATGCCTTTGGCATCTTATTCATTAGAGTGCTATTAAGGTCCTAGTTGTCGATACCCAGATGGTGGATCCTTTGAAGTGGAAAAACTTCTAACTTATTGAGGCAAATTTTGAGAGAACTCTCATCCTAAACAATTGTAACCACTTTAACTGGTAGACAGAAGCCCCAGACAGTTTTAAATTCCAAAACAGCTTCATTGAAGAATATGTCAGGAAAGCTCATGAAAAATTAAAAATATGAAATGCACCTAATACAACAACATAAGACTAATGTATCTCCTGTTGCTCTACTCTGTCCTCCTTCATTTGGGTGCTCATTCTAGTAACCTGTTTGGATTTCCTTTAAATTCTGAAGTGACAAACTATTGACTTTGGAAATGGGATCACCTGAGGTTATGTCCTATTTTCAAGCTGAAGGCCCAACCAAGGTGATAACCTAAAAATTTCCTGGATTTAGTTGGCCAGATGATGTAGTAGAAGGATGTGAGCTTACCTCTTCTTACAAAAACACCAATAACACACAACTGAAAGTGAAAGTCTTTCAGTCGTGTTCGACTCTTTGCAACCCCATGGGCAGTCCATGGAATTCTCCAGGCCAGAATACTGGAGTGGGTAGCCTTTCCCTTCTCCAGAGGATCTGCCCAACCCAGGGATTGAACCCAAGTCTCCTGCATTGCAGGTGGATTCTTTCCCAGCTGAGCCACCAGGGAAGCCCAAGAATACTGGCGTGGGTAGCCTGTCCCTTCTCCAGGGGATTTCCCAACCCAGGAATTGAATTGGGGTCTCCTGCATTGCAGGAGGATTCTTTACCAACTGAGCTATCAGGGAAGCCCTCCAAAAACACTACTTACTGCTAAACAACTATCAAGAGCAGGAGCAGAAACAAACCATGCCGGAACCCACCTGAAAGATACCCGACATCCAAAGACAAAGAAGCAGCCAAGTGAGGCAGTCAGAAGGGCATAATCATGGTAAGATCAAATCCCGTACATGCCGGGTGGGCAATGCACAGACTGGAAAACAATTACACCACAGAAGTCCTCCCAGTCTTGAGCCCCACATCAGGCTTCCCAGATCAGGGTTTGGAAACGGAGGAGGAGCCCCCAGAGAATGCGGCTTTAGAGACCAGCAGTGCGTGACTGCGGGAATTCCGCAGGACTGGGGGAGACTGAAGCTCTACCCGCTGGAGGGTGCACACAAGGTCTGTGCACACCAGAGCCCAGGGAAAAAGCAGGGACCTCATAGGAGCCTCGGGCGGCATCAGAGGGTCTCCTGTGGAGGCAACGCGCAGCCGGGCTCACTGCAGGAGCAGACTCTGACAGCAGCAGTTCTGGCGACTAGTCATTGGTGTGAGCCCTGCTGGAGATCGGTCTTTCCTCACCGAGACCTAGGCCCGTCCAACAGCCTGTAGGCTCCATGCTAGGACACCTCAGACGAAACATCCCACAGGGCAGGAACACAGCGCCCGCCATCAGCAGGCAGACTACGTAAAGTCCTCCTGAGCATGACCCTGCCCACAAGGGACAAGACCCACCGGTGGGCAGAAACGCACAGGCCTCTTAGATAGCCTCATCCACCAGACGGCAGAGAGCGGAAACAAGAACTACAACTTGGCAGCCTGTAGAATAGAAAACATGCTTTCAGGAAGTTAAGAGAAAATAAGATGGCAGAGGAGTATGTCTGAGATAGAGGAACAAGATAAAACCCCAGAAGAAAAACTAAGTGAAGTGGAGACTGGCAATCTACTGGAAAATGAGTTCAGAGTAATGATAGCAAAGGTGATCCTGAGTCTTGGAAAAGAGAGGCAAGGAACAAGAAGAGGCAAGAAATGTTTAACAAAGGACTGGAAGAAATAAAGAACAGAGATGAAAAATACAGTAACTGAAATGAAAAATACATCAGAAGGAATCAGTAGCATACTAACTGAGGCAGAAAAACAGATAAGTGAACCAGAAGACAGAACAGTGAAAAATCACTGCTGTCGAACAGAATAAAGAATAAAAAGAAATGAAGACAGTCTCAGAGACTTCTGGGAGAACATTAAGTATGCCAACATTCCAATAACAGGAGTCCTGGAAGAGAGAGAGAGAGAGAGAGAAGGACCTGAAAAAATGCTTGTAAAGGTAATAGCTAGAAACTTCCCTAACATGAGAAAGGACATGGTCACTCAGCTCCTGCAAGTGCTGGATATATCTAAGGCCAGCGAGGAACACATCCAAATACACAGGAACCAAACTGACGAAAATTAAAGACAAAGAACAATACTAAAAGCAACAAGGGAAAAGAAACAAATAATATACAAGGGAACCCCCATAAGGTTATCAGTTGATTTTTTCAGCATAAATTCTGCAGGCCAGAAGGGAGTGGCACAATATACTTCAAGTGATGAAAGGGAAGAACCTATAGCCAGCAATATTCTATCCAGCAAGATTCACATTGAAATTTGACAGAAAATCAAAAGCTAACAGAATTCAGCATCACCAGACCAGCTTTACAACAAATGCTAAAGGAACGTCTCTAGGCAGAAAAGACCACTACTAGGAACAAAAGAAAATTATGAGTGGAAAAGCTTACCTATAAAGACAAACATAAAGGAAAGGTAGGAAATCACCTGCATACAAATATGATATCAAAACCAGCAATTGTGAGGAAAGCACAAATGCAGGATATTGGAGATGCATTTGAAATTAAAGGGCCAGAAATTAAAACTATTATTTTATATAGACTAATACAGCACTTGTTCTTTAACTCAGGAAACCATCGGTCCAAAATGGCATCAAAAAATTAACATAATAGTGAGACTTTAAAAGAAATCTCCTTCTGCTTTTGAGAAAAAGGTAAGATCTCATTATCCTAACTTTTTTCCAAGATAACCTAGACATCCTAGCCTAGACATGGGTAAAGAAATAAGTATATATATAACATTGTTATTTACAGGTTATATGATGTATACCTAGACATAACAAGAGAATCCACAATCTATCAAGATTATTAAGAGAGTTTAAATATTTTTTGTGAAACAATATTAATACAGAGGGATCAATAGTTCAATGCAGTATCTAGCAATAGGTGCTTTAAGAAATTTATATAATTTCATTGAAGAATGAAAGATCTAAATAAAGTGGAGACTTATCATGGAGATCAAAAATATTCTTAATTGATTGACAAACCCATTACAAGTCAAATAAAATTTCCAACAGGACTATTTGTAACCTAAACAGATATTTCTCCAAAGAAGTCATACAGATACCCAACAAACACATAAAAAGATGCTCAACATCACTCAATATTAGAGAAATGCAAATCAAAACAACAATGAGGTATCATCTCACACTGGTCAGAATGGCCATCATCAAAAAGTTTACAAATAATAAATGCTGGAGAGGATGTGGAGAAAAGGGAACCCTCTTATACTGTTGGTGGAAACGTAAATTAACACAGCCACTATGGAGAACAATATGGAGTTTCCTTAAAAAACTAGGAATAAAACTACCATATGACCCAGCAATCCTACTACCAGACATATACCATAAGAAAGCCATAATTCAAAAAGACACATGTACCTCATTGTTCATTGCAGCACTATTTACAATAGCCAGGACATGGAAGCAACCTGAATGTCCATCAACAGATGAATGGATAAAGAAGATGTCATGTGTATATGCAATGGGATATCACTCAGCCATAAAAAGGAACAAATTTGAGTGACTTGAACTGAGGTGGGTGAACTAGAGCCTGTGATACAGAGTGAAGTAAGTCAGAAAGAGAAAAATAAATATTGCATATTAACACATATATATGGAATCTAGCAAAGTGCTGCTGATGAATGTATTTGCAGGGCAGAAATAGAGATGGAAGTACAGAGCACGGACCTGTAGACACAGTGGGGAAGGAGAAGGTAGGAGGAATGGAGAGAGTGGCGTCGACAAACCTACACTGCCATGTATAAAGCAGTAGCTAGTGGGAAGCTTCTCAATAGCACAGGGAGCCCAGCCTGACGCTCGGTGCTGACAGGAGGGGGTGGGGAGGGGCTGGGAGGGAGGCCCAGGAGGGAGGGGATGTATGCACACTTACGGCTGATCGTGCTTTTGTGCAGCAGAGACCAACACAATATTGTAAAGCAGTCATCCTCCCATTTAAAAATAGACTACTTGTAGGACTGGACAAATTGATCCTAAGATCCACAAAAGAAGTGAAGAATCAAGAAAAGATAAAATGTTCTACAAGAAAAACTAGAGAAGAGGATTTGTCCTATATACTCAAAGACTCATTACTAAGCTATTAATATGATCATTAAAGCCGTGAGTATTTTGGAAAGAAACAGAAAAACAAAGCACTAAATAGATAAACAAACTATATGTGTATGGTATATGACAGACACAAATCTGTTGCAAAAGAATAGACTATTCAATAAAATGAAGCCAAGACGATTTGCATTCCATAAGGAAAAATGATGAAAATAGATCCCTTATACTGTGCACAAAAATAAAATATTCCAGATGGGTTAAAGACCAAAATGTGAAAAACAAAACTGTGAAAATTTCTCAAGAAGATATGGGAGAATATTCTTAGGATATCAAGATAGGGATTTTTTGAATAAGATACAAAAATGCAGAATTATAAATTGAATTGAATTATAAATTATAAATTGAATACACTAAACTTAGAAAATTTAATACATGAAAAGATATTCTAAAAACATTACAAAAAAACGCATATTCTTATGAAATATCCAAGCAACATTTAAATTTAAATTTAAAAATTGCATTAATGAAAAAAATTCAAACAACAGGAGAAAATGGCACAGGCTATGGTCATGTTTTTCACTGAAGAGGATTCAAAGTAGCTAATCAAACTATGAAGGCATAGTGGGAGAATGCAAAGCAGAGCAACACTGGGCACCATTTACCACACTGGTAAAGAAATTTAAGTCTCTTTCACTTAAGTTTTGGCAAAAATTTGGATTAGCATGAATTCTTACACACCGTTCTGTAAATTATACAATCACTTTGGAGAATAATTTGGCAATAGCTGGTAAAGCCTAATAGAGCACACTTGTGAAAGTGTTGGTCGCTTGGTCATGCCCAACTCTTTGTGACCCCATGGACTGTAGCCCACCAGGCTACCGAATCCATGGAATTCTCCAGGCATGAATACGGGAGTGGGCAGCCATTCCCTTCTCCAGGGGACCTTCCCAACCCAGCGATCGAACCCCGGTCCCTTGCATTGCGGGCAGATTCTTTACCCTCTGAGCCACCAGGGAAGCTTCCTGACCCTGGTGGGCAGAGGACGAAGGAGGCTGGTGGGCTCTAGTCCACGGGGCCACAAAGAGTCAGACATGGCAGAAAAATGCACACTTGTATGACTCAACAATTCCTTTCCTACCTATGCTCTTACTCAGGGAAGCTCTGACTCATGTTCCCAAGAAAACATGAGCTAGAAAATTCATCCTAACATTAGTTGGAATTGAAAAATTAAAAAAGTTGGAATTACCTAAGTATTCATTTTTAACAGATGAGATGATCTAAGGTTTAGTCACACATTTGTATACTAGGCAGCAATTAAAATGAATGAACTAGATCTATGAACAACAACATAGGTAGTTCTAAAGTTTATAACATTAGGGGAAAAATTTCCCACGTTATTGAATTTCAAAAACACAATATTGAGTAAAAAAGCATATTGAAAATATAGACATATTAGAAAAATTTTTTAAAAATTTAAAACCCTACAGAAAGGAAGTAGATTGCTTATTGATATCTAGAATAAGTAATAGACACTTGGACATGAATAATGCCCTGAAATAGAATAATGATTAGTTCTGAAGAAAGAGGGAAGGTAAATAGATGGAGAATGTACTTGCAACTATAAATTTTTTGTTGTTAAAAGAAAGAGACAGAGAAATAAATAATATGAACAGGGAATAAAATACAGAAAGATCTCACTTGTCTTCAAGCTGGGTACATTCATGTGCATGTTTTAGTATCTTTGATACTTAGTTCATGTTTGGCAATTTTTTATACATAATATATTTTTTACTCTTTCAATAGGCTAGTTTATTTCATTAAATCAATTTTACTTTCCTTCTTTTAAACTGAAGTTGGTTTATAATGTCAATTTCTGTTATACAGCAAAATGATTCAGTTATACATATAAATACTTTTTAATATTCTTTTCCATTCTGGTTTATCTCAGGATATTGACTATAGTTCCCTGTGCTATACAGTAGGGCCTTGTTGCAATACTTTAATTACATTTAGATTTAATATTTAAATATATTAATAAATATAATCGTATGAAGGTCAAAAGAGCCTTCTAATTTTGATACCAAAGACAGAAAAAAACACAAGATAATGATGACTTGTTTGACTAGAAAAAATTGAAAATTAAATGTCTGTATGGCTAATACAACAAGAAAGTCATTTAAATATACAGTTGATCCTTGAACAACCCAGGTTTGAACTGCATGCATTCACTTGTACATAGATTTTTTTCAATAGTAAATACTACAATACTACATGGTGGCACAGTTAGTTGAATCCTTGAATGTGGAACCAGGCTTATGGAGAAACCACATACAGGGAAGGCTGACTATAAGCTACACAGAATTTTTGACTTCAAGGAAGGTCAGTGTTCCTACCCACCTCATTGTTCAAGGGCCAGATGTAAATGATTATCAGAGGAATATAGTATCAACATATGGGACAGTTTAAAATTTTTAACATATCAAAAGAATTGTGAATCAATTAGAAAAAGATACATAAATAGACTATCTTTTAAAAAAATGACCAAAAGACAGGAGGCCATGGCCAGTAGAATTAGAAAAAGAAAATATCATCATGCAAATCAATTAGCAAAAACTTGCAGCTCCATAGTAATCAGAAATACACAAATTTTAACAATCATTATGCCATACTTTGTACTTTAATTTTGGAAAATAAGCTAATAATGCTGTGCATTAAAAGTTAATAATGCAGAGAGTGTGGGGAATGGCATATGATTTACTACTGGTGGGAAGGACAAACTGGTTAAAGATTTCTGAATGGTGGTTTGGAAGTACTTAACAGCTATTAAAATACATGCCCCTCTGGGAACCCTCCTACACTGTTGGCGGGAATGTACACTGATGCAACTACTATGGAGGTTCCTTAAAAAAATAAAAATAGAGTTACCATATAATCCAGCAATCCCACTCCTGGGCATATATTGGAAAAAGACAAAAACTCTAGTTTGAAAAGATACATACACCCCAGTGTTCATAGCAGCACCGTCTGCAATAGCTGAGACATGAAAGCAACCTAAATGTCTATCGATGGATGAATGGATAAAAAGATTCGGCATATATATACAATCATACAATATGCATATGTTATCCAGACATAAGGTGGAAGGAAATAATGCCATTTGCAGCAACATGGATGGGCCTAGAGACTGTCATACTAAGTGAAGGAAGTCAGAGAAAGAGAGACAAATATCATATAATCTATATGTGGAATCTAAAATATGATACAAATGAACTTATTTACAAGACAGAGAAAGACTCACAGGCAGAGAAAACAAGATTATGGTTACCAAAGGAGAAAGGAGGGAGGAGGGAGAATTGGGAGCTTGACATGAACAGATGCACACCACTGATAAACAACAAGAATCTGACTCTACAGCACAGAGCTCTATATTCAGTATCTTGTAATAACCTGTGATGGGAAAGAATCTGAAAAAGAATATATATGAAATGTACTCACTTTGCAATAAACCTGAAACACTGTAAGTCAACTGTACTTCATTAAATTCTTCTTAACTGTGCATCTCTCTGACCACATGCTTATTACACTCTTGTTCTAATAAGGAAAGATGTTTGCTACTTATGCATTATAAGGATATTACCTTCAGCAAACACTAATTTAAACATGTGTGAATTTAACAAAATATAAATGGCCAGCAACAGGGAAATAGTTAAATGAAATGAGTAACCAATCAAGGGTTTTTTGAAGCAATTACAAATAATGCTGCAGAAAAAAGTACTTGAGTATGATAGTTTGATAAGTGAAAAATGCATATATACCTGCTCAGTCATGTCTGACTCTGTGACCCCATGGACTGTATGTAGCCCACCAGGCTCCTCTGCCCATGGTATTTTCCAGGCAAGAATACTGGAATAGGTTGCCACTTCCTACTCCAGGGGATCTTCCCCACTCAGGGGTTGAACCTGCATCTCTTGCATCTCCTTCACTGACAGGCTGAGTCTTTACCACTGCACGACCAATTAGGCAAGTTGTAAAACTCTGAAACATGTGTCAAATACAGCCCCATTTTACATATGCACAGACTTATGGTGAGTGTAATTCATTGTGTATATTTAATAGTGTGTTATATTTGGTTTGTGCGTGGGTATTTGTATACATAATGTTGAAAGAACAGAATTCTGCACCGTGTATAAAAAAGATAGCACTTTAATTCCCTCCAGGCTCTCCTTTCCAACTGGTTTTTAGTTGGCTCTAGATCTTTCCAATATCTTAGATGAAATCTCGGTCAGGCCAGATCCACTTCATTATGATCACTTTTCTTTAGTCACTTTATGAAACATTTCTTCAGTCACTTTAGTTTCAGCTTCAATTATTTAAATAGTCAAATGTAATGGGCAAACTCTGTTAGATTACTGTTGCTTAGCTTGGAAACAGTGCTAAGGATGGTGGACACAAATGACTTCTTTTCTCTCCAGAAGCCCTTCGCTTGCTGACCCTGGCTCCCTCCCAGGGTGGGCAGGAAGGAAGTAGCTGAAGTGGGGGGATGAGGGGAAGGTCAGAATGATTGCTGCTGCCCCTCACTACCCTGACGCGGCACAGCTGCCCTGGGAGCCTGTCCAATTCTTTGTGACCCCCGGGACTGTAGCCCACCAGGCTGCTCTGTCCACGGGATTCTCCAGGCAAGAACCCTGGAGTGGGTAGCCTTGCCCTCCTCCAGGGGATCTTCCTGGGCCAGGGATCGAACCCCGGTCTCCTGCGCTGCAGGCGGACGTCTTTACTGCCTGGGCCACCAGGGAAGCTCGCGCGGAGCCGGCCACAGGCCTTGAACGTGTTTCCTGGGGATCCTCAGAGGGCAGGGCCTCCATGTGAAGCATGGCTCCTCCAGCTCCCCTAGACCATCGCGGCGCCCCTCACCTGCTGCCTTCCTGCAGTCCTCCATGCTGAAAGCCTCAGTCCTGGACGCCCCTTCTCTTGACCCTGAAAAACACCACGTGCTCTTCCGGCCCTTCACAAAGTGCCCAGAACGCTAAATGAGCCGGCTCCCCTCCCCTCGCGGTGACAGCAGAGCCGACGGCGGACACAGACCGCTGCCTCCTCCAGAGGCGTCACGGCCCCCAAAGCCTTCAGGAGGAGCCTCAGTAACGCCTCAGTCACTGCGTCCCGTCCGACTCTGGGCGACCCGCGACTGCAGCCGACCGGCTCCTCTGTCCGTGGGATTTCGCAGGGAAGAACGCTGAGTGGGTTGCCATGCCCTCCTCCCGGGGACCTTCCAGACCCCCAGGCACTGCAGCGCGTCTCCTGCACTGACAGGCAGATTCTTCACCACTGAGCCCCCGGCGGGCCCCAGTGACTGTTGGCTGCGTGTGCTGTGCGCATGTCTGACTGGTCCTAACCCCACCGACTGTAGCCTGCCAGGCTCCTCTGTCCACGGGGATTCTCCAGGCAAAAATACTGGAGTGCGTTGCCATGCCCTCCCCCAGGGGATCTTGCAGACCCAGGAGCTGAACCAGGGTCTCCTGCACTGCAGGCAGATTCTTGACCAGCTGAGCTACCAGGGAAGTGCAGCTGTTGCCCAGGAGTAATCAGACCTTCCCTTTAGCTGCTTCTCAAGAAGTCCTGCAGAGTGGTTCATTTCAGCATGGACATCCTTGTGGAGCCTTGCTGAATCTGAGATAGACTTCAGTCAGTTCAGTCACTCAGTCGTGTCCGACTCTTTGCGATCCCATGAACCGCAGCACGCCAGGCCTCCCTGTCCATCACCAACTCCTGGAGTTGGCCCAAACCCATGTCCATTGAGTTGGTGATGCCATTCAACCATCTCATCCTCTGTCATCCCCTTCTCCTCCTGCCCTCAATCTTTCCCAGCATCAGGGTCTTTTCAAATGAGTCAGTTCTTTGAATCAGGTGGCCAAAGTACTGGAGTTTCAACTTCAACATCAGCCCTTCCAATGAACACCCAGGACTGGTTTCCTTTAGGATGGACTGGTCAGATCTCCTTGCAGGCCAAAGGACTCTAGAGTTCAGAAGTATCAATTCTTCAGCGCTCAGCTTTCTTTATAGTCCAACTCTCACTTACATTCACATTTATATGGATTTAATATACACACATATTTAAATATACCTACATGTTTGGAGGCTTATTTTACAAATGTTGTTGGCAGTTTTCACCAGGAAGCAAAATTATGACTGTTGCTTGGATATTTTAAATTTTTCTTGTTAAGCTGAAGATATAGGTATTTCTTGGTGATGGGTAAAACAATTGTAAAGACTGAGGACAGATTTACGTTCAGAGAACTATGGTGCAGAAAGTGAATAATATAAACACACCTCCTAGCTTGCACACCCAAACTACTGAGTATTTACAGTCTATTTGGAACTAAGTATACGTCAAATGTTCATAGCTCTTCGTTTGCCTCTGAAACTCAGAGAGGAAACAAGATAGATGTTTAATGAGAAAGAATGTACAAAACTCCACCTGGATTTCAAGACGGTATAATTTTATTTCCTTTCTATTTTCTGCTCAATGGTTTTGGCTGGTAGCCATGTAATAAAATCTTTCTTAAATCTGTTTGGCAGTCATATTTTAAGATCTAGTTTTATGTACACTAAAGAATAATATTTCTAAGGTGTCTCTTGTCATAATCGAGAGTATTTCTCATTAGCAATAATCTCAGGTATAAAATATCTAAATCACAGCTCTAAATGTACAAGTGAATTGCAAATTATTTCATCCGTCCATCCATCCAACTATCATTTCCTTAATAATTATCGAGTGCCTAGGCCCTGTGGTAGGTTTGAGGTATAATACAAACTTATATGAAACATGGCATCTTTTCTCAAGAAACTTATTCCTCGTAGGAAAGGTAAGAACTAGCATAGAAGGCATTTAATACACACAGAAATACTTTATCAATGTAATATTATACCACAATGATACACTTGGGGTTTTGGACAAAGCTTTAGAAGAATAAAAATGACAGAGTCCTTTCAAAACAAAATCTTGTTTTTTTTTCTATGCTTTTTAAAAGATAATATATTATCACAGCTTTTCTAGCTTCAGTTTTCTTTTTATGTGTAATACTAAAATTCAAAAGAAATCTTATTAGTATGTGTTATGAACCAAATTGTGTCCCCCACATTCATATACTGCAGCCCTAAGCCACAGCAACTCACAATGTGACTATATTTGGAGATAGAGCCTTGAAGAGGTAAATAAGATGAAAATGAGGTCACATAAAGTGAAAGCCACTCAGTCATGTCTGACTCTGCGACCCCACGGACTATACAGCCCATGGAATTCTCCAGGCCAGAATACTGGAGTGGGTAGCTTTTCCCTTCTCTAGGGAATCTTCCCAACCCAGGGCTCAAACCCAGGTCTTCTGCATTGTAGGCAGATTCTTTACCAGCTGAGCCACAAGGGAAGCACAAAAATACTGGAGTGGGTAGCCTATCCCTTCTCCAGTGGATCTGCCCGACCCAGGAATCAGAGCAGGGTCTCCTGCATTCCAGATGGATTCTTTATCAGCTGAGCTACCAGGGAAGCCCAAAGGTCACATGGGTGAGCCCTAATACAATCTGAAAGACTTCCAACACACTGAGAGACATCAGACACAGAAGCCCACGTGCAGTCATGGTGAGAAGGCAGCGCCTGCAAGCCGTGGAGAGGACGTGACTTGCTGACCTCTTCATCGTGGGCCTGCAGCCTCTGGAGCTGCCCCCGGCCTGTGGTCTTCTGTGATAGCAGCCCTGTGCAGCATGTGATCATGAAAAACAGACTTCATAATAAAACGACCATAAAAAAACGGACTTGTGATTAACATAGGAGAAATACGGTTGTAATGATTCCAGATCTTTTCACACAAAGAACTGATGGTGGGTGGCCTGTGATGCAGTGAACTGCCTCAAGACGAGGGTATGACAAGGGTCATGAAAGAGTATCTTGGGCTTCCCTGGGGCTCAGTGGGAAAGAAGCCGCCTGCCAACGCAGGAGACACAGGTTCGATCCCCGATCTGGGAAGATCCCGCAGGCCGCAGAGCAGCTAAGCCTGTGCGCACAACTGCTGAGCCGGGCTCCAGCGCCCAGGAGCTCAGCTACTGAAGCCCCCATGGCTGGAACCCGCGCTCTGCAAAACAGAAGCCACAAAGTGAGAGTAGTGAGCACCAGCTAGAGAGGAGCCCTGCTCACTGCAGCTGGAGAAAGCCCGCCCACAAAACTGAAGATCCGGGGCAACCAAATGTAAATAAGTAAATAAATGCATAAACATTTGAAATGCTAAAAAAAAGAGGCTATCTCAACTCCGCAAGCATTTTCCAGATGTTACTCTTACTGCACTTTGGCCATGTTGACATTTTTCCGTAATGGCCTTTCCTTCTATGGGCTAGATGATTTGCATTTTTATGACAAAGAATAGCTTTTAGCTTTTTAAGTTACCTTGCTTGCTGTATTTTGAAGATGAAGCGTTTAATTTCCAGCTTTGTGGGCCTTATAGCACCAAGAGACAGACAATGGTAACACAGATGGCCTTCAGTACAGTTTCAGTTCAGTCGCTCAGTCATGTCCGACTCATTGCAACCCCATGGACCATAGCACGCCAAGCCTCCTTATCCATCACCAACTCCCGGAGTTTACTCAAACTCATGTCCATCGAGTCAGTGATGCCATCTAACCATCTCATCCTCTGTTGTCCCCTTCTCCTCCCACCTTCAATCTTTCCCAGCATCAGGGTCTTTTCAAATGAGTCGGTTCTTCGCATCAGGTGGCCAAAGTATTGGAGTTTCAGCTTCAGCATCAGTCCTTCCAATGAATACCCAGGACTGATCTCCTTTAGGATGGACTGATTGGATCTCCTTGCAGTCCAAGGGACTCTCAAGAGTCTTCTCCAACACCACAGTTCAAAAGCATCAATTCTTCGACACTCAGCTTTCTTTATAGTCCAACTCTCACATCCATACATGACCACTGGAAAAGCCATAGCCTTGACTAGATGGGCCTTTGTTGGCAAAGTAATGTCTCTGCTTTATAATATGCTGTCTAGGTCTTTTCTTCTAAGAAGCAAGCGTCTGTTAATTTCATGGCTGCATTCATCATCTGCAGTGATTTTGGAGCCCAAAAAACTAAAGTCTCTCACACTGTTTCCCATCTTTTTGCCACAGTCCTGTCCAACTCTGTTCTACCCTAAGGACTGCAGTCTTGCCAGGCTCCTCTGTCCATTCTCCAGCCAAAAATACTAGAGTGGGTTGCCATGCCTTCCTCCACGGGCTCTTCCTGGCCCAGGGACTGAACCTGGGTCTCCTGCATGGCAGGCAGAGTCTTTACCACTGAACCACCAGCGAAGTCCCATAGATGGCCTTAGAAATGCAAAATGGACTTATTTCAAGATAGTCAATAAACAGTAAAAGATAAGTGAAATCAGATCTACCTTTGAGAATAGTAAATTAACTGCAGTGATTGGGATGGGATGCGGAGGGAAGTGGGAGGGGGGCTCAGGATGGGGAACACATGTAAGCCCATGGCTGCTTCATGTCAATGTAGGGCAAAAACCACTACAGTATTGTAAAGTAATTAGCCTCCAACTAATAAAAATAATTGGGAAAATAAACAAATAAATAAATAAAAATAAAATCCTCATAAACAAAAATAAAAAATTGGAAAAGGTTCTCAAAGCAAACTTGAGGCCTCTTTCAGATATAAGGAACAAGTATTTCTATATGGAATATAATATTCTAAACACAGTCAATGAAATATATCCAACTATTTTGTCATTATGTATTTTCAAAGAGAAGAAAACAAGAAATTAGTTTTCATTTTCCATTGGGAATAATGCTTGGTTTGGCTTAGATGGTTAAGCTTCCATAAGAACCTTTAACCTATCCTGCACAATGGGCCTTTGGGTATTATATAGCAGTACTTAGAAATATGGAATGGTGCTGTTATCTAAAGACGTCAGCTGTTTTGCAGTAATCATTATTCAAAGTAACAAAGCTAGTTTTGTAAATGACTTAGTAAAGCATTCTGAGAAGAAATTCAACTTTTGATGTGTCATTGTGATTTTTTTCTCAAATAATTATATTTAATTACTATGTTTTACTTGTCAGCAAATTGAAATGTGGAACTATACTATTAACATGACTATTACACAAACCTTTTTTGAGTATGTCAATCATACTGTCCCTCTTTTGTTATACTAACTATTACTTTTTCAGGAAAACCAATCTCCAGCTAGTCAGAAATTTCTATTACCCCTCAACCTGAAAGTTGTCTCCTAAAACATTTATATTTTCTTTGATAAATTGCCTTCAAGAATATAACAATTTCATAATGATGATAAACCACTGTCAATTTACTACATCAACATACATCAAGTGAATTGATTAAATCTACATGCTCATTTTATATAATAAAAATACAATCACTGCAATAAAACACTGTCATGGGATTAATGTCTTCTACTCCAAAAATGTAAGTCTTGCCTTTGGCTTGGTATTTTATGAAGCAGCAGGAGACCATTATCCTGTGACAACATTTTATTTCATTGACATCTCAAATATATTCTTAATATCCTTTATATTTATGTTCAGTTTAAAATGAGAGGATTAGACTAGGTATTATTATACTGGAAAGGCATTCATTATTATATTCTGAATAGTATTACCATGTGACAAGTCTCAGCCATAAGAATCTCTTGCAAGCATTGCAACTTTTATCCTTACGTATTCAAAGCAAAGCTGACTGTATTCCATGCTATGAATTTTTCCTATGTTAATCATCAGTATTGACCCACCTTTGCTGCTATATGGTACTCACATTATGGAAATCAATCTGATCACTAAAATGTTAAGTTCAGTCGCTCACTCACATTCAACTCCTTGCGACCCCATGGACTGCAGCACGCCAGGCCTCCCTGTACATCACCAACTACCAGAGTTTACTCAAAATTCATGCCCATTGAATTGGTGATGCCATTCAACCACCTCATCCTCTGTCATCCCCTTCTGCTCCCACCTTCAATCTTTCCCAGCATCAGGGTCTTTTCCAATGAGTCAGCTCTTCCCATCAGGTGGCCAAAGAATTGGAGTTTCAGCCTCAACATCAGTCCTTCCAATGAACACTCAGGACTGATTTCCTTTAGGGTGGACTGGTTGGACTCCTTGAAGTCCAAGGGACTCTCAAGAGTCTTCTCCAACCACAGTTCAAAAGCATCACTCTCAAGAGTCTTCTCCAACCACAGTTCAAAAGCATCAATTCTTTGGCGCTCAGCTTTCTTTATAGTCCAACTCTCACATCCATATATGACTTCTGGGTAAACCATAGCCTTGACTACGGACCTTTGTTGGCAAAGTAATGTCTCTGCTTTTTAATATGCTATCTAGGTTGGTCATAACGTTCCTTCCAAGGAGTAAGCGTCTTTTAATTTCATGGCTGCAGTCACCATCTGCAGTGATTCTGGAGCTCCCCAAAATAAAGTCTGTCACTGTTTCCATTGTTTCCTCATCTATTTGCCATGAAGTGATGGGACCAGATGCCATGATCTTAGTTTTCTGAATATTGAGTTTTAAGCCAACTTTTTCATTCTCCTCTTTCACTTTCATCAAGAGGCTCTTTAGTTCTTCTTCACTTTCTGCCATAAGGGTGGTGTCAACTGCATATCTGAGGTTATTGATATTTCTCCCAGCAATCTAGATTCCAGCTTGCGCTTCATCCAGCCTGGAATTTTGCACGATATACTCTGCAAATAAGTTAAATAAGCAAGGTGACAATATACAGCCTCAATGTACTCCTTTCCTGATTTGTAACCAGTCTGTTGTTCCATGCTGCTTCTTGACCTGCATACAGATTTATCAGGAAGCAGCTAAGGTGGTCTGGTATTCCCATCTCTAGAAGAATTTTCCAGTTTGTTGTGATCTACACAGTCAAAGGCTTTGGCATAGTCAGTAAAGCAGAAGTAAATATTTCTCTGGAACTCTCTTGCTTTTTCAATGATCCAATAGATGCTGGCAATTTGGTCTCTGGTTTCCTTGCCTTTTCTAAAACAAGCTTGGACATCTGGAAGTTCATGGTTCATGTATTGCTGAAGCCTGGCTTGGAGAATTTTGAGCATTACTTTACTAGCATGTGAGATGAGTGCAATTGTGCAGTAGTTTGAGCATTCTTTCGGATTGCCTTTCCTTGGGCTTAGAATGAAAACTGACCTTTTCCAGTCCTGTGACAACTGCTGAGTTTTCCAAATTTGCTGGCATATTGAGTGCAGCACTTTCACAGCATCATCTTTTAGGATTTGAAATAGCTCAACTGGAATTCCATCACCTCCACTATCTTTGTTCGTAGTGATGCTTCCTAAGGCCCACTTGACTTCACGTTCCAGGATGTCTGGCTCTAGGTGAGTGATCATACCATCGTGATTATCTGGGACATGAAGATCTTTTTTGTATAGTTCTGTGTATTCTTGCCACCTCTTCTTAATATCTTCTGCTTCTGTTAGGTCCGTACCATTTCTTTGCTTTATTGTGCCCATCTTTAGATGAAAAAAATCTGAGTTAAAT
Organism: Dama dama; assembly: GCF_033118175.1. Classification (NCBI taxonomy): domain Eukaryota; kingdom Metazoa; phylum Chordata; class Mammalia; order Artiodactyla; family Cervidae; genus Dama; species Dama dama. Next base: position 109,446,430 of record NC_083689.1, read on the forward strand.
TCACCCATTCCAGTCCATTTCAGTTTGCTGATTCTTAAAATGTCAACCTTGACTCTTGCCATCTCCTGTCTGAACACTTCCAATTTGCCTTGATTCATGGACCTAACATTCCAGGTTCCTATGCAGTATTGCTCCTTACAGCATTGGACCTTGCTTCCATCCCCAGTCACATCCACAACTGGGTGTTGTTTTGGCTTCGTCTCTTCATTCTTTCTGGAGTTATTTCTCCACTGATCTCCAGTAGCATATTGGGCACCTACTGATCTGGGGAGTTCATATTTCACTGTCCTATCTTTTTGCCTTTTCATACTGTTCATGGGGTTCTCAAGGCAAGAATACTGAAGTGGTTTGCCATTTCCTTCTCCATTGAACCATGTTTTGTCAGAACTCTCCACCATGAGCCGTCCGTCTTGGATTCCAAATAGGAAAAGGAGTATGTCATAGCTGTATATTGTCACCCTACTTATTTAACTTATATGCAGAGTACATCATGAGAAACACTGGGCTGGATGAAGCACAAGCTGGAATTGAGATTACTGGGAGAAATATCAATAACCTCACATATGCAGATGACACCACCCTTATGGCAGAAAGTGAAGAAGGACTAAAGAGCCTCTTGATGAAAGTGAAAGAGGAGAGTGAAGAAGTTGGCTTAAAACTCAACATTCAGAAAACTAAGATCATGACATCCAGTCCCATCACTTCATGGCAAATAGATGGGGAAACAGTGGAAACAGTGGCTGACTTTATTTTTTTGGGCTCCAAAATCACTGTAGATGGTGATTGCAGCCATGAAATTAAAAGACACTTACTCCTTGGAAGGAAAGTTATGATCAACCTAGACAGCATATTAAAAAGCAGAGACATTACTTTGCCAAAAAGATCCATCTAGTCAAGGCTATGGTTTTTCCAGTATTCATGTATGGATGTGAGAGTTGGACTATAAAGAAAGCTGAGTGCCAAAGAATTGATGCTTTTGAACTGTGGTGTTGGAGAAGACTCTTGAGAGTCCCTTGGACTGCAAGGAGATCCAATCAGTCCATCCTAAAGGACATCAGTCCTGAATGTTCACTGGAAGGACTGATGCTGAAGCTGAAACTCCAATACTTTGGCCACCTGATGCGGAAAGCTGACTCACTTGAAAAGACCCTGATGCTGGGAAAGATTGAAGGTGGGAGGAGAAGGGGATGACAGAGGATGAGATGGTTGGATGGCATCACCAACTCAATGGACGTGAGTTTGGGTGGACTCTGGGAGTTGTGAAGGACAGGTAGGCCTGGCGTACTGTAGTTCGTGGGATCACCAAGAGTTGGACACGACTGAGCAACTGAACTGAACTGAATTTAAATGAAATGTTCCCTTGGTATCACTAATTTTCTTGAAGAGATCTTTAGATCTCTAGATCACTAAAATGTTAATTAAATATTAAAAAGAGAAAGTTTTCTGACTTAAAGCCAAAATTATAACCATAAATTCAAATTCTTACTGTACTTTAAAATAGATTCCTTCCTTTCATTTTGAAATCACTGCCCTCAGCACTTTTCCACACTCTAAATTCAAAGGATTTGCCTATGCACATCAAATACAGAACTGTAATAATTACCCTAAAACTCAAACTAAGAGAAATACAACTTTATCTGAATTATTTAGGAACTGAGGCCACTAATTTGGTTTGGATTATGCAGAAAAATGACTTCAATTCTCTACCATGTTTTGCAAGTGTAAATAATTCAGTAATAATATTCAGAGCATTAAATGCAAAGTGCAAGACAGATAAGACCTGTTGAAAATTCATTTGGGGGCCTCAGTGTTGAAAGCCTGTATGCAGAACACAGCAAGTTAACACAATTTTCAAGATGTAAATATCACAAGACAATGTTTTGAATTTATTGAGCTTTAAAGGTGCCAAATTTGCCTTGTTTGTGTTAGACCACTCCTGTAACTATATTTCATCTAGCTAATGATATTCTAAACCCTGTTTTGTCCATGTATTTTATAGACATAGAAGTGTTTTGATTAAGAGAAGATGAAGACATTGATTTTGTTTTCTCTTCACAGTTTAAGAATAAGATAGTAAAAAGTCATAGATGATATCCTTAGTTCAGACTATAACTGCCAATAAGTCTATGATTAGGTCTATAAAGCTGTGCTAGAACTAGAAATTCTGAAAAATATTAACTGACTGTAATACACCATGGCCAATCTGCATGGCTCTGTAACTTCCCTTTTCCCCTAAAATATACAAGAATTCATGAGTCAAAGCAATTTCTTTAAAGCTTAAGGTATTAATTTAACTGATTTATTTTTAATTAAAAATTGTCATTTTCTTTAGTTCAACATTATTTTGCATGCAATAATATTCCTTTCATTTTTTCATTATATAACATTTGATTATTAATGACTATACCACAGCTTACTTGTCTGATATACTAGCAATGAGTATTTTGGATTTTTTATATTCAATTCTTATTGAAATAGTCTACCAGTATATTTTGTCATCCTTTATTTAGATCCAAATGCAAGCCTCTGAGCAACTCACCCTACTAGTGTGAATAATTTAGAGATATTTCTGCTCCAAAGAAAGTAGAGTGAGATAATGAAAATGAAAAGTTACAGAATTCATATTAAGCTACTGACCACACCTAAGTAGAAGATTTGAGCTATGTTTTGTTCACTTGTTTTTTAAGGGAGTACATGGGAAGCGCTTCTCCCAGTTCCCACATTTTCCTAAGGAGTATAATGCTTTTACGCAATGGGAGTTGTCTCTCACTCATTTGGTTTGGTATTTATGAACTCACCTTTAACTGGTTCTCTGGAGTCTGGTGCGACATGGAAAAAAAAAAAATCAACCTATTTCACAGTAGCATATGCACTGTGAGTGAAGAGAAAGTCACTCAGCCATGTCCTATTCTTTGAGATCCCCTGAACCGTAGCCCACCAGGCTCCTCTGTCCATGGAACTCTCCAGGCAAGAATACTGGAGAGGGTAGCCTTTCACTTCTGCAGCAGATCTTCCCAACCCAGGGAATGAACCCCGTCTCCCCCACTGCAAGTGGACTCTTCACCATCTGAGCCACCATGGAAGCCTCTGTACTTGCGGCAAAGTCCCTTCAGTCCAGTCTGACTCTGCAAGCCTGTGGGCTGCAGCCCGCCAGGCTCCTCTCTCCAGGGAATTCTGCAGGCAAGAACACTGGAATGGTTACCATGCCTTCCTCCAGGGGATCTTTTTCTGAGCAGGGATCAAACCCAGGTCTCTTAGGTCTCCAGCACTGGCAGGCAGGTTCTTTACCACTAGCACCACCTGGGAAGCCCAGCATATACACTAAGAAGTGTCTTTTCTCTAGCACTGAAGATTGGCCAGTATGGCAAGTTAATTAACAGCTTATTTTTCATTCAAATACCTGCTACTTTGATTTATACTTGTTTTATACTTGAAATTGAAAGGTTACTATATGTCATTTTGTCTTATGTAACTAATTAATATGTATTTGATAGCTGTTATCTTTTAATTACTAATAAATAACTCATAATTATTTGGTGAATACATACATCTGTTCTAAGTTGGCACATGGGACTTAATTAATAGTGAATCTTAGACCTTGTATTTGTATGCAAAATTATATCCTTCCTGTGATTTCAACTGTGGATTTAAAGTGTTTTTAGAAATTCATTAGAACTTCCTATTTTGCTTATAATATAAGCGTTCCAATGTTAAATTTCATCATTTTATATATGAATGGAAAAAAAAACCTTTTCAGATTATTGTTTCATTGGAAAGACCAATATATACCTGTGGGAAAGCAGCAGAAGTCAAGAAAGAATCCCCTGCAATGCAGGCGACTCAGGAGACACAGATTCAATCCCTGGGCCGGGAAGATCCCCTGGAGGAGGAAATGGCAACCCACTCCAGCATTCTCACCTGGAGAATTCCATGGATAGAGGAGCCTGGCCAGCTACAGTCCACAGGGTCGCAAAGAGACAGATAAGACTGATCATAGCACAGAACACAGAAGTCAGAAAAATCAAATTTCCATTCTTAGACCTTTTACCAAAAAGCTAAATATTCTTATATAAAAAACTTTTCTTTTAGCTATAGATTTTATGTTTATAATGAAGACATTGACCACTGGCTTATGGTGATAAGATAAGGTATAGTCTTTCTCCTCCCTCTTTCTTGCCAAATCCATGAAAATATGTAATACCCGCCCCCCCCCCACTACACACACATGTAGACAATCAATATGTAATTTTAAGACTCTGAAAACAAAACGGGATGCATTTTGATCAGTCTGTGAACTGTGAAAAGGAGACATTAACAGACTGAAGGAGAAAGCCAGCCGAAGGCCTACGTTACTGGAGTGAACCTTCTTCAGAAGATAGAAGTGGCACCTGGCGCTACTGCCTGTGAAGAGTGAGCTGAGGAGCGATCCTCTGAATATCACCTTCCTCTTCTTTACTCAGGAATGTGACAAGCAGCACAAAATGGAGGGAGAATGGAGCTACAGAAGAGCGGTTTTGTTTACTATTGAAAACAAGCTGCGAACTAAATGTGAACTGCAGTTTTGTAAGTTATGATATTAATTATAACCTCCATGGCAACCTTGGAGAAAATAATTTTAACAAAAAACTAAAAGAGATTCAAAGCAAATTAAAAGGTACAATAGAAAAATATCTACTTAACACAAAAGAAGACAGTAATAGATGAAATGAAGAATAAAAAACAAGACATATATAAAAAGTTTAAAAATGGCAGATAAAAGTCCTGCCTTATCATTAATTGTACTAAATATAAATGGATCAAACATTCCAGCCAAAGCAGAGATTGGACAAATACTTTTAAAAACATTTATCTGCTGTCCATAAGAAACACAATTTAGATGCAAAGTGTTATAAACATTTAAAGTAAAAAGATGAAAAAAATATATCATGCATACAGTAGTCAAAATATACTAATATGAAACTAATAGATTTCAAAGGTATTTTCAAAAATGCTACTAGAGGACAAAAGGATATTTAATAATCATAAAAAGGTCAATCCATCAAGAAATAATTACAAGTATGTGTACACCAAATATGAGACCCTAAAATAGATGAAGCAAAAACGGATAAAATTGAAGGGAATAATAGATGATTCAACAATAACAGAGGAGACTTCAATATCCCACTTTCCATAACGTATAAAACAGCTAGACAGGAATAGAAGACTTTGATAATATTACAAACCACATAGGCATAATAATGTCAAGACTACATGTTTACATGGAATGTTCTTCAAGATAAATCACATGCCTGGACATAAAACAGGTCTCAACACACTAAAAAGGGCTAAAATTGTACAAAACTTTTTAATACACAATGGAATGAAATGAGAAATCAGAAAGGAGAAAATCTGGAAAATTCACATGTATGTAGAATTAAACAATACATTCATAAATAAGCAACTGAGACATGAACAAATAACAAAGGAAATGGGGAAATATTTTGCAATTGATTAAAAATAAAATACAACATGCAAAAAGTTTTTTTAAAGAAGAAAAGTCTCAAATCAATAATCTAACCTCCACCTGATATGAAACTAAAAAACTAGCACAAACTAAACCTAAGGCCAGCAGAAAGAAGGAAACAAAATTAGAACAGAAATAAATGAAATATTTAGTAGAAAAACAATAGGGAAATTTAGCAGATCCAAAAGTTGATTCTTCGAAAGATCAACAAAAATGAAAAACTTTAGTTATACTGACTGAGCAAAAAGAAGATGCAAAGTTCCAAAATCAAGATGAAAGAGGAGACGTTGCTATGACCTTACAGAAATAAAAAAATTTACAAGGGAATGCTTTGAACAACTGCTTGCTGATGAAACAGATAACCTGGTTGAAATGTACCTAGAAACTACAAACTTCTGAAAATGTCTCAAGAAGGAAAAAAAAACCTGAATAGACCTCTATAACAAGATAAAAAGTAGAGCCTGAATTAGTAAAAGCAACACCAAAGTCTTACAAACAAAAGTCTGACATTAGATGGTTTTACTGTATTCTATGAAGTCTTTAAACAAGATTTAGCATTAGTATTTCATAAACTCTTCCAAAAAATAGAAGAGGACACTATTCTATGAGGTTGATATTATCATGATGCCAAAACCAGACAAAGAAATTATAAGAGAAGAACATGACAGAACAAGACCTCCAGATAACACAGACAAGAAAACCCCAAGCAGACCAAATTCAGCAAAACACACCTAAATTGAGTATGGATGCATTAGGAAAATAAAGCCTAATGACAAGTTTGGAGTTATCTCAGTAATGTTACTATCAACACCATTTAATATTATATAACAAATGAAAAGAGAAAAAAGATGACTTCTCAATACTGGAGAATAGAGCTTGATAAGATTAAATAATTATTCATGATAAGTCATAGTTAACTATGAATTAAAGATTTCTTTGTACTCTGATAAATCATGTTTAACAAAACCTACAGTAAATATCATTCTAATGGTGAAAGTTTCAAAACAATTCCATGCAACTTGGAAACAAAATGCTAATACTGCTTCTATTCAAAATTTAATGTAACACCAAAAAGTGCAGTGAGTCAAGAGAAACAAATTAAAGCTTTAAGAATCTGAAAGGAAAATTAAAAAACCTCATTATTCACAAATTTCATAGAAAACACTCTAGAGTTTTATTGAGAGATTTTAGAAAATTGGCTATGTATAAGATAATTACTGTAAAACATATTTACTCCTATACATTTATGACCATGAGATATACTTTTCCTTAAAATACTTTAAAGTCATTACTAATTAATTATAAATGAAATAATACAATGTTAGGATTTTGCCTCAAAATAGTCTGGGGTTGCTGGGAGAGAAGGGGAAGTAGGATACATAAAACAAAATTACCATAATTAACAGCCACTGAGGCTAGCGGTTGTGTAAAAGGGTATTAATTATGCTTTTCTCTCTACTTTTCTATATGTTTTAAATTTTTCATAATGAAAGTTTGTAAAAGAACACCCATAATATTAAAAAACAATAATTCTAGAATTAAATCCAACAAAAGAAGAAGTAATATTTATGATAACAACTTCAAAACTTTTTGAAAATTATTTTGAAATCCCTGATTAAATGAAAATCTATACTATATTCATAAAGGGTATACTTAGTATCATAAAGGAGTAAAATTCCCCAAACTGATTGATAGACAATACAGTTTAAAGCAAAATCCCCAGAAACTTTTCTAAGAAACTCACCAACCCAACTCTAAAATTTACACAGAAGACTACGAAAAAGCAAAAACACTGCTGAAGAAGAAAGTAGGAGGAATTGGCTCAAAAAATGTAAACACTGACTGAGTTTGTAGTAAATAACTAAAATGACACATTAACAAAGGAATAAATTCACAAATAGAATAGATCAAAAGGCCCACATAAATGTATTGTCTACATGGAAAACTGATATCTGTTTAACATACAGCAGAGCTGATAGTCTGAACAGAACAGAGTTTTTTATAAATGGTGTGTGAATATTGGCTCTCCAAATGGGAAAATAATCTCTAGATTCCTATCCCACACCATAACCACAAATTCTTTAATTACTTAAATACAAGACTTTTTAAACCTTTGGTAGAAATATAGCAGCATAATTTTTATGATATAGGTATGGGGAAGGATGCTTTATTATAAGGAATAAATTCAAACTCATTAAAAAAAGAAATTATGTTAATCACTAAATAACATAACAAGCATGAAATAGCAAACTACAATTCAGCCAACAAAATGTATACACCAAAAGAAAAATGGGCAAATGATAAGAACAGCCATTTCAGAAGTTACCCAATAGATAAATACACAAAAATGAGTTAAAATTAGACCCATTAAAAATGACTATAGTGAATTGTGTTCATCTATCGATGGTGGTGCTAGTTTAGTTGCTAAGTCGTGTTCAACTCGTGGACTGCAGCCCATCAGGCTCCTCTGTCCACAGGACTTCCCAGGCAAGAATAATGGAGTGGGTTGCCGTTTCCTTATCCAGGGGCTCTTCCAGATCCAGAGACTGAACCCAGGCCTCCTGCATTGCCGGCGGATTCTTTACCTACTGAGTCGCCAGGGAAGTTCATCTAGTAGACGGCCCAAAACAAAGAAGTCTGAGAGTAGTAAGTGCTGGGGAGGATGCAAAGCAGTGGGGAGTCTTACAACTGAGTTCAAATCGACACCACCACTGGGGAGCAGGGAGGGAAACAGCATTATCTTTAAAATTAGACATGCACATTGTCCCATGACCTACTCCTAGGCACATCCGAGAAAAACAGGCCCATGTGCACTCAGGGAGACAACACAAAAATGTTCATGGCAGCTTTGTTTGCAATAAGAAAAATAAAAAGAAGGAATCCTGAATGTCTGTTGACAGAGGCACTGAAAAATACACAGTCATATTCTATCATTCCATGAAATACACTTCTGTGAGCTCCAGGAAATCGGTACAGACACTGTTGAGCTACTCTGGGAACAAACAACATGAACATCATCCATTTACTGCCAGATTTGCAACCATTACATTTACTTTGTGGTTGTTCAGTCGCTCAGTCAGGTCCGACTCTTTCATGACCCCATGAACTGTAGCTCACCAGGCTCCTCTGTCTATGGGATTTCCCAAGCAAGAAATATTACAGTGGGTTGCCATTTCCTTCTCCAGGGGACCTTCCCGACCCAGGGATCAAACCCGCGTCTCCTGAATTGCAGGCAGATTCTTTACAATCCGAGCCACCAGGAAGCCCATCATATTTATTAGCACCAAAATAAAAGTGGGCTGGTCTTCTTGAAAGAGTGATGACTCTATTAGTGAGTATAAATTGAATGAAATAAATATTTTGTCGATTTTTTAAAAGGACAAACATATGTTCTCTTTGCTAGTAAAGAAACAGCGAATTATAATGCCAACAGAGATATGAAGGAATTAAACATTTCAAGCACAGAGGGAGCTATCCTTTTGGCATTATTTTTGAAGTTAGATATAATTATTTGCAATTTAATTCTGTGATTTCTTAATAATACTGCATTGAAAACACAAAGATACAACAAAATACTTTTATTTACCAATTGCTATTGGAAACTTGAGGGTTTTTTTTAAAAAAAAAAAAACATTTAATCACCTTGACAATTTTGTTTTGTAGTTCATTTTCACTCTTTTCTTTTTTCTGGCTGTGATATGTGGCTTGTGGGGGTCTCAGGTCCCCCACCAAGGGTCAAATCCAGGCCCCAGCAATGAGAGGGCAGAGTCCTAACCACTGGACAACCAGGGAATTCTCCAAGATTTTCATTTTTAATGTGCTAAAAATTAGGTGAATACATTTCATTTACTTGCAGTGTAAATACTTAAGGTCTCTGACCATTTAAATTGACAGTGAGTGTAGTTTTACTTCATAAAAACAATTGCTGCCTTTTTCATAACAGGTACTGAAGAAAGAAGGTACAAATAATTTTCCTGAATTGAAGCTTATCATAATGTAATTCATCTAGGTCTTTGGATTAGACAAGCTTAGGCTTTTATATATGCAAAGCCTTACATTTTTACTTCAGCACAGAGTCACAGAAATTGATTTAGGATGCCATCCTGTGGTATAATGACTATGTTCAAAAGGCAACCACATACTAGAGTGCAATATTTATCTATTATAGCATTGCTACAGGTTTCTTAATAAAATTCAATTCTGCTTAAGAATTTAAGACAGAACAGATAGCTCAGATTATAGGAAAATTCTGTTCTTCTACAACCAGGATACTTCCTTGTCTTTCAGGCTCATAAGGGGAAATCAAATCCTTATAAAATCGAAGCCTTGTAAACAACAGAGTTAAGCTGACTAATAATACTCCTCTTTTCCAAATTTAAGTAATTGGATGAGGCTATCAGATTCTCCCAATCTCAGGGGAAAGATATTTTTACCTCTTTTGGAGTTAAAGAATCTGATTCTATGTCACTCTGCCAGTCTAACAAGAAGAACATAGAGGAAGAAACAGAAAAAAAAAAAAAAGAAAATCCATCTTTGAGAGTGAATGCGAAAGTACCTTTTCCTAAATCTATTGAATGTAGTGTCTTTGGCGGAAAGAGAAATATACAGGTGGCTTAGACTCCTGAGACTTGTCCATGAGCTTACACACTCGATCACTTTTAACTAACTAAGCTTTAGTTTCCTCATCTGTCGACTAAAGGGCTTAGATTGAATATATCTATGATCTCCTCCAAATCAATATCCTCCTAAGTTTTACCTTCCCCCACAGGTTTTTTAAATGAATTTATTTATTTGGCCACAGGGCATGTGGGGTCTTAGTCCTCAACCAGGGATCAAACCCACGACCTGCTCCTATACTGGAAGCACAGAGTCCCAACCACTGGACAAACGGGGAAGTCCCGCCCTCACACTTTAAAAAATCCTATGGATCACTGTTAATCAACTATGAAAGTGAAAGTGTTAGTTACTCAGTCGTGTCTGACTCTTTGTGACCCCATGGACTGTAGCCCGCCAGGCTCCTCTGTCCATGGGATTCTCCAGGCAAGAATACTGGAGTGGGTTGCCATTCCCTTCTCCAGGGGATCTTCCTGACCCAGGGATCAAATCCAGGTCTCCTGTATTGGAAGCAGATTCTTTACCATCTGAGACACCAATCAACTATGCTATGCTATGTGCTATGCTTAGTCACTCAGTTGTGTCCAACTCTTTGCAACCCCGTGGACTATAGCCTGCCAGGCTCCTCTGTCCATGGGGATTCTCCAGGCAAAAAGAATACTGGAGTGGGTTGCTCTGCCTTCCTCCAGAGGATCTACCCAATCCAGGGATCAAACCCAGGTCTCCCGAATTGCAGGCAGATTCTTTACTGTTTGAGCTCCCAGGGAAGCCCAAGAATACTAGAGTTGGCAGCCTATCCCTTCTCCAGGGGATCTTCCCAACAGAGGAGTAGAACCAGGGTCTCCTGCATTGCAGGCAGATTCTTTACCAGCCGAGCTACCAGGGAAGCCCTGGTAAACTGGCATCAGGGAAGCCCAATAAACTATGAAGTGAAGTCACTCAGTCGTGTTCGACTCTTTGCGACCCCATGGACTGTAGCCGACCAGGCTCCTCAGTCCGTGGGATTTTCCAGGCATGAATACTGGAGTGGGTTGCCGTTTCCTTCTCCAGGGGATCTTCCCCACCCAGGGATCAAACCCGGGTCTCCCACATTGAAGGCAGACACTTTACCATCTGAGCTACCAGGGAAGCAGCCCCAATAAACTATACGCCAATATAAAATAAAAAGTTAAACAATGTCTAAGATCATCACCAAGATATGGAAATAACCTATATGTCCATCAACAGATGAATGGATAAAGATGTGGTTGTATAGTGTATAAATAATGGAATACTACTCAGCCATAAAAATAACAACATTTTGCTATTTTCAGCAACATGGATGGACTTGGAGGATATTATGCTAAGTGAAATAAGTCAGATAAAGAAAATTAATGTATGATATCGCTTGTATATGAAGTCTAAAAAATACAACAAATTTGTTAATATAACAAAAAAGAAGCAGACCCACAGATATAGAGAACAAACTTGTGGTTACCTGTGTGGAGGGGGCAATTTAGGGCTTGGGGAGTGGGAGATACAAACTGCTGGGTTTAAGATAGGTTCAGGATGTACTGTACCAACAGTGAATAGAGCCAATGTTTTGTAATGCCTATAAATGGAAGGTAACCTTTAAAAAGTGTACAAATAAAAAAAAAGAACAAGAGAAAAGCTTACACATCAATACCAACCATAAATTATAAAATTAAATTGAAACACTATGGGAGAAATAAAAGACATTGGGAATTGAAGCACAACTCCTAGGGTACAAAGACAGCAAAATTAAGTCATAAAATGTTTTCTAAGACTATAAATACATAGATTTCTCATTAGGGGAAGATGAACAACAAAGACTAGAAGACTCTCAGCAGCTTTACGAGGAGAGGAAACGTGAAGTGAGCATAGACGGACGGATCTGGGCAGGTGTGCCTGGGGCAGCATCCCGAGGGGGTGAGGGGGAACGTGCCAACGCAAGCAGAGCCAGCAGTGGCAACAAACGAGCAGGTGGGAGACACGGGCTCTGCGCCCCCACCGCTGTGAGCGGGATGTCTGCGCCCCCCAATCCACACGGGGCATCCCAGGGGGTACCATTCGGGGAGGGCACCTATGGGGGCCGTTAGGTCATAAGGCCAGAGCCCCCGTGAGTCGGATCTGTCCTCTTACAAGACGCCACACAGGGAACCTTGTCCTTTCTGCCACGTAAAGACACAACGAGGACCTCGCTGGCTATGAACCAGGAAGCAGGCCCTCCCTCGACTCTGAATTTGCCGGCATCTTGATCCTGGACATCTTAGCTTCCAGAATTACAAGAAATAAGTGTTTGTTTTTTCAGCCACTCAGTCTCTATGGCACTACTAGAGCAGTCCAAACTAAGACACCAATCAAACGTGTTTGATTTGACCTGACAGGTATATTAATAATCAGAAAGTTTCACACAGAAATTCATATTTACAGTTTCTCTTAAAAGTGGAAGTTCTGGCAATGCTGCTCCATAGACTTCCTACATCACCAAAGCTGGTAATCCTGACCTTAAAGATAATGCATACCTTCTCCAATTTGCCTCATTCTCTAGAATTCCCTAATGTTTCCCCATGTTGGCCTAATTTACACATCTATTTTATTTTTCTAGGCCTTCAGGCATTAATTTGTTGACAATGCAACTCCTGGATATAGAGTCCTATAAGCCACCATGGAGGGAAAAAGAACAAAGGATAATCAGGAAATAAGTGAAGAGTGGGTACTTTTGGTGTTTAATAACAATTTAAATGTAACTATTTTATGAAACCTAAGTTAAAGACTCTTGAAATGAGCATGGGAAATTATGTAGAGTAGATATAAAATAAGATATCCCCAAATCTGGAAGCTTTTAAACTCCCTAATCTTATAAAATAGATTTCATATTAAAGCAAGAAGAAAACAATCATGTCTGCTTTACCCAATAAGCTATGTCTCTATAGCCACCTCATTTGATTCAACATAAGAATAAGGAAGCTAAGGTGGAAGTAATTTAAAAAGACAGGCTGATCATCTCACTGCATAGAATTTGTGTATATCTAAATCATATGACTTGCCAAACTATGTGTGGCTCAGAATCTACCTGGACTGTTTTTATAAGGAAGCCAAAAAAGAATCACTTTTCCAATTCCAGTTCTGGGAATAATGGAGTAGTTTAATCTGAATTCCTCTCCCAAGATGACAATCATAATAAATTCTGGATAAAATTTAAAATCCTATTTAAAGCCCTAGAGACCAATCAAAAGTAGGCAACTGAAGGAGTTCAACTTTCAAAGGAAAGGGAATAAAACTGGATGATAGAAACACTATAAGACTTCTCTTGAGGGCACATTCCAGTTTTCCCAGAGTCAGAATGACTAACCCTCAAGCAGAAACCTTTACTAGCATTGCTGTGGGTGTCAGAGGATGGTGTCTGAGGCTCCAGAGTGGCTGGAAGGTAACAGAGGAAATCTCAGGAAGCAGGGGGCCATGAAGGACAAAGCCAGAAAAATCTGTGCACAGACCTCCCTGCACTCCTTGGGCTTCCCTGGCTCAACTGGTAAAGAATCCGCCTGCAATGCAGGAGACCTGGGTTCGATCCCCGGGTTGGGAGGGATTGATCCCTGGAGGAGGGAACGACTACCCACTTCAGTATTCTGGCCTGGAGAATTCCATGGACTGTATAATCCATGGGGTTGCAAAGAGTCGGACATGACTGAACGACTTCCACTTTCACTTTGGATGACCTGTATGCACGTGGAAGAGATTCTGTAGAACAAACAGGATGAGAAGCAGCAGCTGGAGAGCTAAGCAGAAAGGCATGCTGGTGAGCACTGCAGGAAAGAGAGTCTGGGATTTACATCCTGCTAAAGCTGAGGAACTTGGTGCAAAATGCTAAACGCCATTGAACTCCAAAAATCACACTTTAGAAGTGAAGAATACATCCCAGGACTAAAGAATTTTTCTTAAGACCAAGGTCAAAATGAAACAGTCCCTCCTAGTAGTAAAACCAAACCTTCTCAAGTTCAACGTGATCAGGCAACAACTAAATTGCTAACAATAACAAAAATAAAAACTCTTTGCAGCAAGTTTCCAGAATGCTCTTCCATTTTACACTAAGTGAAACAATACTAAGGAGATTTTGATATATTGAAAAAGCATATTAAAGTACCTTAAACAACCACCAAATCATATAAAATAAAACTGTGACCCCCAAAATGGCCAATAGATCATATAAAATGCAATAATAAAACACATTTCGCTAACCCAAAATAAGACAGGAAAGGGCAAACAGGGGGAGAACAGTATGCAACATGTGGAAAAAAAAAAAACAAATAGAAAATTAGTAGGTCTAAATGCAACAATAAAATTTTTACATTAAATTAAAGTGGATGAAAGATTTCAATTAAAAGACAAAGAATGCTGAACTAGAAGTTTTTAAATGATCTAACTATGTGCTATATGCAAAAGATATATTTAAATGAAAGAACAGGAAGATGAATAGAGTAGGAAAAATACAGAAATATATATATATGAAAAAGCATATTAGACAAAATTTACCAGACAAGGATGATTAACCAGAAGTAAAGAGGAATATTTCATAATATTAAAAGGGTCAATCCCTCAGGAAAACTTTAAAATGATAAATGTATGTGTGCTTAATGGGAGAAAGTCTATCAAAATAAAGCAAAATTTGGCAATGGAAAGGTGATACAGTCACACCTACAAGTATACTTGGAGACTTTTACACCCCTCTCTCACTATGGGTAGAAAAAAAAAAAAACCAGTGAAAAAAATTTGTAAGGATGAAAAAGATTTTAATTATATCAACTATGTTGAGCTAATTTTTCATTTACAGAACACAGCATTACAACTCCAGAATTCATACTATTTGCAAGTGCCCTGGAGTGTTTAATAATATAGACCAAGTCCTCAATCAAGTCTTAGTAATTTTTAAAAATTCAAAATTTAAATTACCTTCTGTAAAACAGACAGTCAGTGAGAACTTGCCGTAGGACACAGGGAGGTCAAACCCGGTGCTCTGTGACAACCTACAGGGGCAAAATGTGGTGGGAGACAGGAGGGAGGTTCAAGACCGGGGAGGCGGGCATATGTATGCCCATGGCTGGTTCATGCTGGTGTGTGGCAGAAACCAGAACAGCACTGTAAAGCAATTATCCTCCAGCTAAAAATATAATCGAAAAAATTTTGAAAAAAATCAAATTTTACAAAGTATGACCTCTGTTAATAGAGTTAAATTCTATAGGAATAAAATGATAGTTATAAATTCTCCCACATATTTGGAAATTAAAATCATAGTTCTACCTAACCATGATTCAAAGAAGAGATTACAAAAACAAGAAGAAAATATTCTATATTGAGTCGTAATAAAAACACAACTTGTCATCTCAATGCACTGTATAAAGGAAATTTGTAGTTTTTAAGACATATCTTGGAAAAGAAGAAGAGTTTTAAAATCAATGATTGAAGTTTCCACCTAAAAAAAGCTTTTAAAAAAGGAGACAAAGTAAATACAGAGAGAAAAAATAAAATAGACAATAATCTAAGAAAAACAAACCAAAAAACCCAACAGTAAAAGGATTATGACACCAAATCATCATAGTAAGTACTTTGAAAGATAAAGGACAGGCTAGAGTAGAATCTATATTTAATTTGAGCATAGCAGTTTCACTGCCCCATCCTGGTGCTGAAAAAGCCACTTGGGGAGTGGAAACCTCCAGATAAATGGTGTTGTAAAAATGCAAGGATTTCTAGACATAAAAGTAGTTCTTCCACTGTGCAAATAACTTTTGAACACTTTACTAAATCCTCATGAACTGGTCAAAACACAAGATATGGAGTGGTGTCGTTTATTTACAAATCTTCCTCACCTGTTTTATAGGAATATGCATTTTATTTCTGAAATAAATCTACTTATTATGCACAAATTGGTGTAATAAGTGATTCCAAACAGCTTTTACTTGGTTACTGTGGAACAGAAGAGAAAAATATCTGCCTTATGTTGTACTCTGCTGTCTCAAATTAAAATGCTAAGGAAGCACTAGAGCTAAAAATAAATCACAATCTAAAGCATTAAACTCTTTGAAGACAAAATATTGACATCTAATCTATTAATTAGCTTCTGTTTGTAAAGGCATTGTGAGACAAAAGTGGAATGTAAATACCAATTTGTCTTATAATTAATCATCATACTGCTTTATCCTTGTGATAATGTTACATAACCCTTAAGAGGGAATTATGATGACATTTGAAGGATATCAAGGATAAAAACTTCTGAGTGCCTACATTACAAAGTTATAGGATAACTTTTCATGAGAGAAATTTATTTCAGGCAGGTGTAGCCTTAGGATGGATGCAGCATAAGAGTTCTCATGGTGGGTGTAATTTAAGGAAAGAAAGACCTTCCAGATCCCAAGTAGCCCCACATGACTTGGCTACGTTCCTGGAATTTCCCCCATTAAAAATTCATTCTGTAGGGTCAATAGCTTTGGGGCCTAAAGGGACCTCCATGAAATTTTCAGCAACTCTTGGAAGAAAACCCCATAAGACATTGTAAACTAACACCTCAAAAATCGCTGGTTAGAACCAGCCAAGTATACAAGAGGTAGTTGTGAAAAATGAGCACCATTGGAAGTGGAGAAGAGCATGACCGATTTGTAGAGGTCTAATACGCACGGAGACTGCCGCAGGGAAGTTCTCTCTTTTGTTTCTAAAGGAGCTCAGCTGAGACTTAGAGAAAAAACTTGTGGTTGCCTGTACACGCTGATGTATTTAAAATGCATAACCAAAAAAAACAAAATGCATAACCAACATGGGCCTACCGCCCAGCACACGGAACTCCGCTCAGTGTTACGCGGCAGCCTGGACGGGAGGGGGCTTTGGGGAGAACGGATACAGGGATACAGGTATATGCGTGACTGAGTCCCTTTGCTATTCACCTGAAATGATCACAACACAGCTAACTGGGTACACCCTAACACAAAATTAAAAGTTAAAAAACCAAACAAAGAAAAGTAAACAACAGCAGCAAAAAAAAGCTGTACTGAATTATTCTACAGCCAGTAGAAGAATTTGAGAGCCTGAAGTGTAACAAGTATATGTAATATAAAGTGAAAGCTAGCACAGAAATCATTATCGAAATGGGAATTTTCCTTGCTTATTGCTTGAAACTTTGTTGTAATAGAAAAGATATGAGTACCATACAAATGCACAATGCTATCATCATTGTTGGGATGGCAACCATCATAGGTATAAACATATATGAGTGCCAGGATGTAAATTATTTCCTGTATTTTGTGTGTGTATGTGTCTTTTATTTTGTTTATGCTATAAACTCCCTATGGAGTGTGTACATGTGTGATTTTTAAACAAATTAAATACCTGCAAATATCTACATTAAAGCAATATACCTAAAATTAAGACCAATTTAAAGAGTCTGACCTTTTAGGATCATAATAATTCAAAAATATCAAATTGTTGCATAAATACTATTCTATTCTTACTGTTATGCCAGTCCCTCTGAATGAATTGTTCAAATGTTGCCCTCATCAGGCCAGAAACGGTTTACCAGTGAATTTCTACAATTGCCACGGGCTGAACTATGACCAAAGAATACAGTTGCAGATGCAAACTCAAATTCCAGTAAGTGATTGGGAAGGGTCAGTCCCAACAATGAAATTTTCAACAGGCATTGGGTATAAACCTACCTACCTATTATTTTCAAGACCAGTTTTAAATCTCGAAAAGGAGATAAAAGGAGTAGGAGAAATGTCAGTTCAACTCAGTTTTCACCTTCAGATCATATTTTGTTCTCTTTAAAAAGTAAATTGGCTTTATTATCCCTCTGGTTAAAACCTCCTGATGACTTCCTTTTCTGATAGAATAAAACCGGAATCCCGGATCAGGACATTGAGCCCAGCGAAGGCCGGCCTAAGAGACAGCTTCACCTCCTCTCAGTGTGCCCTAACAGCGCAGCCACACGGACCACCCTGAGTCACCGCACCGAGTCATTCCTTCCCCTGGTTTGTCTCCCTGTGGCCCCCACACACGCTCTCTCCAGGCAGGCTTCTTCCCCAGCAGGTCTCCACCCAAAGTCACTCCCTCAAAGGGATCCTTCCTGCCTATCTAAAGTGGAACCCTCCAATTCCTTTCCGTTTTATCACCCAGTTAATTTCACTCAGGGGATTAAAAGCAATCTGCAATTACCTCCTTCGTTCCTGATTTATCTATTCTCTATTTTGGATTTATCTGTTCTCTATGTTGGATGATACCGTCTATGAAGGTGAGCAGCATATTTGTCTGGTTCCCTACTAAGTCGCCAGGATTTAGCAGAGAGCTTGGCCTACAAAGAGATTTCACCTGTCTAGCTTCCTACTGTTTTCACCATTATTACAGAGCTTTACAAAAGCTGCTTCCATAGCTAGACTGTCCTTGCCCCTAAAGCCAATTTGTTTTCTTCTCTTTTGAATCAGGTGGAAACAGCAGTGAAAGATTTTGGAAATATTTTGAAGGTAAAGATGTTCTTGTCTTATAGACTAAGCATGGAATGTGAGTGAAATAGAGACAAAGATGATTTCAAGGTCTGATTCAATGGAAGGATGAATTTTCTATTTACTGAGAAAATAATGGAAAGGGTAGTTTGAGGTCAGAGATAGATTAGTTCAATTTTGGGTATGCTAAATTTGAGGTGATTTTGAGACTATCTAAATGAAAACACAATGGGGGTAGTTGTTTACTTGAGTACAGAATTCAAGGGAAAAATCAGGCTCCAAAGGGGCCAAGGGACATGGAACAATGGATTGGTTTCAAATTGGGAAAGGAGTAGGCCAAGACTGTATATTGCCATCCTGCTTATTTAACTTCTATGCAGAGTACATCATGTGAAATGTGGACTGGATGAAGCACAAGCTGGAATCAAGATTGCCGTGAGAAATATCAATAATCTCAGATATGAAGATGACACCACACTTACGGAAGAAAGTGAAGAGAAATTAAAGAGCCTCTTGATGAAGGTGAAATAGGAGACTCAAAAAAGCTGGCCTAAAACTCAACATTCAAAAAACTAAGATCATGGCATCTGGTCCCATCACTTTATGGCAAATAGATGGGGAAACAATAAAAACAGTGACAGACTTTATTTTCTTGGGCTCCAAAATCACTGTGGACATTGACTGCAGCCATGAACTTAAAAGACGTTGCTCCTTGGAAGAAAAGCAATGACAAACCTAGACAGTGTATTAAAAAGCAGAGACATTACTTTGCCAGTATAGTCAAAGCTATGGTTTTTCCAGTAGTCATGTATGGATGTGAGAGCAGGACAATAAAAAAGACTGAGTGCCAAAGAATTTATGCCTTTGAACTGTGGTGTTAGAGAAGACTCTTGAGAGTCCCGTGTAATGCAAGGAGATCAAACCAGTCAGTCCTAAAAGACATCAACCCTGAATATTCATTCTGGAGAAGGAAATGGCAACCCACTCCAGTATTCTTGCCTGAAGAATCCCATGGACAGAGGAGCCTGGCGGGCTACAGCCCATGGGGTCTCAAAGAGTCAGTCATGACTGAAGTGACTTAGCACTGAGTATTCACTGGAAGGACTGTCACTGAAGCTGAAACTCCAATCTTTTGTCCACCTGATGTGAAGAGCTGACTCATTTGAAAAGACCCTGATGCTGGGAAAGGTTGAAGGTGGGAGGAGAAGGGGATGACAGAGGATGAGATGGTTGGATGGCATCACCGACTCAATGGACATGAGTTTGGGTAAACTCCAGGAGTTGGTGATGGACAGGGAGGCCTGGTGTGCTGCAGTCCATGGGGTCACAGAGTTGGACACGACTGAGCGACTGAACAACAAAGGAACCAAGTCAGTCAGTTCAGTCGCTCAGTCTTGTCTGACTCTGCAACCCCATGAACTGCAGCACACCAGGCCACCATGTCCATCACCAACTCCTGGAGTTTACCCAAACGCATGTCCATTGAGTGGGTGATGCCAGCCAGCCATCTCATCCTCTGTTATCCCCTTCTCCTCCCACCCTCAATCTTTCCCAGCATTAGGGTCTTTTCAAATGAGTCAGTTCTTCTCATCAGGTGGCCAAAGTATTGGAGTTTCAGCTTCAACATCAGTCCCTCCAATCAACACTCAGGACTGATTTCCTTTAGGATGGACTGGTTGGATCTCCTTGCAGTCCAAGGGACTCTCAAGAGTCTTCTCTAACATCACAGTTCAAAAGTATCAAGGGACCAAGAGACCAACATAAAAATGGCTATAAGTTACAAACCTCACTAACAAATTAATTGTATGAGTTATTTCACTTTTCACCCAGCTGCTCCAGCTATATGCCTAAATTGCTCCAGTTTGCCTAGGTTGAAAATCTACAGGATAAATTCAGTCAAGACATTTGTTCTTTTCCATAAGCCCATTATTCTAGCCCTGCAATTCGAAACTACACAGCAGGACCCAATCTTTCCTGCTGAATGCACAGCAAATGTTTCTCTTTCACCTTATCTTCTGCTTTAAAAATACTAATCTTTGTAGCTGTCAAATTAAGTATTGAGTATTAAATGGAGCCATGCCACTTTTTAAAGAGGAAAATGATACTAAGATTTAAGGATTCAAGTATGCAAGGGATCAACTCTTAAATAAGAGTCATGTTCTTATACTCTTGTATAAGAACGTGGGATAATCAATCCTTTATGTGTGTCTATTTTTTCCTTCCTTCTCCCTATTTCTTATTTCCAAGTCATACACTGCATTCCTTAGACTATCTTGGCAGTTTATAAGCTTAAATCAATCAAGCAATTTGTAAGCATGAAACACGGTGCATGTATTCAGCTATAAATGAAAATAGCTATTTATCTATCTTTAGATATAATGGTTATTTTAGATAGGACCATTTCAATTATGTAGTGTAGATTTTTGCACTAGTTTTAATCTCATAATGTGGACATTTTATTGTCTGTGCTGTGCATGCTCAGTCCTGTCCGACTCTTTGCGATCCGACGGACCGTAGCCCACCAGGTTCCTCTGTCCGTGGGATTCTCCAGGAAAGGACACTAGCGTGCAATTCCATGCCCTTCTCCAGGGGATCCTCCCGACCCAGGGATCGAACCTGCATCTCTTGCATCTCCTACACTGGGAGGTGGGTTGTTCACCACTGTGCCACATGGAACATTTTACTATCCTCTATTAAAATTCTCCTTTGAGATGCAAAGCTATAGAAGACCAATCAGAAAAAATAAGTACAGAGGACACATTTTAATACAGCTTCTTGAGCAGAGGTAAGCAGTTACTTCTAAACTTAAAATGCTGGACTTTCAAAGAGAGATGCTGGTACTGGGGTAGGGGAAAGCCTAGCTGTACCATCACAGATCATTGAAAAATTGCCACATAAATATGATGAGGCATTTATTTTCATTCAAGAATTCCTAAAGATTTTAGTTCCGGAAATTTAACAAATTTTAGTCAAATCCTGTTCATGTACCCTTAAAAGAGTCTATTTCAACTATTAGAGTGTTGCCACCTCAACATGAAGGACTTTTCCCTAGTGGCTCAAAGGTAAAAGAACCCGCCTGCCAAGCAGGAGACGCGGGTTCCTTCCCTGGGTCGGCAAAGTTCCCTGGGGAAGGAAATGGAAACCCACTCCAGTATTCTTGCCTGGGAAATCCCATGGACAAAGGTGCCCGGTGGACTACAGTCCAGGGGGTCGCAAAAGAGTTGTACACAACTTAAGTGAATAACAACGACACAATTACCTCTCTATGAAAACTACGGGAGTTTTTCACGTATGGATGAAACAAGAGGCCTGCAATACCCCCAGAGGTTCTCAAACAGGTATTCTGAGATTCACATAATTACAGAAAATAAAACCATTCTCCTTTTGTTATTCTGTTCAAATGCCTACCAGAATTTAAGCAGGGGGACGGGAATGGTGAAGACTAAAGGAAATACGAGAGGCGGAGGGATCTGGTTGGTACGACGTTGCTACCTACTTGTGTGACCAAATCAGATTGAATTTCTTGATCATTAAAACATAGAAAACATTCATTTTTCTGGGCTAGTTTCACCCTCAATGACTGTTACTAACATAACTTGTTTTCTACCAAGGCAGTGCCAACCACAGTCATCTTTTGTGGTCCCAGCCACACAAAATGAGAAGCGCACCTTCTCTCACTCCTACAGGCTCCAGTTCCTGTTAAACTGACCTGCTTTCTCTACCAACCTTACCTTGTTGCTGTGGTGGTGATGAAGATCTTTTGTTTTCTGTTTGGTGCCTGCTTGCTTTTCCTGAGATTGTTGTCTAGTTATTTTGAAAATCTACTTGAACTTGAAAATAGTGATATGTTTTATCCTCAATTTTACCTCTCATCATTTTAGTCCCCACAGAATCTAAATGCAACTGGGCTGAGAAAAGTATTGGAGGTGGCTGCCCACACACTGGAGGGAAAAGAACCTACGATCCCATTGCTGTGAGTCACTGAGACAGCCCCATAGGATCATTCAGGTCCTAAAGGGAATTTCAAGGGTCTGAACTGCCACCTTCGAATGTCTACATCAATCAAGTGAACTGTCCACTTCCCATTCACGCGGTATGATAGAGCCACAATTGAAGTGGAACGGCTTTCTGACAGTGAGGCTTGCTCAGCAACACAGCATATGAGTGGGAATAATTTCCGTTTCTGATGACTGGAAATCCCACTGAGTCATGGTTAGATTAGATGCATCCCTGCCTATGCAAAGGGAAGAAAGAAAACGCCTTCTTGAGAACTCTCTTAGAGTTTCTGCTTCAGTATCTTCTTTCCCAGACTGTCCTGTCTGTAGATTCTCCCCACAAACGATTATATGCTTCTTTTTCATATCTTCTAGCCAAATCACCATGACTTGGGGCTTATCACTTTATCATACTCCTGAACGTATCTGAATGTATCTGACCTCGTGGCAACACAACTCTGAAATACAAGGCTAAAGTGACTGCTTCTTGAGCCAGGAGTGAAAAGAATTTATAGTAGTAGTACTTATTCACCAGTTGTATCTGGGACCATGTATAAAATTGATGGACTTTCTAACATCAAGAATTTAGAGATTTTCATACACTGGGACCACTAATAGAGTCGTACATAGACTGGAACAAGAGAAGCGGCAAAGGAAACTTGTGAATTGTTTTACCTGACATCTCCTGTTACATGCACGCACTTGTCACCTCCCCTGTCTCTGACATCAGGATGCTCACCGTGTGCGCGATTCTTGGCCAGCTGTGTTTAGAACTCTGTGCGACAGCGAAGTGCTCGACGATGACTGAGGACAGCCAGATGAACACAGGAACGTTGGCAGCTTTTCTGAACGAAGCAGAGGGTCTTGCTGATTTAAGAAGCCTGGGCCTGTCCAGTTGGTTTTGGTTTTACGCTGCTTGTGCCGCCACTTCTGCTGGCCCCTTGGCTCCTCCCCCACCACTGCTGTGACATGCTGATATGCCGGGGAAGACGCTAGAGACGCCCTTGGACTGCAAGGAGATCCAACCAGTCCATCCTAAAGGAGATCAGTCCTGGGTGTTCATTGGAAGGACTGATGCTGCAGCTGAAGCTCCAATACTTTGGCCACCTGATGGGAAGAGCTGACTCTTGGGAAAGACCCTGATGCTGGGAAAGACTGAGGGCAGGAGGAGAAGGGGACGACAGAGGATGAGTGATTGGATGGCATCACCAAGTCAATGGACATGGGTTTGGGTGGACTCCAGGTGTTGGTGAGGGACAGGGAGGCCTGGCGTGCTGCAGTTCATGGGGTTGCAAAGAGCTGGACACAACTGAGCGACTGAGCAATGGTAACAACTTGACTAAAACTCCTCAGAAGTCAACAGGCAGATGTTAACAGACAGGCGCTGCCCAGACCCCCAGCTAATGATCTGCCCAAGGCCATGGGCCGGGTCACTCCCCAGGCTCCTCTCCCAACCAGACACGGTTCTGTTGGGGAAGTTGTCTGAGTGCCAGGTGGAATTCACTGTTCGTTGTCCTTCTTCCTATATTTTATCCATGGACATAAGGTGAACATTACAGGAATAAAACCCATAGGTTTTTGGGAATTTGTGAGGATGAGTATGTCATTTTTTTTTTTAATTTAATGCTTGTCCTTTAGACAGGGACTCCTGAACAATCCTACTAGCTGTAACATATGCTATTTATAGCCCAGCAAGAAAAGACACTACAGAAAGCATTACATGTGGCTTTTTTTTTTTTTTTTTGCTATAATTCACTTATCACAAGGTTTCCCTGCTAGATATCAGTATGCTAATCGGTGATTGATTTGTCAGCCAGCTGTGCTTAGACCTCTGTGTGGCAGTGTTGGTTTGCTTGTATAAATGGTTTAGTAAAATTATAATTAAAGATAGGCATTTTCCTCTGAATAGCTTGATGCAGGAAAAGATAAAACAGAAAGGGGACCAATCGCCATTAGTTCTAACTTGACAAGACTCGGGCTAGTGAACTATTGTGAATAGCCAAGAATTTAGTGACATATCACTTCAGATATGATAGATGCTCAGCAATTACTGATCTTAGATTGCAGTGACAGAGCTGGCGTTGAAGTTGGAAGTTGTTCAGAATGATAAATGGATATGACAATTTATTAAAGACATAAAGCATGATTAGTATTGGATATAGATGCACTCTTTTAAGAAGGAGGCAGAAGATGAAAGAAAAAATAAATAAAGAGGAATTCACAATGTGAAAATTAAGTTTTGGTAAGAAAAACACATGCAGCATGCACCAAATGTATGAACAAATGCAGAAACTCTAGAAATGTGGCAGCACTGTAGTTTCGAGATAATGAAGACACACATGAAACAGATGTGTTACACACTTTTCATGCATCCGCAGCACTGTCCCTCACTCTCCTGACTGGTACCTTCCATCAGGTCCTCTTCCTAGTCCCTGCTCTCCCCACTGGGTTCCATGCTACAGAACGTCCAGGGCCTGTTTGGAGGACCTTCTGAATCTGCTCTGAGACCTCTGATTTCCCTGCAGTCCTTGGCATGAACTTCACCTAGTCTGTTTAACTCGTCTGGTCTGAGTTTTACTTCCCCAATTGAAAATGGAGAACCTGAAGTCCTGGACCTAAAAGCATGATAAGGAGAAATTAATCTCTTAAATATATCTCTTGGTCTTTGGTTGTTGGATAAACCGATAGAAGAGACACACTGCACCATTGCTCATGATATAAATATAGCATTAACGAATCTAATTTTTTTTTAAATGGAAAGAGTGGGAAAACGTTTAAAAGGCCTTATAAGCCCATGAAATAACTAGAAAGACCATTAAGATTTGTTTCTAAGTGATAATCTAACTTTGTTATTTCTTCGAATTTTGATACATGCAAGTATTTCTTTAGAGGTTAGAAATCCATTTCTGTCAAAGATATACATATATACAGTTGATGGTATTACTGCCCTCCCTGACCAACGGATCTTGTCTACAAACTTCAAAAGTTTCATGCGTTGGTTTGGCACTTAACTCTTTTCCTCATTAGGTGGATACTGCAAGGTCTTTGGAAATATGAGTCATCAGCTATTTGCAATTCTTTTGTCATCGACCTGGATTTATATTTTTTGTGTAGTGAGCAGAAAGCGATGCTCAGGAATACTCAGAGAGAGATTCTATTGCTGTCACGGTAGATTATTTTGAAAATTCTCCTCTATCTTTGAAATCAACATCTCCATACACTTAAATTATTAAAGCATTATTACATACTAATTGGGTTTCCCAGGTGGCTTAATGGTAAAGAATCCATCTGCCAATGCAGCAGCCACAGGAGACATGGATTCTGTCCCTAGATCGGGAAGATCCCCGGAGGAGGAAATGGCCACCCATTCCAGTATTCTTGCCAGGATAATCCCAAGGGCAGAGGAGCCTGGTGGGCTACAGTCCAAGGGTCACAAAGAACTGGACATGACTAAGTGACTGTGCACGCACACATATACTAGTTAGTTATCAGAACCTTCCATAAATTTTTCTCAAGTTGTTATAAATCACCCACCCTTTCTGGCTATACCTAAGGTTCGGTTTGCTCTGCATTTTGCTATCACCCTCTTCCTTTCAGATGTTAACTGGTGGCATTCCTCAAAATTCCACCCCAGGTCCTCCTCTCCCTTCATGATGCACTTTACCACGTGCATGGTCGCTTGTGCCCGTGACCTTAGTCTTCACCTTCACTCAATGACTCAGCCCAGACTTCGTCCCTGAATCACACACAGAACTGTGAGACTCACTGCCTGTGTGACTTCTCCACTTAAAGAAGTCAAAAGCATGGCTTCTACTTCAGTATCTTCCCTTACCCCCAAGCACAACTTTACCTTACCCATCGCTTCTCACTTCTTGAACCGCACCACTAGCAGACTTGGTGCTCAGGCTGGAAAAGACACTTTCCTCCCCACACCTCCTGCCACTCTTCTTTCTAATCATCATCAAATTCTAATGCTTTTTGTACCAAATCCCATGCAATCCATTTTCCTCCTTTCCATTTAATTGCCACCAACTTAGTGTGTTAGGTTAGTTAAGTCACTCATTCGTGTCCAACTTTGTGACCCCATGGCCTGTAGCCCACCAGGCTCCTCCGTCCATGGCCTTCTCCAGGCAAGAATACTGGAGTGGGTTGCCATTTCCTCCTCCAGGGGATCTTCCTGACCCAGGGACTGAACCCAGGTCTCCCGCATTGCAGGCAGACGCTTTAACCTCTGCCACCAGGGAAGACCTAGTGTGTGCTATATTGCAAAAGTGACATGTGCACTTTTCCAATGTAACAGAGCCAACAATGGAAACAGTGAAAATGGTTACAATACATGATCAAATTAATACACTTAGGGGCTTCCCTGGTGGCCCCGTGGGTAAGTGCATGCTCACAATGCAAGGGGCCCAGGTTAAACCCCGGGTCAGGAAACTAGATCCAGCATGCATGCCACAATTATCAATAAGAAGCCCTCCTGCTACTGTGAAGATCCCATGAGCTACAGCTAAGACTCAGCACAGGCAAAATAAATACTTTTGAAAAATTAATATATTGATCAATATATCAGCAAATTTGGTATATTTATAATTATGCCATTATATATTTATTAATATACTAATAATGAACATTTTGTGGTCAAGTACTATAGGAAACACTTTTAGTTGACTATCTCATTCATTTCTCATCAGCACCAACAAGAAAGGTGCTACAATTACCCTCATTTTCTAGACAAAGACACTCAGATTCAGAGAAGTCAAGCAACTTGCCCAGGGCACATCACACCTATGATCATGTCACAACCTCAAACACATGCGCGCACAAACTCCACCCCTCACTCCCTACTCTGCCACATAACACACATCCAGTGCCTTCTTGTGCCTCCTAAGCCAAAGCTGAAAACACTGAGCAGCTCTCCAGCTTCATCCCCCTCGGTCTCAGTGACCCAGCCGCACCACTGTTCAAGTTCCTCAAACGCTCCTTGATGTGTTTCACCCGTGGAGGCTCGGCACATGCTGTGCCCTTCTGCTGGCATTGGTTAGTCAATAATTATTTATTAAAGTCT